>NC_080699.1:0-347139 GCF_030445035.2 Dasypus novemcinctus | reverse complement strand
TCAAAGAAGAATTTCAGGTAGATTATTAAACAAAATTAGTTTCTATCACAGATGATGCTTAACACAGCGTTGTTAGGTCAAAAACCCAGATTCGTTGTTATTTTAAACAAGAAACTGATGCTTCCATTATTGCTTTATTTCTTTGTATGATATATATCCACATTGTGCTCAGTTTTCTAAAACAGATTCTATGAAGTGTCATGGATATAACTGATAAATCATTTAGTATATATGTGCAAATGCTATGAATCATCACCAGTACATGGAACTGTTTAAAAACAACAACAGGAAATCATGAAAATAATATGTCCTTTGCACAAAGCTTATTGATTAAGTCATAGAAGAGTCTGATGAAGGTTTTCTGTACTATTAACTCCAAGATTTCCTTGAAACAAAAGGAATGCTTGTCAAATATTAATCAAAGACAGAAAACCTGGCCATGTGACTTTCATTTTCTCAACACTTTACTGCATATGAACAAGCTAATTTGAAGTTCCAAGGAAAGAAAAATCATTGTTTGTAACCTAGCTACACAGATACAAGAATTTATGTTAAAATTGAAACGTTTCATTATACAAGTTAATAATAATGTTTTGACACTTTTCTAACATGAATGAATATGCATAAGATTTAAATTGTAATGGACAGCATTTTGTAAATTGGCCACAAAAGTACAAGAAAAATTTGAAGGCTTTGTTGATATTTATAAATTTAGTTATTTTTTCAGATACCCCTTTGAATTCAATGTTAGAATACTGAGATGACACAAGAATTAGTGCATTCAATTAACTTAAATGTAGTTTTGAAATTGTTGTTTTTGCATCAAAGTCAAATCAGTTATTTATAAATGTGGATGTGAATATTCAGGAAAACAGTTCTTTGGTACACGATTCAGTTATTCAAACACTTCCATGTTTGGAACAACTTAGGTATGTAAATCTACTTTTTCACCTGCAAGTTTTATGAACTCTAAATGCAGATCAGGTATTTCTGAGGAATATTTAGCATCCAAATTAACATGTACTGTAAAGTGTAAAATACATACCAGATTTTGAAGACTCAGTATGAAAAGAAATATAAAATAGTGTATTAATAATTTTTATATTGGTTACATGTTAGGCAATAATATTTCAGATATATATTGGGTTGAATAAAATGTAATAACATTAATTTCACTAATTCATTTTAACTTTTAAATGTAGGTAACAGAAAAATTTAAACTATATTTGTGGCTTGCATTATATTTCCATTGTACAGTGTTGTTTCGGTATCTTAACGATACATGAAAAAAAGTGAACTTTTTTTGCATAAATATTAGGAAAAACTGCAGAAGAATTTAATTTTGTTATTAATGGGAAATTTTGCAAATTTATAAAATGTTAGTGTAGTGTAGCATAGTAAATAAATGTCTGCAATGGAACTAATATGTATAATGAAATATTTCAAGGTTATAGAAAGACAAGTGAGAAGATGTGATTCATGTGAAAATTAAGATGCATCTGGCATGAAAGTGTAATGTAAAGAGAATTTTGTATATAATAAGTGACAGTAACTCAAGTGGAAACTGTTGTTTTTTGCATTCACGTGCCAGATGTGGAACACTTTACTATATGACAGTTCTTCAAAAAGAGAAGAGCAACTTCTTTCTAAATACATATATTATTCACAGTATTACCTCTATATTCCCATTTGTTAAAATATAAATTTTGTAAAGCAAGTTTAAGGGTCATCCTCTTAGTTAGAATTTTTCTATTGGTATGAGAGGGTCTGGCTTTAAATTAACTTCCAAAGGGTAAATAATTGATAGCATCTCATTTAGTATTTATCATGAAGCAAAAGAGTGAAACATAAGTAAAATCAAGAAATAAGAGAGGAAAGCTAAATAAAAGCTTTATTTTCATAATTTTTTACTAAATGGATCAAAAATACTTTAGTGTTTTTCCTAGGACTAGAAATCTTCCCTAGAATGACACCTTGAATTTTCTGAACCAAATTGCTTTTCAAAAATCTTTACTATCACAAATTTTTTTTGCATGTATAACATACTCCAGAATAATTTGGTTTGCTTTTTAATACATGCAATTCTTTTATAAAATATAAAATGGAGAGTTTTAGTTTAAATTTAATAATGTTCCTAGATCCAAGGATAACTAGATTCTATTTTAAATGATTAAAAATTTGTAAAATGTCATTTTAATAAACTTTCTCAGGGAAATCAGTAGATTCACATAAATATCAGTTACTTTAAAATTTATCATTACGTATGGAAAACATCACAAAATTGAGTTAGAGAATTACTGGAGAAGAATAAGTTGTTCCAAAAGTTAAGGCAGAGTCTTTCGCCCCCAGCACCACCAGGTCCTGACCAGACACCCGCTGCAGGAGCCGTCCTGTGCCTTGTGGGGCGCTGCGGGAGCCGTCCTGTGCCTTGTGGGGCGCTGCGGGAGCCGTCCTGTGCCTTGTGGGGCGCTGCGGGAGCCGTCCTGTGCCTTGTGGGGCGCTGCGGGAGCCGTCCTGTGCCTTGTGGGGTGCTGGGCCCCCCGGCTGTGACAACCCAAAGTGCATCCCGGCATTACGAAACGACCCCTGGTTAAATCCACCCCAGGGAGAACCGTGACTTAAAGGAAAGTCATAACAATTAGGCAGGGACAATGCTGTTGCATAACCTTTAATATAAAATCAGTAACAACATTTCAGTGCTATGTCGGCTTCTATGAATAGCTGCGTTCTTTGTTTTGTGAGTACGTATTCAGGGGCCGTTAATAAACTTTTAAGCACACTGTTTGTCGTCCTTAATATACACATACACGAGGAGGAGTGGAAGTGGTACATGGTCATTCCTTACCCGGGCATCCCGGAGCCTTCCAGGGGCATACGGACGCTCCTGGAAGTTCGCTGAAATCTTGGGCAGGGGGAGTGGTACCTTGTTAGACTTGGTTAGGAGGGTCAAGTCACTTAAATGACACGACTGAAGGACAGGCGATCCTGGCCGCCAGCTGGCTCGAGTCCCCTCGCTTCGTGAAACCAGAGTACGTGCTCTTCTTGGCACTGGTGTGAGTCAGTGGTCAGTGCCACAGGACAGGCTCAAGGCATTTACATGGACGGAGAGTGGAGACAGTAATGGGCCTGGGGATGCTCACCGAGTGCTGCTTGTGTACACTTCCTCTATTTGCAGCGTTCTTTCTTTTAACAAGACTCTCCACCTACTTCCTGAAAAGGTGAATGTCTAAGGAAGGTGAAGGTGGCTGCCACACCATCAAGGAGAGCATTAGAGAAAGCCTGGCGGCTGGGAAAGGACAGGAACAAGAGCAGCTGTTTCTGCCCAAAAGTGAGCGGAAGACAAAGCCACACCTCGGCCTAAAAGGGCATGCTCTTGGATGCAGTAAATAGTCCAAATAGAATTCTGTTCTGGGAGGTAAAAAGAACGGATGTTAGGGAAGAAGTGAGCCTCTCTGGAGGGTAGAACCAACCCGATAATTGAACCAGCTAATGAACGACGTTTCAGACAAACTGAAAGGAACAGAGAAAAATAGGTCTGAGCAGAGAATAGATTTCTAGGAATTGAGCCAAAATACCTCAAAAGGGACAAAGCAGAGCACTTCTCAGTAATGCAGGGCGACCTGAAACCCAGGGGAGAATATTCCACAAGTACCCAGAAAAATCGTCTTGTTTACTGACTGTGAGCCTGGCACAGGCTGCAGGATATCAATTCTCTTTGACCGAAGGCCCAAAGGTGTGGCCAGTTGTGCCGGGATGAAGGAAGGAGCCCTGGCCTGGTCATGCAAACAGCTCAAACAGGACCAGGCGGGCTGGCCAGCCACCGGCAAGCTCCAGATGGGCAGCGAGGGCTAATCTGACTGACACCAAGCCAGAAAAATCACAGCAACACCTTCTCTAGTTCAAGAAGATTTCTGGCTTCCAAAATGTTTAGTGTGTAGGGTTTGACTTGGTTTGTTTACCAACTGCATTTTACATTATCAGAGCACTCCCGCTCCCCAGCCTCCCCCTCTGGCTGCCACCCTGCCCCCAAAGCTGGAGTTTGGCTGGGAGAGATGAAAAGAAAGTTGTACCTCTTTGAGAAATACCAGGGAATGGGAGAAGCTGGGAGCCTTGTGTTTTGCCCCCTCACAAACGTGGGGGAAGAGGAGATGCTGGCAGAGAAGGCGGCAGTGGGCTAATCTCTTACGTAATTCCATACGGTGTGGCAGGGCGGGGAATGAGGAGTGGGCTCAGGACTAAGAAACGGCCGAGAGTTTATGTGGCAGAAGGCCCTGGGGCAGAGCCCTCTAGGAAAGTGAGTGGTGTGCTCAGACGGTGGCCTCCAGCTGGAGAGGGAGAACATTCAGGCTCGGTCCCCACAGAAGCTCTCAACAGCCAGCGAGAGCTGCAGAAACACCTTCTCAAAGCTGCAGAAAGCAGTTAAAAGATCGCAGGCGCAAGCCTGAATCAAGAGCAGGTCGCCCTGCAAGCTGGCACCTCACACGTGCGCACCCACGCAGTGCGGGGGCTGGCCTGCGCCCCAGTGCAGTCCCGTCCCAGCCTGGAGGGAACAGGGTAAACCGCGCACACGCTGGGAGCGGGCGGGTCTGACCCAGCCGGAGGGACAGAGCCAGGCCAGACCCCGACCTGCGTGTGGAAGGCAGCCCCCGAGCGCTCTGCAGCGAGGGGCTGCTGCTGTGGACGTACGGTGCGGAGCCCGCGCCTGTGAGGAAGTCGTGCCCAGGGAAGAGGGGATATCGGCACCTGTGTAAATGGAGGAATTCTGAGGGCCACACACGTGTCCAACACAAGATGGACATGCAGAAGGGACCGAGGGCCCCTGTGCCGGGGCCTGGCGCTGCTCTCTGAAGTCACTGTGTGAATATCTCTGAAGGAGAGCACCCAGACAGTTCAATCTGCAAAGACTTTTTTTTTAGGCCCTGGTATTCAAGGAATGCTGTCATAACACTAACTGATGCCTCAGAGTATAAATTCCAGCAATAACACAAAAAATATCAAAATGTCCATGTTTCATCAAAAGGTTACAAAATACAAAGAAACAAGTAGCAATGGTCCAGGCAAAGGAGAAAATTAAAGCACTCAAACTCATCAATGAGGAGGATCAGACAAGAGAATTTCAGATAAAGACTTTTAAAAAATATGGTACTAAATATGCTCTAATAACTACAGGAAAACATAGACAAAGAATTGAAGGAAATCAGGAAAATGACAGGTGAAAGACAAAGAGATTATCATTAGAGAAATGGAAATTATGTAAAGGAATCAAACATCCAAAGGTCACAGTAAAAGAAATAGAAAATTCTCTAGAGGGGTTCAATAACAAATTAGAGCTGGCAGAAGAATAAGTGAACTTGAAGATAAAATGGTTGAAATCATCTAGTCTGAGGAGCAGAAAGAAGGAAGAATGAAGGAAAGTGAAGAAAGCCCGAGGGACGGGTGGGACACCATCAGGCATGAGGTGTGGGGGGACACCTTGTGGGGGGCCCAGAAGGAGGGGAGAGAGAGGCAGAGAGAATATTAAAAAAGACAATGGCCAAAGACTCCCCAAATTTAATGAAAGTCATGAACACACATCCAAATCCCTTAAAAGATTGCAGGATAAATCTAAATAGACCTACACCACAGCATATTATAACCAGACTTTTGAATGCCAATGATAAAGAGAATCCTAAAAGCCTGAGGAGAGAAACAATGTGTCACTTACAAGGGAGCCTTAGTAAGATTAAGTGCTGGTTTCTCATCAGAAATGATGGAGGCAAGAAGTTGGTGGGATGGCATTTTTAAAGTGCTAAAAGCAAAAAATTACCAACCAAGAATTCTATATTCAGCAAAACCATCTTTCAAAAATGAGGGGGTGGAGAAGCTGATGTGACTCAAGTAGTTGAGCATCCACCTCCCACTTGGGAAGGTCCCAGGTTCGGACCTCTGTCCATACTTTAAAAAGTCAAACAACAAGCAAACGAATGACAGGACCAACTCAGGGTAGCCAATGTGGCTCAGTGGTTGAGCAGCAGCTTCTCATATACGAGGTTCCAGGTTCAACCCCCAGCCCTGATACCTCAAAAAAATGAGGGCGGCATCAAGATATTCCCAGATAAACAGAAGCTGAGGGAATTCATCACCACTTGACTGGCCCTACAAGAAATGATAAAGAGAGTTCTGCACGTTGAAAGGAAAGGATTCTGGACAATTGACTGAAGCCACATGAAGAAATAAAGATTCAGTAAAGATAATGACATGGGTAAATAGAAACACCAGTACTATTGTATTTTTTTTATTTTTAACTCCACTTTTTACTTCCTATAGGATCCAAAAGGCACATGCATAAAATGTAATGGTAAGTCAGTGGTTCTGGACTCATAATGTACAAAGATGTAATTTGTGACAAGAACTACATAAAGGTGGGGGAAACAAAGGGGTACAGGCATGTAGTTTACGTATGCTATTGAAGTTACATTGCTATCAAACCTAGCAAGACTGTTATATATTGAGGATGTTAAATTTAAGTGCTATGGTAACTACAAACAAATATCTGAGGATAATGTAAACTCATAAAGACAGAAATTAGAGTGCAGGTAACCAGAGGTGGGGGCAGGGGAAATGGAGAGTTAATGTAAAATGAGTGCAGGGTTTGTTTGGGGTGAAGGGAAAGTTCTAGCAATGGATGGTAGTGAGGGTCCTGTGACACTGTGATGTGATTAATCCCACAGAATGGTATGCTTGGGAGGGTTGGGATGGAAGTTGAGCTTTATAGATATGTTTCCACAATTTAGAAAAAGAGAATGAGAAAGAGAAACTAAAGAGATAATGAAAATTACATGCGATAGGGCAGAGGTGAAATAGCTCAGCTGGGAGAGCGTTAGACTGAAGATGAAAAGGTCTAAGTTTCGATCCTGGGTTTCGGCACAGGGTGTCCTCTTTTATAAATGCAACAGGTGATACTGGATGGGATCTAAGAATGGAGGAGAAAAGCTTAAAAGGACATAAGAAAAAAATGTAACATATGATGTAAACTTTATATCAATTTAAAATTTTCTTGACCTTGTTAACTGCACTTAAGTGGTTACACAGGTGAGTATCCTTGTTCGTAGGAAATGTACGTGGACGTATTGTAAGTTCAAGGAGTCTGATGTGTGCAACCTGCTCTCAAATGTTCATAAGCTGGTAGATAGATAAGACAGAGGATAGGGAGACAGATGACAGACTGATAGCTAGACAGCCAGACAGAATGAAATGGCGAAGATGACAAAATACTAAAACCAGTGGGCTGGCATCTGGGGCTTGGGGCCATGTTAGAGTTCTCTGTGTGGGTCCTCTTTTATTTTTGCAACTGTTTTATAAGTTTGAAATTATGTCAAAATAAAAAGTTAAGAAAAAAGTGTATCTGAGTGTATTAGTCCGCCAAAGGGTTGCTGATGCAAAATACCAGAAATTGGTTGGTTTTTATAAAGGGTATTTATTTGGGGTAGGAGCTCACAGATACCAGGCCATAAAGCATAAGTTACTTTCCTCACCACAGTCTATTTGGAGCAAGATGGCTGCCTACGTCTGCGAGGGCTCAGGCTTCCTGGGTTCCTCTCTTCCAGGGCTTGCTTTTCTCTGTGCTCAGGGTTCCTCTCTACCTGGGGCTTGCTTCTCTTTCCTCTGTGTGCTTACTTCCTGGGGCTCCTGCTTAAGACTTCAGCATCAAACTCCAACATCAAAACTCCAACATGAAGAACCCCCAACTCTGTCCTTTGCCATGCCTTTTATCTGTGAGTCTTCACCCACCAAGGGGTGGGGTCTCAACTCAATAACTCAATCTTGCCCAGGTACAGATCGGATTACAAGCATAATCCAATATTTCTTTTTGGAATTCATCAATAATATTAAACTGCTACACTGAGCATAGGGAGGGAAGAGAGTAGGGCCACAAAATGGGCCACCTGTCACAGAGGAATGGGTGAAAGAGGTTGAATGTGTGGAAGTGAGGATTGAAACCTGGAATGGGAGTGCAGGGCTCGAGTAAATCCAGGATCTGTGAATAAGGAGTACATATTTAGTAAAGAAGTCCAGTTTTGATGAGTGCTTCACAAACTTCCCATTGATTGCACGTAGCGGGGGGGGGGGGGGGGGGGGGAGAGGGAGGGAGGAATTGTTGGATTAAGGGAAAAATTAATGCTTGGAAAAGCCATCAGTCACATCTGCCAATGTGGGAGTTCCTTAAAAAACTGTAGGCTGCTGTTTGGTAAATTATTATGGCAAAGTTAGCAGTGACGAATCACAGGGTGGACCCCCATGCTGCTTATCAGAAGGGATTAGATTAGTAAACCCTTCATGACTTCCTGGATCTGTAACGCAGGAGCCCTGTAAGTCAAAGGGAACAAGCTCAGAGAACGGGGCAGCGGGTGGCCAGCAGGTCCTGGTCTTTAGGGCGCAGGTCCGGAGCGAGGGCTGTAACACTCACTGACCATTACGCTGCTCATCCTAGGTGGGTGCAGGACGTGTGGGATTACTCTAGTCATCAACTGAGAATTACTTCCTAGAAGGAAATATAAACTTAATGTATACATGTAACAGAAAAGTAGCTTTTAATCCATTTGTATAACTCATGGGCAATATCAGTTGAAAATTAAAAGAAACAACTTCACCTGGCACTGTCTTTGGTACATTTTTAGTTCTTGTAAGAGCTTCTGATTTTCATCTTGCAGCTTATTCCTGCTTAATGCTATTTCACTCACAGCCGACTTTAGTTTTTCAATAATGAACTCATCTCTCTCACTGGTTTCACAATTGGGATCTGGTTCACATAGCAACTGAGGAAGTTCAGAGCTGCTGTTTTCTATGCACTGTTTTTTACCATTTAGTTGAATTTGGTAACTTTGTGCCTGTTTCTGAGAAATAGGAAAACTGTATAAATTAAATGAAGACTATCATATTTAAGCTGACAAAGTTAATAATGATAGAAAAAAATTAGGCAAACATATTTAAATGTTATTGATAATGTAGTTTGGCCCTTATGTAATTCAGTCTTGTCTTTGGTCTAAAACCTCCATTTCAATGGCATAAAGAAAAAATAGAGTTGTCTAGACTCGGAGCAAAGATGCAGAGTAGGGGAGGGGCTGTGGGGAGGGAGGGCTTAAGAAGCAAGCAAGAAATCCAGATGCTATAAAAGGAGGAAAATTATGGATTTGATTACAAAATAGTTGAAAATTCTATGACGAAAAATAATTAGAGTTTAGAAGAAAGTTTGCAACACCTATAAAATTAATAACTCCTAATGCACACAAAAGTCTACAAATCAGTAGGACAAAGACAAACATCACAAAAGAAAAATGGGCAAAGTTTATGAAGAAGCAATTCACAGATGAGGAAATTAAAAAAAGGCTAAGAAACATGAGTCAGGGGACAGAAAACAAGTCAAGCTGATATTACTATTTGTTTACAGAGTTGGTGAAAATCAAAAAGACTGAAAACATTCCACTGTGGTGACCGTGTCATGCCCCAAACCTCCCCAGGAACTGTAAATTACTAACCCTTTGGGGAAATAAACTGCTACTCTATTATACATTTGAATGTATATGCCCTTTGGCTCAACAATCATTTCTGGGATTTTTATCTAACAAAGCGAGAGTACTAGTATTTAAAGACTTATATATAACAATATTTGTTACAATACTGTAACAGCAAAAAACTGGAATCAATAGAGAACTGATTGAATGAATTACGATATATCTATACTATAAAATGCTAGGCAGAGTTAAGTGGAATTTTATGTAGTAACTTGAAAGGATAAGAAAAACATACAGCCTGCATAAGCACACACTCATACATATATTTTACATGTTTGCACAAACAAAATTATGGAACAATAAACACCCAACTGTCAACAGTGTTTACCTTAAATGGGCAAGAATGGAGTAGGAGAAGGCGCTATTAATTTTGCATTGTTATTTTGTATTGCTGAATAGGAGAGCATGTAGAATAGAACTATTAACTCAAGTAACTTTAAAAAGGATGAAAAGTAAGTATATCAGACAAAAAACTTCATTAGTTTCTTAATGGCTTTAAAAAATCCCACGTTCCTTAGCCAAACCTTGGAGGCTTATTACAGCCTGGCTCCAAGTCGCCTTTCCAGGCTTGCTGTCCACTGTCCACTGTCCACTGTCCACTCCCAGGATTCACCTTTGCTTCCGGGCCTCACATTCTCCTGTTTCTTCCACCACCTGGAACTCCTCCCCTTGTTTAAAGACATCCGTTCTTCAAGGGCAGGCCAAGTCCACTCCTGCTGGAGGACATTTCCTGACCATCACAGCCCAAACCCTTCTCTCTGAGCTCCAAAAGGACTGGATCGTTCCCTTCAGTTGTCAATAATTATGGGTGACAATGCATGTGGATGTTCTCCACGTCTGGGCTGTAAGGTGCTTAGGGCCAGGGACACACAACCAGACCCACAGGCATCAAAACTGTATGCTATTTAAGGACGTAGTAACAATGTAAATTTTAATAGAAGCATCCTTTGCACATGTCCACTAAAATGAATTCACCGTCACAGGTGTTCCATGCAGTTGTGCCTTCCCCTGGCGCCCCACCTCCTCTGCCCTTGGCTGGCATTCCTCTTGGTGAATAGATTACATGCTGAATGGCAAAGATATTGATATTTAACGTCTAATCTCTTTTCATTTTGAGGATAATTTTTAGACAATATACCTGAAATTGATTACACTTCTCAGATAATAGTTTTTGTTGAGCATCTAAAGAAACCAGATGAGTCTGATACAGTATCTCTTGCTTGTCCCATTCTCTTGACTTTGCTCTAAATTCCTTTAAGAAAAAGAGGGGGGTAGGGTAGGGAGACAAGCATAAATGGAAGAAAATTATTCATTTTAAAACACAATGAATAGGGCTTCTTTCATCTGCACATCCCCTCCTTTCCCTAGCAGGGAAATAAAAGAATGTACCAATTACTGCCTGGGTTCATCACCAGATACACCTTCTACACTTTGTGAGGAGAATATGGAATTTTATACATTAATCCTTACACAAAAACACTAAACATTTTTTGTCAAATCATAAAAAGCCTCTCTGATAGTGGATGCTGACTACAAATGAGGGTGCTTAAAGCACTTTCTGTCCCATCTAGTTCTTCCTTATATTTTTTGAGGCTGACCCCAGACATTTTTTCCTTCTTTCATTCTCCACAGTACCAAACCATTCCCTTGTTTTTATGAGGGGTTTTTAGTGTTGTTTTTTAAATATATTTTTCACTGAAGTGTATCATTCATACATGAACATGTGTAAACAGTACATGTATTGCAAAAGTTGTGAACTTACAAAATAAACATGCATAACATCATGTAAGGGCCCCATACATCACCCCTCCACCAACACTGCATTGTTGTGAAACATTTGTTGCAAACTATGCAAGCACATTGAAATATTACTGCCAACTATAGTCCCTACCTTACATTTGGTGTATTTTATCCCCAAACACTCTATTTTTAAAAAATATATTTTTATTTCAGAGGTTGTAAACTTACAAAACAACCATGCACATGTGTGGAATTTCCATACAACACCCCTTCACCAACACACCACACTGTTGTGGAACATTTGTTACAGATTATGAGATAACATCAGACTATTATCACCAACCATGGACCATAGCGTATATTTGGCACACTTTTTAGGAGGGAGTTTTCATTCATTTAGTGACCTTGTACCGCGTGCCTTTTTTTTTTTTTTAATTTTATTTATTTATTTCTCTCCCCTTCTCTCCCCACCCCTCTGCCAGTTGTCTGCTCTCTGTGTCCATTCACTGTGTGTTCTTCTGTGACTGCTTCCGTCCTTATCACGACACCTGGAATCTGTGTCTCCCTTTGTTGTGTCATCTTGCTGTGTCAGCTCTGTGTGTGTGTGCGGCGCCATTCCTGGGCAGGCTGCAATTTCTTTTGCGCTGGGCGGCTCTCCTTATGGGGCTCACTCCTTGTGCATGGGGCTCCCCTACGCGGGGACACCCCTGCGTGGCACGGCACTCCTTGTGCGCATCAGCACTGCGCGTGGGCCAGCTCCACACGGGTCAAGGAGGCCTGGGTTTGAACCGCGGACCTGCCATGTGGTAGACGGACGCCCTAACCACTGGGCCAAGTCCACCTCCCCCCACCGTGCCTTTCAAAGCTATCATCCAAGGTGAAGCCAAAGTCAAGTCGATGTGGTCGCTCAAAAGGCTTTCGGCCCTCGTCTGGCAGTGCCCGTCAGAGCAGGGCCTGTGGAGCACACTTGGCTCTTCGAGGCTTTGCTCAAGCAGGATGTTCACGGAGCACGATGATCTTTTCACGGCTTGACAACACGAGAGAGGCCACGGCTTTGAGAATGCCCAAGGTGAGCTTCCCAGCTTCCCAGTTTTGCCAGGCCATGAGCAATGCAAGGGCAAGAGCTGCGTGTTTTATCACTTGTATATCGCTCAAGTGCCTGGCAAAGTTCTGGGTGCCACTCGTATTCCATAAATGTACAAATAAAACACATTTCCTAGAACGTAAGCATTTCTCATTAAATCCTGCATAGAAAAAACATGGCTGGAAATAAACTCTGTAGGTACTAAGCATATTCTTGCAAATAGGTATATGGTACAAATACACTAATATATCCAATTATCAAGTCTGTAATAGTTATTGAGTACCTAGTGTCTACCAGGTACTGTGATAGAGCTAGGAGAGAAAAAAATTAGGATATATTGCATGATTAAAATAATTTTTTGAAAGGAAAAAAGTCAAGGAATAAAGAGTGGAGAAGAGGGTAATGTACATATCAACAAGTAATTTCACAAAGTACAAAAATAGCATCACATAAAAGCCATGAGGAGGATGAGATTATTTCAGCCATCTCAATAATATAAAAAATTGGAACACAGCTCCTTAGGTCGGAGTGATTTGTATTGTTTTGAAGACGGCTGAATGACTAGATTGGCTAGGCTGGAAAATTATGCTGAGTTAGAGAATGAAAGCTACATCTTGCTTAAAATGAGAAGAGCATGGAATTTCACATTTTCTATAGAGACACATTTGGGGAAATTTTCATTTTATAAATCCACAAGTCCCAAAGCAATGAGTTAAGGAGGCTTTTAAAGTAATCAAAGGTGGCCTGACACCGAGTGATGGTAATAAGGCTAGAAAAACACGGACAGACCCCTTTCAAACATCTACTGATCCCATCTGATAAGTGAACCTTGTTTACTAGAGTGAATGGAAACAGTCCACTGAAAGTATTGATTCTGACATTCAACAATATATAAACTAGGTAAATGAAAATAGGACCTTTAACTATAGTGGCAAATTTATAAAACTATGCTCCAGTACAAAATAGATAACATTTTCAAATCAATGTACTTGAGATAAAAATAATTTCTATTTACTTTTTTGTAATTTAGAAAGAAGTCCTTGGGGTCAGAAGTCAAAATTTGGGCAAGGTTAATTTAAGTAGTTCATAAAATTCAGGTAATACTAATATTTAGCATCACCTACCCAACAACCTTAAATAATCCTGAAAATATTCTCCAACATTTTTTGAGGAGTCAAGGGCATTAACCTCAGCTCCTCACAGATTCTACAAGAGACTGAAAAATGAAGCCAAGCAAGGCAAGGGTGCACGGCACAGGTGTATCAGCCGGTGCCTCTGAGAGTGCTGGCTTCCTCGGCCTGAACAGACGTGCTGGCTCAAGCCCAGGGGCCAGCACAGCACAGGCAGCTGTGGGGACACGAGGGGACAGAGCGCTTTAGGGGCCTGGAGAGTGTCACAGGCCAGGCTTCAGGCTTACTAGAGCTTCAGAATACATGCTGCGTGGCTAAAAACCTTTTCTAGGTCTTTAAGATTGAGAGTGGTTCATGATCATTGAAATTAAAGTTTCTGGTGACAGCTGCATTTTTAGATAAAAAAAAAAATCCCTCTAGTAAATATTGGGGGATGGAACTAACATTTCTTGAGTGACTAATCAGGGCCTCTACACACTCCTCCAGTAAGATATTATGAATATTCTATTCTTACATAAAATAGAGGAAAACAAACCCGACCTTCATATACCCTCCAACCAGTTTCAACTACCATAGGATTTGTCCTTTTGTTTTCGCCTGTCTCCCCACTTCTTTTTTTTTTGTCTTTATTTTTTTAATGTTACATTAAAAAAATATGAGGTCCCCATATACCCCTCACCCCACTTCTCCCCCCACAACAACAACCTCCTCCATCATCATGAGACATTCATTGCACTTGGTGAATACATCTCTGAGCACTGCTGCACCTCATGGTCAATGGTCCACACCATAGCCCACACTCTCCCCCAGTCCACCCAGTGGGCCATGGGAGGACATACAGTGTCTGGTAACTGTCCCTGCAGCACCATCCAGGACAGCTCCAACCCCCGAAAATGCCCCCACATCTCATCTCCTCCTCCCACTCCCTACCCACAGCAGCCACCATGGCCACTTTCTCCACACCAGTGCCACATTTTCTTCGATTACTAATCATAATAGTTCATGAATAGAATATCAGTAAGTCCACTCGAATCCATACTCTATTTCTCCCTCCTGTGGACCCTGGAATGGTTGTGTCCACTCCACATCTATATCAAGAGGGGGCTTAGATTCCACATGGATGCTGGATGCCATTCTCCTGCTTTCAGTTGTAGGCACTCTTGGCTCCCTGGTGTGGTGGTTGACCTTCTTCACCTCCATGTCAGCTGAGTCGGGTAAGTCCAATAAACCAGAGGGGAGGAGTTGCAAGTCTGTTGAGGCTCAGGGCCTGGCTATCACATGGACAGTCCAGAGATTCAGTTCTCTGGGTATACATTAACCCCCCACTTCTTACTGTGATTTTGTTTTCCATTTCAATACAACAAACATTTACTGGGTATCTGCTGTGAGCAGGCACTGGAAAGACTCAATGCCACACAAGACCTGTTCCTGGCCCCGGGGCTTTACAGTCTAGGGCAGGGCTCTTCGCCTTTTGGTTCCACAGCCCCTCTGCCGGGCAGGTGGGAACCACAGACCCCTTGCTAAGCCCACACGATGCTGTGCATCATTTAACGAACAGGTCACACCTGCACCAGCACGTCCCCGCAGGAAGGTTTCTTGAATTTCAGTTCAAGCTCATGCACCCCTGCTTAAGGAGCCCTGGTCCAGTGGGGGAGGGAAACCCGAGTATGGAAACATTACCCCCAAACCACAGGAAAGCATCCCCGAGCCACAAACAAGGTCTGTGGTGTTTTTGTTGGAATATTTTCAGGCAACTTCCAGACCTCTTGTATTTTCACCCTAAATGCTTCAGTGTACATACATGCATATATATATATTTTCCTTCCATAACCACAAAGTCACCTACTACAAGGTATTTTAAACCCCATTTACTGATGAAATAAAGGAATCTCTGTGAGGCTAACAACTTGTCTAGATTACAGAGCAAATGATTAAGTCAGTCAGGGCCTGTTTTAAGTTATAAACGGTCATATTCTATCTATGACTACATGCTGCTTCCCATTGTTCCAAAGGAAAAAATAGACTTAGATTAAAACTGGAACAGTTCAACTATTACACATTAATTTTTCTGATAGCTCTAAGTAAAACAGGTACACAAAGTGGCTCCATAATTACGAAGGTTGAACTATCTAAATATTGTGTCCTTAAAATTTTTGTATAAAGTATAAATATATCAAATTATATTTTCTAATTTTCACTGTAATTTCATGAGATATATTTTATGTAAATATTCAGTTCCCCAAATGTAAAATACATGCACACACAAAGTATTTAATATAAATTTGACTTATTTGAACAATTTACATGGAAATGATTCTTCCACAAAATCCCTACCATGAAAAGTCAAAGAAGTGGAAAATCACTTACTTGATCTCTGCATTTTCAGTGAAAACAAGTGTATATTACAATGTAATATATGGGCATCTACTATGAGACAAGCCCATTTCTGAAGCCAGTCTGGTTATACCAGCCAAGGGTAATACATGGCTATTTTCCTAGAATATCTACTTTATTTAGTGGCAGTAGTTTTGTATTTTTACAAAACTATATATTATTCAGTAATACGTAAAATTTGCAGGAATTTTTAAGATACAACACAAGACCTCCTAGGAAGTTCTTGCAACAGGCTGATTTTAGGGCTGTGACCTCAGACTTTATTTTCTTCTGCTCTTGGAGATGTTCAGGGGGTAAGTTTGAGAAATGCTGTTAACTGAAGAGGAAGATGACGTGTGAAGCGGTCAGTGGGGAGAAGGGCTGAGAGGCCTTGGACAGGAGCGCCGCCTGGCCTGGGCGTGGGGAGGAGGAAGGAGCTCCGGCTCCAGGGGCCCCTGGCCTGGAGGGCAGGAGGGACGGTGTTCTTGCCACGGAAGGGAAGAAACCAAGAGCAGCGCTGAGGCTTAGGGCTCGAGAACAAGGAAAGCAATTCAGTTGGAAGAGCATGAAAAGGGTCAACTTGGGGTCAACTGAAAAATAACTGGGGTCCCCTAAGGTCCCCAATTATTACTATAATAGGAATTTATGGTAAAATCTATCTGCTGTTACAGGATTTGTAGCAGAAATGCTCAAGAGCATGGGGCGGGGAGAAGCTGGCTTGTTTTTCTCAACATTAGAATCTGCACAAGGCTAAGAGGACAGGGCTGAGTGAGCTGTGAGCTCTCACAACAATCCTGCGTGATGTGCAGAATTCCCACTCAACACCCCCGCACGACACCTTACACTGTTGGGCAACACTTGATGCGGTTGTGAAAGAACATGATCAGACTGTTACCACTAACTCTGGTCCACAGCACACACTTGGTTTATTTTTCCAAACACCACCTATTACCAACACCCCGGACTAGTGCTGAAATTTGTTATGGGTCATGAGAGGACACTCTCCTGTTTGTCCTCTTTTGTCCATTGTCCACCAAATGCTTCACTGTGTTACACAGTTCCACGCTTCGTGCAATCCACCCAAAGTGGACACGCAGAGGCTCTCACTTTCTTCAGAGTTGTGAATGTTTCTGAATGTTTTCCCTAGTCCAAAAGAAAGAAACCACACCCCCCTCTATTACTGACCCTTAGCGTTGGTACAGTACCTTCTTTGACACTCATGCAAGAATATTACAATATTGCTGTAAACTACAGTCCATAAGTTACATTAATTGTATTTTTCTCAAGCATCTTTATATTCTTACCACTTGTGATAGTGATGTACATTTGTTCTAGCTCATAGAAGAACATCCTTCCATCTGTGTTATTAGCCACAATCCATACGCAGCTTTGGGCTCACCATGCTATCCAGTCCCTAGATTGTTCTCCAGCCTTCTTTCAACTAACATTTCCATCCCTAGACTACCCCTCTCAGCCACATTTATAAATCAGCCGTGTTAGTTATGCTCACTCTGTGTTACCAGCAACTCTACCCATTTCCACACTTCTACAGTAAAGATAATAAAACAATTCTACATACATTAAGCATCAGTAAATTCACTAAACACCTGAAGAACACATGTTCAAAGAAAATGTGACTTGTAGTGGTGCTTGTCACCACAGCGGTACAGGGGCACAGGCCACTGTGTACAGCAGGCAAACAGCCCACCACCACAAGGAAAGTGGGATCACTCTCTAATGCACCTGAAGAATCTAAGAGAATTTATCTCACCTCTAATTTCTGGTTCAAATTGCTCATTTCAAATGGTATTTCTTCTTTGGGTTGTGGTAATTCTTTTTGGTGAATTTTGTTTTGTTTCATCTGGTGTACTCTCAGTTTTTCAAAGCTATTTGTCAGCTTGGAGAACTGAAAATAATAGAGAATGTGAACATTTTATTATTACCAGTAATTTCTAACTTGATTTCTTATGTACCTCTTTGAAAATTTAAGTCCTAATTAGAAAATGCTGTAAAGCTTAAATGTTCCAATTAGTGAAGACAGAACAGTTATTAAAAATAAATTATTGGACCTCATATATATTTTTTAATGTAATTAAAAATAATAATAATAAATACATATTAAAAAAAAACTTAAAAAAAATAAATTATTGAAGTGGAACACAATTCAGCTTTCATGTAAATCTGGGCCTTCATTAACTGCACAGTTAAACAATGATTCACTTGATAAATGTTTTGTTCAGTTTTGTTTTAACCATATGTAACAAAGCTCACAATTTAAAAAAAAACAACAGGATTTTTATTCTTTCTTTTATTTAGTGCCATCTTGTGTTGACAATTTTAATTTCAGTAATTCAGACTAACCAGCTTATATCTTAATGAAGAAACCCAAATAATTAAAAACATACAAATAAATTTAAGCACCGAAATTTTTTATAATTTATACTCTTATTTGTTCCTTTTCTTGTTCTACCTTCAAACAATAGAATGCAGCATAGTGTATCAACATCTGCGAGGAAATTTCTGCATAACTATTTTCAATTTTTAAAAGCTTTTTGTTGTGAAATAGTTGTAGGTCCACAGAAAGTTGTGAAGATATTACAGAGACGTCCTGTGTTGCCTCCACTCACTTGCCCCCAGTATTTCTACCTTATGTAAATGCGCTACAATATCAAGACCAGGAAGTCGATATTGGCCTGACGTGTGTGTGTAGTTCTACCCATTTTTCTCACATGCAGATTTGTAAACTGCACCCAGGAGGGAACTACTCTGGCCCCACAAAGTCTCCCTTGTACTGTGCCTTTACGTCACCCACCCCCCCACTTCTGCCATCCCCGGCCCTGGCAACCGCTAACCTGTCTTCTAGCCCTATGATTTGTCATATAAATGGAATCATAAAAAGAAGACTGGCTTTTTCCACTCAACATAATGCTCTTGAGCGAGTCCGAGTTGGTGCATCATCAAAGGCTTGTTCTTCTACATCACGAGGAGCAGCCCATGGCACGGATGTACCAAATGTTTGACCATTTACCTGTTGAGGGATACTCTGGTTGTTTCTAGTTTTGAGCTATTACAGATAAAGCTGCTATGAACAATCATATTTATTTATCTTATACTAGGGCTTTCATTTTTTTCTCATATAAGTTTTTATTGCTATTATTTATCTACCATAAAATTCACCCTTTTAAGATGTACCGAAAGGCTTTTAAAAGTATAATAATGCTTTTAGTATATTCACAAAGTTGTGCAGCCATCACCACTAATTCCAGAATCTTTTCATCAACCTCCAAGGAAAACCAATACCGACAGCAGCCACCCCCCGCCCTGCTCTCCTCGGCTGCCGGCGCTGCCCTGCTTCTGTCGGGGGATTCACCTGCCAGGCGTGGTCTTTTCTGTCCTTCTTTCGCTTGGTGTCATGTTTCTGCGGCTCATTCATGTCGTGTATCAGGACTTCATCCCCTTTTATGGTTGAATAGTGTTTTGTTGCATGGATTCACCACATTTCATTTATGCATTCATCAGCGAATGGGCGTTTCGGTTATTTCCATCTTTTGGCTGTTAAGAGTAGCGGTACCATGAATGCTTGTGTGAAAGTTTACATGTGGACCTGAGTTTTCAGTTCTCTTGGGTATACACCTAGGAGTGGAATTGCTGGGTAATATGGTTTTTCTACACTAACTTTTTGATGAACTGCCAAACTGTTTCCCAAGGTGGTTGTATCATTTTACATCCCCACTAATAATTTGTAAGGAGCCAGTCTGGAGAATTGCCAATACCTGTTATTGTCTGTCTTTTTGCTTATAGCCATCCCAGTGAGTGTGACGTGGAATCACATTGTGGTTTTGATTTGTAAATGCATAAAGATTATGTCGAGCATCTTTTCATGTGCTTATTGGCCATTTGTATATGGGCTTGTGACATGGGTGTCACATTTAAGAAACTGCTAACTAATCCAAGGTCATGAAAATTTGCCCTTATGTTTTCTTCTAATAGTTTTATAGTTTTAGTTTTTACTTTTAGGTCTTTGACCCATTTTGAATTAATTTTGTATATCCATGAGGTTAGGGCCCAACTTCATTCTTTTGCATGTTAATCTCTAGATGTCTCTGCAGTGTTGATTGAAAAGACTATTCTTTCTCCAGTGAATGATCTTGGCAGCACTCCTGCTTTCTTCTGATTAATATTTGTATGCTATATCTTTTTCCATTCTTTAACTTTAAACTTACCTATATCATTATATTTTTAAAGATTTTCTAGTAGAGAGTGTATATTTGGGTAATATTTTAAAATCTATTGTTTCCATCTCTGTCTTTTAATTGGTGTATTTAGACATCTATCTTTAATGTAATTATTGATACATTAAGGCCTAAGTCTGCCATTTTCTTTTTGTTTTCTCTTTTTTTCCCTCTATTTTTTGTTTTTGTTTTCATTTTCTTGCCTTTCCTTGGATTACTTGAACACATTATAGAATTTAATTTTAATTTACCTATAGGCTTTTGAGTGAAATCTCTTTACAGATTTTTATTGGTTGCTCTAGGAATATGCATAACTTATCAGTCTACCAGTGTTGTCATTTTACCAGTTCAAGTGAAGTCTAGAAACTTTCCTTTTACTTTATGTCCTTTTACCCTGCCCCATTAATAATAAAATGTCTTAAGTATTTCCTCTATATATATTGAAAGTCACATTAGACAGTTACAATTTTTGTTTTATTAATAGCTGTCGTACATAATTTAGAAATTCAAGAGGAGAAGGAGAGCCTATTGCATTTTCCCATGTTTACATCCTCACAGTGTTCTTTCTTCTTCCAGATGGCCTAGGGTTCCTTCTTTATCATTTCCTTCCTGTTTATAGAACTTCTTCCAGTCGCTCTTTTAGGGTAGGTTTGCTGGAAACAAATCCTCTTCATAATTTATCTGAAAATGTCTTGGTTTCCCCTTTATTTCTGAAAAATATTGTCAGTGGATATAGAAATCTGGGTTGACATTTTTACTCTTTCAGTACTTGGAAAACGTGTCACTTCCATCTGGCTTTCATGGCTTTTGATGAGAAATCTGCTGTCATCTAATTACCTGCTTTTCCAATATAGGTAAGGACATGTATTTCTCACACTGCTCCCAATATATTTTCTTTGTCTTTAGTTTTTAGAAATTTGACTATGATGTGTCATAATGCGGATTTCTTTGGGTTTATCCTGTTTTGGGTTTGCTTGGCTTTTAAAATTTGTAGGTACATGTTTTTTTTGCCAAATTTTAGAAACTTTCAGCCATTATTTCTTAAAGTAATTTTTCAGCCCTTCCCTCTTTCTTCTCTCTTTCTGGAACTCTGATGATAGAAATGTTACATCTTTTATTATAGTCCCAAGTGTTCCTAAGGTTCTGTTCTTTTTTTTATTATTCTATTTTTTTTCTTAACAAATCAATTTTATTAATACATATTAATAAAGCATAAATCCACCCAAAGGGTATAATCAATGGTATTTGGTGCAATCACATATTTGTGCATTCACCACTTCAATCACTCTTAGAACACTTTCATTATTCTAATAATAATAATAATAAACAAAAAACAAATAACCCAGACTCATCATCTTTCAATCTTTCTATGCTTCCCTGGTTATATATAGCTATTCTTTTTCCTTCTATCTAGTATATTTGTATTTACATTTGTAAAAACAGTCTTACATATGCAATATCACGCATATTTGTGTTTTACATGATGTTTTAGTATCCTACAGAGTCCCATGTTACAGGTGTTAGCTTTCCTTCAGTATACTACTGTATAAAGCACACAATAGCATTGCTAGTTATAAACACTATGATGCTTTAACCATTTCTATTCATTTCCAAAGATTTACAAATAACCTTTTTGGCAATTCTGCACAGATTAACCCTTAGCTTTCCATTCTCTATCCTCCTTCTATTTTCTGGTGATCTATATTCTAATTATTAACTCCATGAGTTTATACAATATATTTAGTTCATAATAGGGCAATCATACATTATTTGTCCTTTTGTGTCTGGCTTGATTCACTCAATATAATGTCCTCCAGGTTCATCCATGTAGACTCAGTACTTTAAAGATGGATAGTTCGAAAAAGATGTTCCATGTAAATAAGAACCAAGAGAAGTGAAGTGGCTATATCAATATTAGACAAAATAGATTTTAAGCAAACCTTTGTTACAAGAGACAGAGAAGGACATTATAATTTGATGTGTTAAACCATCAATAAGATATAACGATTATAAACATATACACCTTAAACAATAGAGCTCCAAAATATGTGATAACAGAATTGAAGGAAGAAAATAGTTCTACAATAAAAGTTGGAGAATTCAATACTTGACTTTCAGTAGTGGATACATCATCTAGGTAATAGGTCAATAAGAAAACAGAGGACTTGAACAACAATATAAAACAACTAGACCTAACATACATACACAGACTACTTAGTAGGGCCCCATTCTTCTCAAGTGCACATGGAATATCCTCTGAGACAGACCATATGTTATGTCTAAAACAATTCTTAAACAGATTGAAATCACAAAATTATCTTATCTGACCACAATGTAGTGAAACTAGAAATAAATAACAGATTGAAAAGTAGAATATTAGCAAAGACAAGTGTTTTTTGTATTAAAAAAATTACAGAATACTGATCACAGGAACAATTTGCCAGTTGCACTGAGTAATTATTGTTCATATACTATAATGTAGTTATTTTATATTTATCTGGTCTACTTCAGTTCTTTTTTGGTTACTGTTTGCATAGAATACCTTTTTGTAACCTTTCACTTTTAATCTGCTTGTGACCTTACGTCTGAGGTGGGTCTTTTGTAGATATACAGACGGCTCATATTCTTTTATCTATCAGTCTATGTCTTTTGACTGGGGAGTTCAATCCACTAACATTCAGTGTTATTACTCTAAAGGCATTACTTACTTCATCCATTTTGTCCTTCAGCTCTGTGTTGTCATATCATTCTGTTATCTGTCTTCTTATCCTTTAGTTTACCTTTCCTAATGATCTTCATTTCTAAACTCTTCTCCAAATTCCTTTCAGGCTGCAGCACCCCCTTTAGTATATCTTGCAAATCTGGTCTATCAGACACAGTCTATCAGTTTTTGTTTGTCTGAGAAGACTTTGAACTCACCCTCATTTTTGAAGGACAGTGTTGCCAGACACAGAATTCTTGGCTGGCAGTTTTTCTCTTTCAGGACCTTAAATACATCATAGCACTTTCTTTTTTCCTCCATGGTTTCTGATGAGAGGTCTGCACGTAATCTTATTGAGTTTCTCTTGCTGCTTTCAGAATCCTCTCTTTATCTCTGACATTTGTCATTCTGAATAGAAGGTGTCTCAGGGTAGGTCTCTTCTGTTTGGGTTGTGCTGTCCTTCTTGAATATTAATATTTATGTCCTTCATAAGGGTTGGGAGGTTTTCAGTCATTATTTCCTCAAATATTCTTTCTGTCCCTTTTCCATTCTCTTCTCCTTCTGGGACACCAATAATGTGAATGTTTTTGTGTTTCATGTTGTCATTTAATTCCCTGAGTCTCTGTTCCATTTTTTCCATTCTCTTCTCTTTCTGTTCTCCTGTCTTTTCTAGTTCAGATGATCTGTCTTTGAAATCTTTAATTCTGTCTTCAAGCAATTCAAATCTGCTCTTAAATGCCCCTAATGTATTTTTTAAATTATTTTTATTTTTAAATATATTTTTAATTTATTTTTAACCTAATGTATTTTTAATCTCATCTACTCCCATAAAGTCTGTTACTTTTCTTTTCAGGCTTTCAAACTGTTCTTTATGCTCTCCCAGTGTCTTTTAATAATCTTTATTTCTTTAGTAATATTTTCTTTAAATTCTTTGAAGTGATTTAGGAGAGTTGTGTGATTATCACTGATTAATTGTATTAAATCCTGTATCTCTTCACAATATTTGGTTTGTTCTTTTGGCTGAGCCATCTTCTTGTTTCCTAGTATGGCTTGTAAATTTTTCCTGATGTCTAGGCATCTGAATATGTTGGTGAATTTACTCTGGTGGCTAATTTCTTTCTCTTGCCTATTTTTCTTCACAGCACTTCTTTGATATTTGGTTCAACTTATTCTAAGTCTTTAAAACTGCCCAACTTAAGTTTTCAAAATCAGGCCAGGACTCACTATGGGCACAGATTTTCTCCTAAGGGCTGGATACAGTGCAGTATTTTTCCATGAAATTTCCAGACCTTCCAGTAGGTGGTGCTCGTCAGCGCACCTTTCCCTGGAGGTGTTTCAGCCTGGGCTTTCCTGAGTTCCTGTGTTGAATCTCCAGAGTGGAGATCCAAAGTGGGCTCTGCTAGCTGAGTTCACTGAAGAAAAACACCCTGACCTCCCCTCCCTTTTCTCTTGAAATAGCTGACAGGGAGGAAGATGTGTGTTCCCCCATAATTCCACTGCGGTGAGCCGGGGGTTTACCCCAGCTGATGCTCTCAGGGTGGGATAGGGAGACCTTCCTGCTGCATGGGGCTTGGGAACTCACACTTGTCACTTCGGCTTCTTCGTCCCTCTTTTCCTCACCCTCCTGAGAGTCGTGTAGCCCTGTCCTGGTCTGCTGGCTCCCAAAGCAGGTCCCTCAGATGGCTTTTGGCTTCTTGTTGTTTTTGTGAGAGCACTCAGCTCAGCCTGGTAGTCCATCACCATCTTCCCACGATCCTCCTTTATTATTCTATTTTCTCTCTCTTGCTCAGGTTGGGTAATTTCTATTGTTCTATCTTCCAGTTTACAATTCTTTCCTCTGTCCTTTCCATTATGCTTTTTAGTTTGGTTATCGCTTTTTCAGCTATGAAATTTCTGATTGATTCCTCTGTATATATTTACTTCTTTACTGAAATTTTCTCTTTGCTGAAACTTTCTCATTTTCATCTGTTTCTAGCATGTCTGGAATTGTTCATTGAAGTATTTTCATGATAGCTACTTAAAAATCCTTGTCAGATAATTCTAACATCAGTGTCATCTCAAAGTTTGCATCTGTAGATTGTCTTTTCTCATCCAAATACATATTTTCCTGATTCTTGGTTATGATGAGTGAATTTTTATTAAAATGTGGACATTTTGGGAACTATGTTATGAGACTCTGGATTTTATTTAAATCTTGTTTTTAGCAGTCCTCTTCTAAAAATCTTCTGGTAGAGGAAATGTATGCACCTTATTACTGCCAGGTGGTGGTGGAAGTCCAGGTTTTCAGCTTGGCCTCTACTGGTGTCTGAGAGGAGCGGCTTCCCTTTATTGCTGGATGGGGGGAGTTCAGGCTCCCCACGAGTCCTTCCCTGAGAGCACCTGCGTGGGGGATCAAGAGTGCATCACTACTGCTTCTCACACGGCCTCCAGTGACACTGTGGGGGAGCGTAGCTCATTGCCACATCCTGCCTTTCCACCAGACCCCTCTGATACCACTCCAGAGAAGAGAGGAAGAGGTGCCCATTACCCTGGGTGGGTGAGGAGAACAGGCTCTTCCCGTGGTCTCCACCCACCATGGGCTGCAGAGGGCCTTGTTAGCTTCTGCTGGGGATGGAAGTGCCCTCCCCGTTGAGCCTTCTCTGCTACCGTTCTGGTGGCAGTGTGAGGGGCTGGGATACCTTGATATAGCCTGACGAGAGCGGAAATCTAAGCTTTCCACTCAGCCTCTGCTGTTGGCGGAAGGTAAGGAGCTGCAGTTTTCTGCGATGTTTGGCTGGTGTAGAGCAACTGTTGTCCAAATGTATTGTCGTTAGGCTGCCCTCTCCCTGGTCCTCTGACTATAGAGAACCAGATTTCACTGTTTTTTTTTTGTTTGTTTGTTTGTTTTTTTCTCTGTACCTACTGGCATATCTAGATTGCCAACTTTTCCAGTACCCAGTCTGGGATATATGGAGGCAAAAAGAAACCCCAGGGGTCCTTCCAGAGGTTACATTTTGCACGTCTCAGCAGGATCTCACGGACTGCCACAGTAAACAGTGCCTAAAACAGCAGGGCTCCTGAGGGCTCTGGAGACATCCAGACATGAGAGCAGGGCAGAGACCCCAGGAGTTTGGCACCCTGCCAGTGGGCCCTACTTTGGAATTTACGCTCCCCAGTGGGACAGAGTTAGATTCATTTACAGGTTCTCTACACAAGGCTCTTCTGCCCTTTTATTTGAACCTACACTTAGCATATATTGATAAATATATGTCCCAGAGACCTAAACCTTTGGTCCATTCATGTGCCAGTTGAGCCCTGAATCTCAGCAGAGTTGCAACACCTACTGTCCAGTTCACTGGACTCACCCAGGACAAGTGACAGGGAAATGATAATGGACAATGTCCATCCCAGGGAACAGAGAGTGTCTGCAGATGCAGGCAGGATAATTGGGCCATCTGCCCATGGGATTTAGGTCCCCTCTTGGTTATGGGCATTGCCATTTCCAAATCCTCAAGCTTGGGGAATGAATAATGGACTGAAGTAGACTTATTTTATTATAGTCTTATTATTGTTCCAGCAATGGAAGAACTTTTATCATATTGGTGTGGAGGCAGTGGCCACCAGAGGTTCTGGGGGGAGGGGGAGGGAGGAATGGGTATAATAGGGGCATTCTTGGGATACTGGGGTTGTCCTGCATGACACTGCAATGACAGATGCAGGCCATTATACGTTTTGTCATAGCCTATTGGATTGTGTGGGGCTGAGTGGGGGCTATAATGTAAACTGTAATCCACGTTCGGTGGCAGTGCTTTGGTGTGTGGTCATCAATTGTGGCCAATGTACCACACTAATGAAAGATGTTGTGTGTGGGAGGGGGCATATGGGGAAAAGAAAAAGAAAAAGAAAAAAAGAAATCCCAGGGAACTCACTACCATGTCACTGCTTGCATCCCAACTTTTCTAGCTGATCTGCCACTTCTCTTCCTGTGGCAGTTGGAGATTATTCTATGACTCCCAGAAAGAGGATGACTGTGTCTGTAAACTAGTCTGTCCCTCTGGGTGTGATGCCGTCGGCTGCACTGACTTCAGCTGGGATGTCTTTGGTTGGATTGCCTGTAAGCCTGGGGCTTCTGATTCTACCAGGGCAGCGGGCGCGGCTCAGGGCGAGTCTCTGCCCCTGCTGGGCCTGGCAGAAGTGGACACCCACAGACAGACACACAGGAAGAGAGCGCTGGGTAATCCTAGGTAATCCTAGGGCCCTGGGGAGATGGGCCATTTGTCTCATAGTTTCCGCTGACCTTGGGAAGAAAGCAGAGCAGCTGAGACTAATGTAGAAGGTCCAGAAGGAAATGAGAAAGTGGGAGAGAAGGGACTGCAGGATCACTTGAGGACAACGCCTCAAGGAGAAGCAGCCCAGAGGGGAAGGCAGAGGCCAGCCAGGGACCAGCGGCCACCCTGCGCCAACACGTGGCAAGATGCTGGTGGGACCTCCATGGCTTCTAATGGTAAGCCCCTGCCCAGGTGAACACCGTTCATAAAAGCCAACAGCATTCCGGTACCGGGTAGAAGGACCCCTGAGGCTAAGACGCTCCACCTCTCAGAGCCTTCTTACATTGTTTCATAAGCAATGGCCAGGTTTTAAAGACATATTTCCAGAGGTGGAAGTCTCAATTTAAAAAAATTATAGTTTATAGTGGTTATAAGGAAAAGAAAATAGCCCCTTTTTAAAAAGGAAGCAATTTCTACAAGAAAGCTTTGACAGAGTTCAAGGTAGGATGTGGCAAATTTATCCTTAAGATGTTTTACAAAACTCGTATTGTAAATAAGAGGAATTTCAACAGAGAAGGCAACAGAATGAGTCAGCAGAAACAAAAGATGCCATTTTCTACTTAGAAAAATGACATATTACTAAGTTTTCTGCAAACTGAGTCATGTATGTAGTGCTTTACTTTTTCTCTCTCTTTTACCCTCCCTCCCTAACTATAACTTCCTCCCTCCTTTCCTTCCTTCCTTCTTTCCATTTCTTCCTTTTAACTAGAGGGAAAAAAGAAGAGAAACAGGAAATCTCAGTGGAAGAAGGTGGCCGTTTTTCAACAATAATGTAGTTTTTCCAAAGTACAGGCCATGAACCCCTGTTACAGTGGTATTAGGAGGCTTTAGTTTAAAAAAAAAAAAAAGGGTCCCATGGGCAAACAAGTTTGGAAAATGATGAGTTAAAAAGGTTAAATGGGTTCCTCCAATGCTTCTCAGAGTCAGTAACATGCTAACGTGCCCTGAGTACCCAGGAGGCAGAGGCAAGAGGAAACAGCATTTCCAAAATGCCTGGTGTTAGTGCTTCACAAAACAATGCTTTTGACATTGCCATAAAGAATTTGTTGGTTAGCACTGAAAACCCGCCAGCAGCAAAGCATCAGATGGCAAGGACTGATAAGTCAAATAACTATTCAGCATCTGTAGACAAGGTCCAAAATCTTTCAGTAACAGAAGTGAAATAAAGAAAAAGAAATAAAAAAATTGGTAAGTAGTGAGTGAACTAGTCAAATGTAATTTAGAGATGCTACTCTATCTATATTTCTTTAAATTTTTTCAAACTTACACTAGTTTGAGGTTTCTTTGTTTCTATCCAACAATTTGGTGAATAAATATTTAGGTACTATAGTTACTGTAGTACGAGATTTATCTTTATAGAAAATGCAAGGCTAATTAACTTAAGTATTAATGCAAGAGACTCAGCCAGGAAAATTTATAGAACAAGTCATAATCCAAGATACCATCCAGGGGCAGTTACCTGAATTGCAGGCAAAATGTCTAAATAGACTTAAGAGCTAGTCTTTTAAGACTATAACCATCAAATGGCATCATGAGCTTCAGATTCCAGTTTTAATGACAGAATTCCATCCATAAACAGGTACTTAAGTAGGGGCATTAAGTATTTTGGGTTTTCATAATCAAACCATATTTCTCATTGATTCATTTACCAGGCTAAGCAGAGCTATAACCTCTACCAAGTCTGAGATACTTAGAAAATTACTTCCCTATATGCTATCTGTGGCAAAGGAGAGAAGACTTTTTAGCTGCTACCATAGTGGAGAGATATAGGGATAAATAAGAGAGAAATCAACATCCTTCTCACTAAATATTCAGAAGTACGCTATAATTTATCAAACAACTCTACCTGTAATAAAATAATAAAGACTGGTTTTATTTTAATTATCTATTTCAAAATAGCGAATTTTCATATCTTAATTGCCATTGAATAAAGGGTATCCCTATTAGGGTTTGATGACAATAAAAAGATTTTTTTTCACATAATTAATATCATTTAATTAATCAAGAAGTCCCTTGAGAATATAGAAAGCTATTAGTCTGGTACTGTGTTAAAAGTTTTAAGTGTAGTACTGACAATCTAGTAAAACACAAAATCCATATAAAACCATGACAGGGCAAATGTAATCTATAATTAAAAGAGATGAACTTTTGCTTGTATTAAAAACAATACATTTTAATAAAATAAGACACTTTTATTGATCAATAGCATTCATCAAAACTTGCGATATTAAATTTCATAGGTTTCCTTACTTGGGCTTTTAGGGTTTGAAGCTGCCCTTCGTAATTCTGAGTCATGGCTAAGTTACATTTCTCCAGACTATCCAGCTTCTGGCGAAGTAACCCCACCTGCATTAAGAACAAAATTAAATTTTGCTTCTTCTAAATTTTGCCTGGCAAAATCAGAAAATGTGCAAAAGAGGAGTGTAATTCAAATAAAACTGCTGTACCAAACCAAGAATAAATATTAGTTCTTCAGGTCTTAAAATAAACTATTAATAATTAAACTCACAAAAACCTAACACTGCCAGCACTATTCCCCTGGGTACATATTAGGACAGCACTGTATGGATGGTTAACGAAAAATCCTTTCCATGATCGCATTTTAAATTAAGGTTTAGAATTTGCTTTGCCTCTTATCTCCTCAGGTAAAACCTCTACCAACACACTTCAGCTTTTTTTCTTTTTTTCTTTAATGGGAGCTCTGCTGTAATGGTATATGGAATAATAGTTACACTGTCATAACCACCAACATATTTTGAAAAGAAAAACGTTTAAGAACAGTTCTTAAGAATTTGGCTTATAGAATTGCCTGCTTAGAAGTAGGCGAGCGCCTGTCTCCACCTGTCATCACAGGCACAGAGGCTGCACGTCAGGCCTGATGACGAGCTTCTGTGGTGGAGGAAACCAGACGCCAAGACCTGGTGAGCTGTGGGTCCTAAGGTCCACTGAGAAGCAGTCCAGGCGGGAAACGGCTGACGGACATGCAAACTGATGATGTCGCAGCATGTGACTAGTCAACGTTTCTCTTATGCCTTGCCCAAAAAAAACCTCAAAGATACAAAAAGTTGACGTTTGATAACGCATATGGTTTTCCTGGCGCTCTCGTGCATTCTTTACAGCCCCTGGATTGGCAGTAACAGCCTAAAGGCCAAAAAGATGCCTCTGCCCGGTGCCTCAACATACAGGCACCCGCACCAGGCTCTCGTCTTCATTGTCCGCGCATCTCACGTTTCTCGGGAAACGTTTTCCCAGCAGATTAGACCAAAAAATGCTCCTGAACTCTGCCTTGCCCAAAGGCGGCTTTAATGACTACGTCTTTAGTTCCACAGCAGCAAAAACACTTCCATCCTTGCTTACAAATAATATTTCACATATGTATTAGATGTTTACTTTTTTAGACCAAACTGACATTTTATGCCTGACTGTATCAGGGAAATTCTATGGATTTTGACTCTCATGGATAATGATTTAATAGAACATGTTTAACACACTTTGCTGACAGGTATTTCAAGCAATAAATGCTGTCATTTCCAGATGCCTGACGAGAAATACATATAATGGAAAATGTACTCTGGTAATATAAATACTTTTTATAAGAGTCAGAGGAATTAATGATTTATTAACATATGCATTCAGTACCTCTTGGCCTTTCTGATCCAAACAAGTTTGTGCATTTGCCAGTTCTTGATCCCGAAGATCTAATCGCATCTCTAAAGCCCGCATCTTCCTCTCCCAGTCCAGTTTTTTGTTGCTTACCATGATGTCAATTTGTTCCATTAATTCCTGAAGCTCAGCCTCACAAGGAGAAGCTCTGGCAATTGTAGAAAAGTAAAATACATTTAAAAATGTAGTGTGAGAGCAAGAAAATTTACTATATTGACCCAAATGACTTGATCATTAGTTTCTCAAATGTTCAATTATTTAAAAAGGAAGGAGTTGGAGAGCTAGAGGTCAATTTTCATTTTATTAAAACTAAAAGCTAATTTCAGAACTAACAGCATGTATACATTTAACTTTTTAAAATAATATTTTCTAATATTCCCTGGGCTATTTCAGGGAAAATGCAAACTATGAAAAATGGTAGGACAGCTAAGGACTAACGGTCTAACATGTAAATCTATATCATAACTTGAGAGGTTTGACCACAGGCAAACCTGGCGGGGACAGAAGAGTGAGCCTGGGTGAGGCAGGACCAGACTTCACCCCCCAAGTGGTGCAGGGCGGCTCCCCGGGAGGGAAGGTGGTCTGGCCGCTGTCAGCTCAGAAGGAGTGGCCAGGCAGGTGGGAGAGCAGTGTGGTCTTCAGGTCTTAGCAGCTAGGTGGCCAGCCTGAGTCTAGGCGAGGCCCCCGTGTTGGAAGGAAGGCCCCTGGTGACAGCTGGAATTACAAGGACTGAGAACTGGTGAGAAGCCAAATTGCTGGGTGCTCCCAGGGCAGGATTCTCCTTCAAAATGCCCGGCCCCTGGCTGAAGGGCAGGCATTCCCACGAGATGGGTGTAGGCATCGGAGCCTCAGGCTCAGCAGCAGCAGCACACGGATTTCCAGGTAAGAAGAGCCAGGTATTGCAGCAACACTCAGTGCTGGGGATGGCTTCTAAGGTATGCGTATAGCTGGGAGGAGGGCAGCAGGGAGAGGCAGGTGCAAGGTGACATTTCCTCCATTCGGTTTCACCAAATCAGACTTTGAGTGCCAATTACGGATCATCTAGCCAGAGTGCCGAGAAGCCCACGTTCACACAGCTCGTCAGAGAAGAGCCAGGGCCAGACGCGGCAGCTGGTGAGGACGTGGGGCTGCGGATGGGAGCTGAGAAGAAGCAGAGAAGAAGGTGCTGCTCCACTGCACCCGGCCAGACCCTGAAGCCGCAGAGCCGCCCTCAACGAGAGGTGGCCCTTGGATTCCTTTTTCCAACAGCAGACTCACTGTTGCCATCAGACAGGCTTCAAGTACAAAGTGCCCTTTCGAAGTCTTCTCCCAGCAGCCCCAGGACAAGGCCCAAAGGCTCTCAATTTTACTTAAAACCTGAAGCAAATCTGAAGAAAGGAAGTACTAATTCCTCTATTGAGAGCTTGACTGGATTTTAATCTAAGTTATTTGCAAGGAAAAAGAACAGAACTGTGGTCTGGTGTTTCCACACCATTCTCTTTCCTAACACGTCTCACCTTTTACAGTAAACACGTTTTGTCTGTTTTCTCTGCTGGTGTAGGCTCTGAAGGAAAGTGGGCGGTGTATCAGCCCTGCTGGTCACCGTCCACCAGCCTGCCACACAACCCTGCACGTGGCAGAAGCTCAACAAATCTTAGAAGAAGGAGCAGCTGAGCTATTTTCATTCCTGTCGCTTTGGCGTGTAGGGATGCAATGTGCTAAGGGAATGAAAACAGGCCGAAGGGAGAGTGAGCACGGCGTCAGGTGCTCCACCACCTTTGTTCCATACGTGGAGGGATGCTTTATCTCCTGGGCATGGTTGTGCTGTGCAAAAGTTAGAATCTGACTCAGGTGGAAGGAATCTTGTACGTCATCCAGTCCAACCACACATCCCGTGTTTGCATCTGTCCACAAATGTCCCTTTGGGCCAGCCACTGAAAGCTACATGTGCTCCCAAACCAGCCATCTCAGATGCCCCTCCCTAGCTAGACCCGCCCAGCCTCTCCTGCCAGCAACCTCCACGAGCAGACCTGGAGCCTGGAGCCGCCCCTTCCCTCCGCATTCCCGCCTGCCTGCCACACGCGGCGGTGGCTTGCTGCACTTGGCTGGTCTTCCTTTATTTCCAGAAATACTCTGTTGCCTTGATTTGTGCCTCGGGCTGCTTTTATGTCCACCACGCTGTCCTCAGTGCCTCCTGCACTGCCCGGCAGACCAGGAGCAGACCCTCTGCGGGTGAGGAAGGGCCGGTGACAGCGTCCAGGCCGCCCCCCCTGGGGGCTCGCCCTCCACAGCCCTTCTCTCCGTGTCCTCCCAGAAAGCGACTGTCCAGGTGTCACCTCACCACCCCGTCGGGGGCCACACATTGTCACACGAGCAGCTTTGGGCTGGAAAGTCGTGTTATGCTGTTTCAAGGTGAGCTGTCTGAAAACATTTTTTCATGCATACTACCAGAAAGTCACCTTTTCACTATTTTGTGCTCATTTAGTTTTTCTGGGGAAGACCCACGTGCAAGGTTTTATATTTATCTTAAAGAAAAGGAGTGAGTTCAGTTTGGGTCAAGTGAGATACCTAAAGAGAAAAGGAGCTTGGGACAGGGAGGCAGAGGCTGGAGGGACAGAGTAGAAGTCCTCGTGGGGGGAGGGGGAGGGGAGGGGGGAAGAGAGAGGAGAGGGAAGGGGAGGGGGAAGGAAGGGGGAGGGAGAGGAGAGGGGGAGGGGAGGAGGAGGGGAAAGAAGAAGAAGGGAGAGGGGAGGGGGAAGGGAAGGGGGAAGGGGGAGGGGAGGGGAAGGGAGAGGGGAGGGGGTGGGAAGGGGAAAGGAGGGAGAAGGGGAGGGGAGAGGAGAAGAGAGGGAAGAAGATAGGAGAGGAGAGGGGAGGGGAGGGGAGAAGAGAGGGGAGAAGATGGGAGAGGAGAGGGGAGGGGAGAAGAAGGGGAGGGGAGGGGAGAAGAGAGGGGAGAAGAAGGAAGAGGAGAGGGAAAGGGAGAGGGAATGGGGAGGGGGAGGGGAGGGAGAGGGGATGTGGAAGGGAGAGAGGGGAGGGGAGGGGAGGGGAGATGGGAGGGGAGAAGAGAGGTAAGAAGAGAGAGGAGGGAAGAGGGTAGCAGAAGGGGGAGGGGAGAGAGGGGGAGGGGAGAGGCGGGGGAGGGGAGGGGAAAGGAGAAGGGAGAAGAAGGGGGGAGGGGAAAGACCTTTTCATGCAACATGGGAGAATCTGAAAAGTGAGTTTCTGAAAAAAGGCCAATGAGTAATATTAGGTTTTAATTTTTTCAAACTCTTTCAATGGAACACATTCTAAGGCAGGGGTTCTTAACCTTTTTTTGTTCCATGGACACCTCTGCCAGTCAGGTGAAATGAATACTACTGTAATTTATTTACTGCATACATTCATAAGTGAAGGAAATGCTGGATTTCAGTTAGAGGTCTGCGAAAATAAAGGTAATAAGTTGATTTTTTTTCAGTTCAAGCTCACATACCCGCTGGTTAAGAATCCCCGTGCTAGGGCGTGTTGCACGCTCTCGTCTTAGTTAATAGACTGCACTACATGTGATTTAATTTTCTAAGGTGGCATACAGATCCTATTCTGCAAGTAAAACACTGTATCAAATCACAGACATAAAAAGGACAGAATGGGAGAGACTCCAAGAGAAGTTCTAGAACCCATTTTCCTAGGCATGTCTGTGGTGTCAGCCTGGTTTTTAGTTGATGCTCACTCCTAAGACAGTAAAGTGAGAGATTTATCACTTTATGCCAATTAGGTCATGGTTTCATGGTTACCTTTGTTCAAAATTAATTATTGAATCTAGGTCAAAATACCTTTTCCTTAAGCATTTTTCTTGTCCTCCAGAAAATGTCATTTACTGCCATCCTTAGTGTTTGCTGACTTAGCAGCACTAAAAATGCCTGTTTTTACTACTTGATTGAGATGGTGTTTTATATTCATTCCATTCTTCCTCTCATTTGCAGTAAGCTTAACACTGGGATGTGAAGGTGGAATAAACCTCACTATTTAATGTATTTATACATTTTGTTTAAATGTACTTATACAGACCTATTATAATGCAATGCATAGCCTCCAACTCCCTATCAATGTTTAACTTTTCTCAGAAAGCCACATAATACAAATGTAAAATCTCAGTTTTATGTTTAGAAAAGAGTGAAAGTTCTGTTAAAATACCTACATTGTAGATCAACTTTTTCTTGAAATTTTTCCTATAATAACTTTTCACTGTCCAAATAATAGCTTGGCTCACAGCTTGAAAGAGAAGACTAAAATATTACCAGGTACAAACTGTCTTTCTCCTGAGTGATTTTTATCAAAAATACAAATAGTCCCACTATCCTCATAAAACTATTTGAAGTACTATTTCATGTTAATGCATACAAATGATATAATTAATAGTACACAAATGTTTACCTGGCAACACGTTAGACTGGGTTCTGTACACCAATCTCCAGGACAATTAAAATTCCTTCTTGCCAAAAGGTCTATTTGATGAGAGTGCAATGTTAAGTACATGTAAGGATAGTCATTTATGTTTTTTCTATTAAAACCTGGAGCCATAGTAGGAGCCAGTTGTTTCACTGGATCCTAAAGGGGAAGAATTAGCCAAACTGATAAAATCTGCTTTCCCAATACCAGAAACTCTTTAGAAATAAAATGTTTCCTGAATGTCAGAAATTTCTAATGAACATTCTAATGCCAGTTTGTTCTGATTACTTCCAAATCTGTATCTGCAGCACGTACTTCTGAGATCCAGAATTCTATTTCCAAAAACCTTTCAACACTGATGTTTCCACAGGATGTCAAGAGACATCATCTCAAATCTCCTATGTTCTAAGCAGCCCTGTGACCTTCACAGCACCACAGCTACCAGCTGCTCAGACACGAGCCCTGCATGTTCCTAGACCAAGTCCTGGCACTAGCTCCAATATGTGTCCTACATTCTGACTGCTTCTCACCATGTCCAGGGGTAAAACTCTGTCCAAATCCTCCTCCTCTTTCTCCTGCTTCCATTCAGGAGCCAGGCGCCCACCCACCGTGCCTTCTTCCTTTCCTCACATGAACTGAGCTCTGACATTTTCCAGGGTGGAAATGTGTCCAGTTAACGAGACAGCTACATTTCCCAGCCTCTGTTGGGGACAGACATGGCCAGGCAACAAGCCTGACCCTGAAGTGGAACTGCAAGTTGCAACTTAGCAATGTGAGCCTGACCTCTCAGGCTCAGCACTGCAGCATCCTCTGGCTGGGTCCCCGTGGCCAGAACTGCATTCATTCACCTGAGGCGTTCTCTTGCCAATCTGTTTTCCATCTCAGTAATTTTGTCATTTATGTGACCTTTTAAGATTGGCTTTTTTTTCTTTTAGCATAAAGCCTTTGAGATCCTTCCAAATTGCTGCTGGTATCAGTAGTTCATTCCTTTTATTATTGAGTAGTAGTCCAAGTTTGGCCATTTACCTTGAGACATTTTGGTTGTTTCCAGTTTGGGGCTATTATGAATAAACTGCTATGAAAATCACATACAGGTTTTTGTATGTTTTGTATGTTTTGTAGGTTTTTCTCTCAGAAAAATGTCCAGGAGTACAATTGTTGGGTCATCTGCTTAGTATCTGTTTAGTTTTTTCTCTCAACTGCCAAACAATTTTCCTGAGTGGCTGTGCCATTTTATATTCCCACCAGCAATTTATGAAAGATCCAGTTTCAATGCATCCTTGCCAGAATTTGGTATTATAACTATTTTTTTTTTATTTAGATGTTCTAATTTAGATGTTCTGTTAGGGGTGTCACAGTGATGTCTCCTTAGCTCTTCATTCCTTTGGCCCATATTCTAATGGGATTGTTTGTTTTAGTTACTGTTGAGCTTTGATAGTTTTTATATATTCCAAATCCTAGTCCTTTGTTGGATAAGCGGTTTGTAAATATTTCTCCAACTGTATAGCTTGTTTTATCATCTTTTTATCAGGGTATCTGTGGAGCAAAAGTTTTTAATTTTGATGAGGACCAATTTATCCATTATTCCTGTTGTGGATCGAGCTTTTGGTGTCACACTGAAGACCTCGTCACCAAGCCCTAGATCCAGAACATTTTTCTTCTGTGTCATCTTCTAAAAGTCTCATAGTTTTACAGTTTACATTTAAGTCTGAGCTCTATTTTGAGCTACTTTTCTGTATAAAGTGTGAGGCTGAGGTCAAGGTGCGCGGGGGGTTATGAATATCCAGTGGATCCAGCACCATTTGTTGAAAAGATTCTCCTTCCTTCATTGAATTGCTTTTGCGCTTTCATCAAAACTCAGTTGGCCACACTTTCGTGGGGCTGTTCTGGGTTCTTTATTCCATTGATCTATGCATCAATCCCTCTGTCAATAATCCACAAGGACTCCATGATTGTAATGTAATAAATACTGTAATCAGAGTGAATCCTCCCCCTTTCTTCTCCTCTCAGAATTGTTTTAACTATTCTAGTTCCTGAACATATAAGTTTTAGAATTATCTTGGCTATGTCTACAAAAAACTTACTGAGGTATTTACAGGAATTGCATGAAACCTGTATATCAATTTGGGGGGAACCGACACCATTAGTATGTCGAGTCTTCCAATCCATGAACATAATACATCTCTCCACTTATTTGGATTTTCTCTGATTTCATTATCAGTGTTTTGTTTTAATATACAAAATCTTATATAAGGTTTGTTAGATTTACACCTAAGTATTTATTTTTTGAGTGATTGTCAGTGGGTTTCTATTTTTAATATTGCATTCCATGTGTTCATTGTCAGTGTATAGAAATAACAATTGATTTTTGTATGTTGCTCTTGTATCCTGTAACCTTGCTGACATCATCTATTAGATTTTTGTTTTTTGCAGATTCCTTAGAATTTTGTATGTAAACAATCATGTAATCTGCACATAGAGATGGGTTTTTTCCCCTTCATCATGACTTTTCTCTCTTTTCTTTCCTTATTGAGTTGGCTAGAAATTCACTGCGATTTTGAATAGCAGTTATGATAGTGGACATCTTGGCCTTGGTCTCTGTAACAATTAAGTTTTAATTCCTCATTCTCTAACTCCACCCTGGCCCTGGCGACCAGTATTGTAGTTTCTGACTCTATGAATTTTTTTCTAAATATTTCATATAAGTAAGATCATATAATATTTGTCTTTTTGTGTCTGGCTCATTTTACTCAATATGTCTTCAAGGTTCATCCATGTTACATCTATCAGAACTTCATTCCTTTTTTAAGGCTGAATAATATTACAGTGTATGTACATACCCTATTTTTTTTATCCATTCATCTCTTGATGGACATGTGGGTTGCTTTTATCTTTTAGCAATTGTGAATAATACTGCTATGAACATAAGTGTGCAAACATCTGTTCAAGTGTTTTTTCCCATGGTTCTATTAATGTGGTGTACTACACTAACTGATTTTATGTTGAGCCACCCTTGCATACTGGGATAAACCTCACTTGATCATGGTATATAACTCCTTTAATGTGCTGTTGGATATGATTTGCTAATATTGAGAATTTTTCCATCTATTTTCATAAGGGTTATTGGTCTGTTATTTCCTTTTCTTGTGGTATCTTTGTCTGGCTTTGATATTAGGATAACATTGGCCTCATAGAATAAGTTAGGAAGTGTTCCATCCTCTTCAGTTTTTTGGAAGAGTGTGAGTAGGAAATGTGTTAATTCTTCTTGAAATGTCTGGTAAAATTCACCAGTGTAGCCATCTGGTCTTTGGCTTTTCTCTGTAGGGAGGTATTGATGACTGGTTCAAGCTCTTTCCATGTTACTGGTCTGCTGAGATCTTCTATTTCTTCTTGAGTAAGTGTAGGTAATTGTATGTTTCTAGGAATTTGTCCATTTCATCTAGGTTATCTAATTGTTAGCATACAATGTTCATAGTATCCTCTTATAATCCTTTTTATTTCCATGGAGTCAGTAGTAATGTCCCCTTATTTGACTTCATATTTTAGTTATTGGCATCCTCTCACTTTTTTTTCATCAGTCTAACTAAAGTTTTATTAATTTTATTAATCTTGCTAAAAAATTGCTATTGATTTTGTTGGTTCTCTCTTTTTTAAAATTCTGTACTTCATCTTTGTTCTAATTTGTTATTTTGTTCCTTCTGCTCACATTGGCTTCAGTTTGCCCTTCTTTTTCACACTTTCAGGTATGACCTTAGAGCTCTCATTTGAGATCATTCTTCTTTTTAATGTAAGCATTTAGAGCTATAAATTCCCCTCTCAATTCTACCTTTGCTGCATCTCATAAGTTTTGGTATGTTGTGTTTTCATTTTCATCCACCTCAAGATATTCCCTAATTTCTCTATTGCTTTCTTCTTTAACCAATTGGTTGCTATGATTTTGTTATTTAATTTCCACATATTTGTGAATTTTCCAGTTCTCGCTCTGTTACTTCTAGTTTCATTCCTCTTTGGTTGAAGAAGACACATTGTATTATTTTAATATTTTTAAACATACTGAGATTTGTCTTGTGACCTAACATATGGTCTATCCTTGGGAATGACCCAAATGCACTAAAGGAGAATGGTGTTCCGCAGCTGCTGGGTGAGGTGTACTGTTTATTTCTGTGTGTGTGTGCTATATATTTGTTAGGTATAGCTGGTTTGTAGAATTGTTCTAGTCTTCTATTTCTTATTGATCTTCTGTCTAGATGTCCTATCCATTATTGAAAGTGGTGTACTGACATCTCCTACTACTAATATAGAACTACTATTCCCTTTAAATCTATCAATATTTGCTTCATATATTATGGGGCTCTCCATTATGTGTATATATATTTATAACTGTTATATATTCTTGTTGAATTGACCCCTTTTTCAGTTTATAGTGACCTTTTTTTGTCCCGCATAACAGTTTTTGACTGAAAGTCTATTTTATCTGATATTAGTATAACTACCTCAGCTCTCATTTGTATTTTTATATATTATTTGCATGGTATATTTTTTTCCATCCCTTCACTTTGCACCTACTTGCATCTTTGAATTCCAGGTGTCTTGTGAACAGCATATAGTTGGGTCATGCTTTTTATCCATTCTGCCAATGTCTGCCTTTTCACTGGAGAGTTTAATTCATTTATATTTAAAATAATACTGGCAAAAGATAAACAAACAAAAAACACAATAAAATTTAAGTAAAATAACTACCAGTAATGCAGGACTTTCTTCTGCCATTTTACTACTTTGGTCTTTGTAAGTCCTATCCATTTTTCCTCAATTCTTCCATTAATGTCTACTTTCATATTTATTTGATTTTTTTTTTAGTATGCATTTTCAGTCCTTTCTCAGTTCCTTCTGTATGTATTTTTCAGATATTTTTTTTGGGTTACCATGGAGCTTACATATATCATCTTACATCTATAGCAATCACATTTAATTCAATACCAACTTAAATTCAATAGCATACACAAGCTCTGTTCCTATACCTCTCTGTCCCCCTACCTTTTATACATTTTACAAATTATGTCTTTACATACTGTAGGACCAAATCCATAGATTTATCATTACATTTTAGGAATTTACATTTTAGAAACTTTAGGAAGTAAAAAGTGGAGTTACATAACTGAAAAAGCAATATAGTAGCATTGGCAGTTTTAATTACCCACAGGACTCCCTTTGCTGGATGGTCTTTATTTCTTACACTGCTTCAATCCACTATCCTAACGTCCTGTCCTTTCAGCCCTTTACTACTGCTTGTAGGGCAGGTCAAGTGGTGATGGACTCCCTCAGCTTTTACCTACTTGGAATGTCTTCATCTCTCCCTCATTTTTGAAAGACAGTCTCACTGGGTATAAAATTCTTGGTTGGCAAATGTTTTAGTATTTTATTTTTTCCCATTGCCTTTTTGCCTCCAGGATTTCTGATGAGAAAGTGACAGTTAATCTTATTGGGACTGTCCTGTACATGGCATGTTGCTTTTCTCTTGCAGCTTCCAGAACTCTTTCCTTGTCATTGTCATTTGGCAGTTTGACTACCATGTGTCTGGATATGATTCTCTTTGAACTTATCCTCTTTAGTGTTCAGTGGGCTCTTCAAATATTTGTATTCATGCCTTTCACTAAATTTGGGGTGTTTTCAGCCATTATCTCTTTGAACATTTTTTCTGCCCCTTTATTTCTTCTCCTTCTGGGATTCCCATAATGCATATATTGGTATACTTGAAGGTATCTAACAGACCTTAGGCTCTGCTCACTTTTCATTCTTTTTCCTTCCTGCTCTTCAACTGAATCATTTCTCTTGTCTTTTCTTTGAATTCACTGATTCTTTCTTCTGCCAGCTCCAAACTGCTGATGAAACCCTCTAAGGAATTTTTATTTAGGGTGGTCTTCAGCTGAAGTATTTCTGTTTGGTTCCTTGTTAAAATTATTCTTTGTTGAGATTCTCATATTGTTCATTCATCATTTTCCTGATATCTTTCACTTATCTGTGTTTTACTTTTTCTATGTGAGAATATTGATCATATATATATATTTAGAAAGTACTGGGGATTGAACCTAGGACCTCATCTGTGCAAGGCAGGTGCTCACCACTGAGCTACACCTCAATGATCATATTTTTAATATGTCCAATGTCTGGTCTTTGATGATTTCTGAATTTTTATCTTTTTCCTTTGGATGGGCCATTATTTCCTGTTTCTTTGTCTAGTAATCTTATTGCACGCTGTATATTTTTAAAATATTTTAATGTGTTAACTCTGGTATTTATTCCCTGAGCTGTGTCTGTTCCTTAAGTTTATATCCACTAAGTGGTAAGACAGAGATTTCTTGAGTGCCAAGAACTAATAAAACCAAACAAACCAATGCAAAAAACACCTTTCACAGTCTTTGCAAATTGGCTCTGTGTTAGCTAGTGCTCTCCTTCTGAGTTTAGCCCTCCTGTTAGGAAGATCAGCTCCAGGCAAAAGTGAAGTGCAGGGTCCTCTCACAGCCTGCATCTCTCCTGGGGTGGTTCTCACTCATTCCTGGCCATAGGAATTTCCCATTTACAGGAATCCAAATGTCTCCTCTATCCCTATCAAGTAGACTCTTCCCTTCTAGTTGTTCTAGTGTATGTCCTAAAGCAGGTAATCCTGTGCTCCAGGCTCCTTTGACTTAACTTCTTTTTATACACTGCTTTAGCTGTCTGCAAGCTGCTTCTGCCTGCTGGGTAAGTTCTGCAGGGTTGAGCCAGAGAGGAATTTTCTGGTTCAGTCTTTAAGGTTGCCACCTGATAGATCAGCACCGACATACAGATATGCCAGGTGCACACTGGTTGTTCTGCTTCCTCTGGGACAGGGCCAGCAACCCCCAATGCAGGACAGCTCCACCCACACTGGGGAGGGCGTGGGAGAGGGCCATCCATTACCAGAACTTTCCCTTTACCCCAAACAGAAACCTTGTGCCCATTATGCATTAACTCCCATGCCCTGTCCTCTCCTGCCCCTGGAAACCTTTATTATAATTTATGTCTCTATGAGTTTGAATATTCTAGCTATTTCATATAAATAAAATCATAAGATATCTGTCCCTTTGTATATGATTTATTTCACACAACATGATGTTTTCAAGATTCATCCATGTAGTAGTATGTATAAGAACTTCCTTCGTTTTTAGGGTTGAATAATATTCCACCATTTATATATACCATATTTTGTTTATCCATTCATCTGCTGATAGACATTTGGGTTGCTTCCACTCTTTGGCTATTGTGAATAATGCTGCTATGGACATTATGATACACATATCTAAGTCCCTGCTTTCAATTCTTTGGGGCATGTACCTAGAAGTGGGATTGCTATGTCATTTGGCCGTTTTTTATTTTTAGTGTATTTCTGAGTGTATATCTTTCTTTAGCTTTTTAACTGATTGTTTTAGATATTATGTATCTATATAGAACGTCACAGCTTAGTGGTATCTATTTTTATCAGTTTGAGGGGAGTAGAGAAACCTTCCTTCACTTTATATCCCTTTACCCTCTCCCGTTCATAATATAATTCCCTTAAGTACTTCCTCAATGTACTTGAGAACTACACTAATGTGTCAAACTGTCAAACATCATTTAGAATTCTCAATAGGACAAGGGAAGTCTATTGTATTCATCCATATTTTACTCTTTCTGGTGTTCTTTCCTCCTTTCTGGTATTTCGAGATTTCTTCTTTGACCATTTCCTTTGTTTATATAACTTCCTTTAGCCATACTCTTAGGATAGGTCTACTGGCAACAAATCTTCTTAGTTTTCTTTCATTTGAAAATGTCTTGATTTCTTCTTCATCCTGAGGGATATTTTTGCTAGACATAGAATTCTAGGTTAACAGTTCTTTCTTTTCAGTACTTGAAAAATATTTTGTCAGAGTCAAATATTTCTGGCTTCCATGGGGTTCTGATAAGAAATACACTGTCATCTTCATTGTTAATATCCTATTGGTATCATTTCTTTCTTGCTATTTCCAAGACCTTTTGTCTTTTGTTTTCAGAACTTTGACTGTGATGTGCCTTGGTGGAGTTTCTTTTGGATATTCTTCTTGAATCTAGTATATGTCATTTGTGAAATTTTTAGCTATTATTTTGTTAAGGACTTATTGCCCCACCTTCTTTCCCCTCTTTCAGTGGCACTAATGTTGGATCTTTGGTCACAGGCCCATATATCCCTGAAGCTATGATCATTTTTTTAAGTCAAATTTCTCTCTGCTGTTCAGATTGTGTGATTTCTATTGTTCTCTCCTCAAGTTCACGGATTCTTCTCTTTGTCTTCTCCATTCTGCTGGTGCACCCTTCCACGGAGCTTTACTCTGATGACTATCTTTCAATTCTAAGCTTTTGAGTTTTTATTTCAGTTATTGCATCTTTCAGTTATAAAATTTACAACTGGTTCTTTTTCACATCTTCTATTTCTTTGCTGAGAATTTGTTTTGTTTCATGTTTGTCACATTTGTTGAAGATTTTTATAATTGCTGCTTTATAATCCTTGTCAGATAATTCTATCATCTGTGTCATTTCAGGGTCAATATCTGTTGATTGTCATTTCTCCTTCAAGTTGAGGTCTTCCAGGTTCTTGCTTTATAAATGACTTTCAATTGCTATCTGGACATATTGTGCATTTTTTAAAGTAAATTTATTTGCCACATTCAAACTGAGAGCCAAGTGGAATACTCATCCAGTGTCAACTCTCATTTCCTTTTATTTTATATCACTTTACTTTATTTATTGACTGCTCCCCACCCCCTGTTGTTTTCACTTGTTGTGTCTGTTCATCTGCCTTGTTTCTTTAAGAGGTACTGGGAACCAAACCTAGGACCTCTGATGTGGGAGGAAGCCACCAAATTGCTTGAGCTTCCTCCAGCACTGGGTATTTTTTTTAAACCTTTTTTTAAAAAGATGTATTTATTTATTTATTTAATTGCCCCCTTTCCCGCCCCTCCATGCTCCCGGCTGCTTTTGCTGTCTGTATCCATTCACTGTGTGATCTTCTGTATCTATTTCTCTTTTTGGTCTTCTCATTTTTTCTCCTCTAGGATTCCCGGGATTCGATCCTGGGAACCTCTGACATGGAGAGAGGTTCCCTGTTAGCTGTGCCACCTTGGTTCCTGGACTCTGCTGTGCTTCACCTTGACTCTCCCCTTCGCCTCTCTTTTGTTGCATCGTCATCTTGCTCCGTAACTCACTTGCATGGGCACTTTCTCACTGCACAGGCACTCTTGCCGCATGGGCACTCAGCTCGCCACACAGGCCCTGGCTCTCCATGCAGGCACGCTTTCTCTTCTTCTTTTTCACCAGGAGGCCCCAGGCATAGAACCTGGGTGGTCCCATAGGTAGGTGGAAGCCCTATCACTTGAGCCACATCTGCTTCCCCATATTGTGTATATTTGTTATGAGACTCTATATATTGTTGTTTTTTAAATTTTATTGATACATATTAATAAAGCATAAATCCATCCAAAGAGTGCAATCACTGGTATTTGTTGTAATCACATGTTTGTGCATTCATCACCCCAATCACTCTTAGAGCACTTTCATTATTCCAATAATAATAATAAAAACCAAACAAAACTCATCACCTCTCAAGTTCTCTATGCCTCTCCTGGGATATACAGGTGATATTCTTTTTCCTTCTCTCTATTTGTATTTATACTTTGTAAAAACAGTCTTATATAGGCATTATTACTCATATTTGTGTTTTACATGAGATTTTACTATCTTATACAGTCCCACGTTACAGTTTTTAGCTTTTTCTTTGGGGTTTATTTGCTGGCTCCTGTTGGTGTTTCTGGGTTGTCAGTTTCTGTGGTGCACAGTCTGGAATAAATGAAGCAAACAAATGGAAACCCAGGACACTCGCTGGTGTGCCATTTTGTGGGTCCCATGTTCCCAATCAAGCCTGCCTTCTCTCCATTTCAGAGTCTTGTTGTGCTCATTTTACATATAAGGCCTAGGGGTTTTAGTTATACTAAGTGAGAGAAATAGGGAGATGTATGCCTTCTCTATCTTTCCAGCAGCAGAACTGCCCCGTGAATATTTCTGAATGACTAATAAAGGAAGGAACATGTTGGGGAAGCCTTGAAGATGCCTCCTTGGTCCTTAGCCCACAGAGTGAACTGCAACTGAGCTAATCAGTGTTAACTGAATTGGAGTTTGGAGTAAAGGCCCAGAATAATAATTGTTTTGCTTTGCTTGTCATTGGAATTGTGTATGTACCTCTGTAGCAGTTTGATATAGTTCATGAATTCCAAAAATAGATATTGAATTGTGTTTGTAAACTGGTCTGTACCGAGGTGTGATTAAATCATGACTAGGGCTTTGATTGGGCCACGTCTGTAGGGTGTTGAGTCCCCGCCCCTTGGTGGGTGGAGACTCACAGATAAAAGACATGGCAAAGGACAGAGTTGGAGCTTTGAGCTGGAGCCTGGAAAGTGAACACACAGGAGAAGAACATAGAGGAATAGAGAAGGCTCCTTAGACATGGCAGAAGCCCTGGGGAGAGAGACAGAGCCATTTGCCTGATAGTCTACAGCTGGCCTTGTGGAAAAAACAGAGGAGCTGAGCCCAGAGAGAAATGAGCCCCAGAAAGAGAGGAACCCAGGAAGCCTGAACCCCAGCAGCAGCCATCTTGCTCCAGCACATGGCAAGAGTCTTTGGTGAGAGAAGTAACTTACGCTTTCTGGCCTGGCAACTGTAAGCTTCTACCCCAAATAAACACCCATTATAAAAACCAACTGATTTCTGGTATTTTGCATCAGTGCCCCTTTGGCTGACTAATACAACCTCCCTTCGGACTGTCTGTGATGAGACAAGGTTTGGATATTCCTGAGACCTGGGTCTATAGCACTATCTAGTTAAGCTTCATATCCCACCTCCATTTTCAATATGAATGGACACAAACTTTACAGAGACTCTGGCCAGCTGACCTTTGTGAGTCTACTGTTTTGTTGATCCATCAACCTTTTCCTATTCTTAAACCTTTTAAGTAGAATTTAACTTGAAAATCACAAGATTAGCAAAAGATATTTGCATTTCTTCCTTTTTCTTTTTATTAGAGAAAACTTAGAAGGCATTTCATTACTTGGGTTCTACAGTGCACATAGATCTGCTCTGCTTTTTGTTCACCAGCATTTGTACAGTTTATAGTTATTCCACTGCACTATGGTTTAGCCAGTGGATTTCCTATATACACCTATGTCATATATTGTATGGCAATATTTGAAACATATTTCCCTCATTCCACAATACTATTATAAGATGCAACAATAATATTTTTAGTAGAGAAGTTATAGGTTTACAGGAAAATCATGCATAATATACAGAATTCCCATATACCACCCTACAATTAACACCATGCATTAGTGTGGTATATTTGCTACAATTCATGAAAGGACAATTATATGATTAAACTATTAACTGCAGTCCATCATTTACAATAGGGTTCACTGTTTGTGTTGTATAGTCCTATGTTTTTAAAAAATCTTTTACTCTAGTAACATATAAACAACCTAAAAATTCCCCTTTTAACCACCAATTTAATATCAGCTCTTAGGAAACATAGAATGAGAGTCAAAAGTACCTTTTGATTTTAGGACACATCTGAAGATAAATAACATAAAAGTTGTCTTACTGAGCGTGTGGTGGCATGCCACCTTCAGGGAGGCGTGGGAGCCTGCTCTGGCCTCCTTGCTCTAGCCCTTGAACTATCCCCACATAACCAGGCACCTCATTCTCATCAGTTAATACGACGAGCCCTTGATAGCCAAAACCTGTCTCTACCCTAGTCCTGGACTCTCAGCAGTGCTGGCTGCCCTCAACGCAACCCTGTGTCTACCTATGTCTAAGCTCTTAATGCAGCTCTTCTCTGTCCTTTGAATCTGGTATTGTAGTTGATCTTTCTGTTGTTTGACAGTTTGTTCCCTTTAATCGGCTTTCATTCTTTTATTTAATTAATCCATTCATTAAAAACCTTTACTGTATGCCAGCCCTGGACGATGCCATCCGATCCCTGCAGTAAGAGAGTGGAGGAGACACACACTGCATAACAAAGCCAGGCCCCCAGAGTCCACCGGCTGTGACAGCGCTGGGTCTTCTTAATGTTCTACCACCATTGGACTTGGTGCCCTACGCCTGTTGGTTTTCTCTTTTTGCCCCTTATTTCCCCTTCTCCTTGACTCTTGTAAGAAATCTACTAACCTCCACCCCCGCGCCCCTCTCACTGGCTGGGTGACTGACTGAGCCGATCCACTTCTCATCGACACTCATGGCATCCTGCTCTCTGGGGGGCCTGTGAGTAACATTGCCTTTTCTCAGGCATTAGGTCACACCTCACCACCCAGACCCAAATTTAAAATCATATTTAACTAATTCATAACACTTCTCAGCAGCAACAATGGAAACCAGAAGGTAAGTAAGCAATATCACAAATATTCTGAGGGAAAATTATTTCTCATCTAAAATTCAACACCCAAGTAAACTATCAATTGAGGGTAAGGGCAAATAGTCTTAAACCATCATTTTAAGATATATATAATCTGAAATTTTTTTTACATCCTATGCACCCTTTCTCATGAAGCTAATATATCACCTCCACAAGAGAATAAACCAAGAAACAGAAAGACATGGGGGCCAAGAAACAGGATACAGTGTGAGAGAGAAGACGAAGATATTTATTGGATAGGAAGAAAACAAACCCAAGGCAATAGCTATGTAGTATGCTTAAAAGTAATAATTCCAGACTGAGCTGCTGAGATGGATAAGATGGTTTCTTTAAGTAGACTGCAATTGAGAGAACTAAGAGGAGAGTTACACAACTGGCAATGAGGTAGGGTTTGGTGTTATGCCACCAAGGATGCTAAGTACATGGAAAATGATGTATATAACCTACTCTTTTTTTTGTAATGTTACATTAAAAAATTATAAGAGGTCCCCATATACCCCCACCCCCCTCACCCCACTCCTCCCACATCAACAACCTCTTTCATCATCATGGGACATTCACTGCATTTGGCGAATACATTTTGAAGCACTGTTGCACCACATGGATAATGGTTTACATTGTAGTTTACACTCTCCCTCAGTCCACCCAGTGGGCTATATAACCTATTCTTAAATGTTCGGAAAATAGAGATAGACAGCTAGATAGAATAATACAGCAAATGTGGCAAAATGTTAAAATTGGTGGATCTGGGTATCTTGGAGTTCTCTGTATGGATTTTATGGCATTTGTGTGACTGCCCTATATGTTTGAAATGATTTAAAAATAAAGTTTCTTAAAATTTGATCATGTACTAGTTCATGTGAAATTCAAAGAGTAGATTGCATTAGAAATGCTGCATCTACAGCCCTGGTGGTAGGAGGTTAGGAAGAAACAACAAAAATCTGTTGAGCGTGTTCCATAGACGTGGCCTCGGGAAGAGAGATGAGCATTTGCCTGAAAGTTTGCAGCTGATGAGACCAGAGCCCTGAGCAGCACTGAGAAAGCCCTGGGAAGAGAAACAAGTCTTCCAGCCTACAGCTGAGACTGGAAGAAGCTGGGCCCATGGAGCTTTAAGAGAGAGAGAGGAAGGCTGAACCCTTGTAGACATTGCTCGCCATCTTGCTTCAATATGTGGCAACAGACTTTGGTGAGGAAGTACCTTGAGTTGGACTCTTTAGGGCCTTGTAACTGTAAGCTTTTACCCCAAATAAATATGCTTTATAAAAGTCAACAAATTTCTGGTACTTTGCATCAGCACCCCTTTGGCTGACTAATCCACCTCCTAATTGCTTATTATAGTTAAGAAATTATGAAATCCAGAAATCATGAAAATCGCTGAACCAAAATGTTCAACTCAAAATCCAGAAGAAGATAAAATAAACCAAAAAGGGACAAATTAGTAAGAGTAATCACTAAAAAAAAAAACAAAAAAGAAAACAAAATCTAAAGAAGGTTCTCTTAAAAAAGACCAATAAAAATACATCATTTATTTGTTCTATAATCATTTATGTTCTGAGCACACACTCCATAAACAAAAAGGACAAACACATAAATATGATTGTTCGGATTAGAAGTTTAGGTTCAATTTTTTGTCACAAATGAAACATCTATAATTGGGAGAAGCCACCAATAAATTAAAATCAAACTGTGTTATAACACTGACATCAGAGAACAATGTTCACCCGTGCATTAGAAATGCTCTGTACTTCTGGTCCTGTGTGTCTGGTATTCTCTTTGCCTGCATATCCACACAGCTCCAATCTCAGGTCTTTCAGACCTGTGCTCAGGAGAGAAGCCTTCTTTGACCACCCCATTAGCTGCTAGTCTATGCTTATCCTGCTTTAATTTTCTTCATGTCAGTACACGGTATATGTTTACATTATTATCTGTCTCTCTCACTAGTGTATAAGCCCCCTGAAGGAGAGTCTGTTTTGTTCACTGCTATCTTCCCGGTGCCTCAACCAGTGAGTGGCACATGCACCCTAATGAATATTTCTTGAATGAAGATTGCTCCACAAAAGGTCATGGTGCATGTAGGTGACATTTTTTATGAGCTCCATAACAAGTCGCTTCTGAATGAACTTTACTGCATTCATGACGGGGCTTTGCACACACACCTCAGGCGGGTGCCCTGGGCTCCCTGCTCCAGGCCCCGGGAAGGCGCCAGTGCTTCTCACGTACTTGTCTGTAATTACACGCGTGATCACAGCTCTGTGCTTTTCGACTAAGCTCTAAGTAAGTCACTTCTTCACCTTCTTTGTGGGACCCCTAGGCCTGCAGTGCGCCTGGCCTACACCCCGTGCTCAGCCTCGCCTCGCAGATGGGAAGCGACAGTGGCACCAGCGACACCGAGCCTCAGGCCGTGTCTCCATTGTGACCCAACACCTGCTCACCGACAGGGCAGGGAGCGCTGGCCGCGTCCCATGACCGCCCATTTCCAGTGTAGGCAGGAGTGCGGGCTTGGGGCCTCTGCACCCAGCAGCTGTGCTTGCTGAGGTCAGCTCCTTCCTCCTCCTTCCTCCCACCAGCTTTGAGCCTCAGTGTGACAGAGCACATAGCATGGGCGTGAGCCTCCGTTCATGGTGGGCCCTGGGCCCCTACCTGATGGTTTGCTTTATCCTAATGAGGAGACTCGGGGCAGGACCTGATGGTTTATGCTAACAAGATGGCTCAGGATGGGCCCACACCTGATGGTCTGTGCTGCTGAGGTGACTCAGGTGGGGCCAGCCCGCCAGGGACCTGCCCGCTGAGCTGGGACTTTGAGCCCTGGGATCCAGCCCGAGGGCAGCCTGACCTCTGTGAAGGGAGAAGGCAGCGACTGAGCTCAGCCAGCCATGCCGACCCCATGGAGCCCTGAGAAACCCTGGGCCAGCGGCCGGGCGCTGCCCCGGCTGAGTCCTCCGTCACTTTTCTACTCCAGGAGGACATCCCGCCGTGCTTGGGCAACTCCCAGACCAGTGTGGCCTGGGCCGCTCCTCTGGCTGCTCCGCGTTTGTATCCTTTGCTGTAACAAAACGGTAGGTGTCAAGCTTTCGGTGAATTCTGTGTCTTTCTAGCGAATTCCCAAACCTAAAGGAGTCTGGGGGGGCCCCAAGCTTGTAGCCAGCTGGTCTGAAGTGACCATTCCCTGGAAACCCCAAATTTGAGGCTGGTGTCTGCAGTGAGGGGGTCCTAAGGGCACTGTGCTCACAGCTTTGAGTCTGGCTAAACTTTAAGGCAGAGGCTGCCCGCAGTCCCCAAACGCATTCCTCGTCCTTGACAGGACTGCTGAGCTCTGGCTGGCTACCGGCCTGCCCAGCTCGAGTCCGCACTCCCCAGCCTGCCCTGCAGGCAGCTGTGTGACCAAGTCCTGGCCAAGGAGAAGAGGACAGAAGTGATGCTGCCACTTCCTCGTCATGTTCTAAAGGCCACACTCTGTCCTCTTCCCCCAGCTGTCACGATGGTGGGAGCAGAAGCAGTCAGTTGGGCCCAGGGATGGAACTCATGTGCTAAGGCCGGCGGAGCTACCTCCAGTCCTGGTCTGCTTACCTCTGGATATTACGTGAGACAGAAATAACCTTCCCTCTTATTAAAGCCTCTACATTTTGGGGTTTCTTTGTTAGAAGAGCTTGGACTATACTTTAATATACTCAGGTTTTTCAGTTGTAAAATGAGAGTAATATCTAGCAGGGCTGTGTAAAGAGGAGTATGCAGTAGAAACTAAAAAAGCGATAGCTACTTTTATCCCAACTTGTGCAGGTTTCCTTCATCCTGATGTCAAAGGCATGTTCTAAGCAGAATAACTGAAAGTGAGACACCTGAGCTGTGAGCGGGGCCAGGTAAGTCACAATCAAGAGCAGGCACTGGATACCCAGTGCTCAGAGGTCACCAGTGGCCAGCTGGCTGGTGACACAGGAAGAGGAAGCTCTGTGGTGCCGGTGGCCGGGAGGAGGTGGGGACAGGTGTTTCTGGAAAGGCACCTGAGCTGGCTGCCCGGGAGCTGTGTGGCGTGGGGACCTAAGCATGCCCAGCCTGCAGTGCGGTCCCGGGGCGTGTGCACCCATCCCGCTAAGACACTGGACAAGCCAGTGGAAGTGGGCAAGGGTGATTTTCTGTGGACATCCCTGGGGTGCAGATCCAGAGTCAAAATTCAAAAGACTCATGCTACAGATTCTTAATTACAGTCTCTTAAAATCCCCCCATCCTCCTCACTGAAAATAATTGGCACATCTTTCTATTAACACTGAATTTCAAAACTCACACATAATCAAGGAGTTTTGGCAAAGTAAAGTACCAATTTATTAAATAGAAATTTTGCAGCACTTACCCCGTTGCATTAGGGACCTTGTTCTCCATGTTAGGAAGCTGTCGCATCTGGTTTATATTTCTTGATTTTTAACCTGCTAAGGAGAAAAATGATCTAGATTCCTAAAATGCTTACAATTATTAACATACAAAACATAAAAATTTTGCTATGGACAAACCATTTAGTTTTGTTTTTTCTGAAACAGTAGCAGCTCTTGTTTCTAAAAATGGAGAAACTTGTACTACAGCGTGAGTGTAAAACAGAATTCCTCCTCTAAGAGGAGTTTCAACTCGACATCCTCTTTTCTTCCTCCTAAATGATGGCCCATTTCTGCTGTTTTTTAGAATAAACACACCAAGAAATTTAGGGCAAAAAGCTGGGGAACTGTCTAGAAATACAAAACGTACAATTCCTTAATGGCTCTCCGGGCACTGGCTCACGTCTTGACAAAACGGGGTGAGAACTTGCCTAAAGCAAAATAATATTTTTCCCAGCAACAAAGTTTTAATTAAAGAAACTAATACATGAAGATAAATGGACAGTGTCAAAAAGGCGCTCAACTCCGGGTTACTGAATAAAAGTCGGCTAAACAGGGTCAGACTGCAGAAAGGGGCGAGGAAGGCCGCGGGGCTCACGTCACGCAAACCAGGGGAATTCGGGAGAGATCCTGAAACTGTGGGTGGGAGGAGGGCGAAAGGCAGGGGCGGTGACCGGAAACGACCCGAACCAACCCTGAGCAAACGAGGTCAGGTTCCCAAATCCGTCACCTCCACGGCAGGGAAACTGAGGCACGAGTTAAGGGACTGCGCGGAGCAAGCGCTCAACCAGAACCTACACCCCCTGCACCCGGGCGCTTTCCCCGCCGCGCGCGTTCAAGCCGCCGCGGGCCCTGGGGCTGCGGGTGCCGGGCCCCCGCTGGGGGGCGAGGGGCAGGGGCTGCGGGGGCGCCGCGGGGCGGGCCGGTTACCTGCGCTCGCCGGGCTCTGTCCCGGGAGCAGGGGCCGCGGCCCCAGCCCAGGCAGGACGTCCCCGAGTCCCTGCGCCCGCGCGCCGCCCTGGTTGCCATGGGGACGGGGACGCCCCGCCGCGGGAGCCGCGCGCGGGCCGGAGGGCGCGGGGAAGAGGGCGCGGGCCGGGCAGGGGCCGGGGCTGGGGGGGCGGGGACAGGGGGGAGCGGGGAGGAGGGCCGGGCCGAGGGGCCGGGGCGCGGGCGGCGGCGGGGGGCGGCGGGGCTCCCGGCCCCTTGGCCCCCCCGCCCCGCGAGCCCCCTTGCGCGCCTGGGCCTGGGGTCCCGCGCCGGCTCTGGGCGGGCTCCCCTGCCGCGGGCGGGGCCTTTCCCCTCGGCGCCTCCAGGGCGCCCCCAGAGCCCGCGGGGCGTTTGCGCAGGGAAGGAGCCTCGGGGGTCCCTCCTCGCCTCCGGGACTGGGGGCGCGCGGCCTTGGAGCGCTGCTCGGCGGCCCGTCCTACCTGCCTGGCCATGCGGCGACGGGCCTGAGCGCTGCGGTGGCCGAGCAGGTGCTCCCGCCTCACTTTGAGTTCCCAAGAAGTAGTTCCCAAGCGCGGGAGCTGGCGCGGAACTCGGGGCGACTGATTCCAAGTTCTTTTCCACCAGATTCCAAGAATAATTGATGACAGCAGCTCTGTCCCATGGCCCTCTTTTCACAGAATGATGGGAAAGAATATATCTGTATATTATATACCGTGTTTTTAAAAAAAATATTCTGCTGTCTTGAGGGAATTGCTTTTAAGCATTGAATTTTGCGTTTGGAAATGTTCTTGTACCTATTTTGGAAACAGAATTCCTTCCCAATACATCCAGTTGATTAACTTCTAATTCTTTTTTTTTTTTTTTTTTTTTTTTTTTTAATTTTTTTATTTTTTATTGACTTTGTAATAATATTACATTAAAAATATATATGTGAGGTCCCATTCAACCCCACCCCCCCACCCCCCCTCTCCCCCCCCCCCAACAACACTCGTTCCCATCATCATGACACATCCATTGGATTTGGTAAGTACATCTTTGGGCACCTCTGCACCTCATATACATTGGTTCACATCATGGCCCATACTCTCCTCTATTCCATCATGTAGGCCCTGTGAGGATTTACAATGTCCGGTGATTACCTCTGAAGCACCATCCAGGGCAGCTCCATGTCCCGAAGATGCCTCCACCTCTCATCTCTTCCTGCCTTTCCCCATACCCTTTGTCCATTATGTCCACTTTTCCCAATCCAATGCCACCTCTTCTATGTGGACACTGGATTGGTTGTGTCCATTGCACCTTTATGTCAAGAGGAGGCTCAGATTCCACCTGGATGCTGGATGCAATCCTCCCATTTTCAGTTGTAATCACTCTAGGCTCCATGGTGTGGTGGTTGTCCTTCTTCACCTCCATCTTAGCTGAGTGTGGTAAGTCCAATAAATCAGATTGTAGGTGCTGGAGTCTGTTGAGGCTCAGGATCTGGCTATTACATTGTCAGTCCAGAGATTCAAATCCCCTAAATATATCTTAAACCCCAACATTAACTGCACCTCCAGCACATTAGCATAACTTCTAATTCTTAAACTCTTTAATTTGCTCTCCAGTTTCATAACTTTGACACTAACTTGCTTTAACAGCCTCTCAATTTAGTGTCGCCCCACACCCTCCATCCAGGTTCCATTTGAATTTCATGAAGCCATTTGCTGTTTCTTGACAAATTGAGCTTCACAGATGAATTGTGAAAAGTAACTCAGGTTATTAGATATAATAGGCGTTTCATAGCACTTATGTTGTTGAATGAAGATAGTGATCGTTTCATCTTAACTTAAAAATTTCAATTATTCTGAAAACCTTAGTCATGTTCTTTATTCTTCTTTAAACCGAATGATTAGTGTGTATTTCCTGGCCCTAGGAAGGAAAAATGGAACTTGGGAAGAAATGTAAATAAGTTTCAGGATGCCCAAGATTATCTATGCTTGCATAGCTCTTTATCTATAGCAATCACTTTCACATTCAGTGTTTCCTTAGAATGGGAAACCAGGGGTCCACTGTCCCTTTGGGGATCTGTGGAAAGATTTCAGGAGGTCTGCGAACTTGAATTGAAAAAAATCAACCTATTAATCTTTATTTTCTCTGACCTCTAATTGAAATCTAGCATTTCCTTCACTTATGAAAGTATGCAATAAATGAATTACAGTGACATTCATTTCACGTGACTGGCAAAGCTGTTCTTTGGCACAAAAAAGGTGAAGACCCCTGACTTAGTTGCTCAGAAGTTCCCTGTGAAGCAGGTGTAGCAGGGGTTATTAATAGCTCCATGTAACAAATCTTAAACCCTAGGTTTAGAGATGTTCCAGATGATGCATCCAGTTTAAGTACAGTTAGGCTGTGAACTTTGGGCACAGTCCTCCAAATCCAGGGCTCTTCCAACTCTAGAAAAACCTAAGTAAGTTTCTTGGAGCAGTCTCAATTTTGCATATGTACCTGAAAATGTGTTTAAAACCACATTTACGCAAGAAAGTGTGTGTGTTGGGCTGGCAAAACGTAAGTGTGAGCGGACACTTATTGTGATGGATTTTAGGAAAATAGAAAAGGAGAATAGAAACTCCCCGTTCAATTCAGTGGGAATAAAAGTTTTCACTTCAAGATGAGAGTTGAGGCTTCAAATGCAAAGGCCACCCTCTCTCCAGTAAGGCTCTCATCCTGAAATGCACCTGTATTCAGAGCCTTTCAGGTGCAAAGGGAGAGTGTGACCAGGGGGCAAAGGTACCTGAAAGGAGCACAAGTGGTGGCAAGGGAGCCCAGTCCTGAAAGAGAATTAGAGGATACAGCAAAGTGATGTTAAGATAAAATATGTGGGAAACAAAGGCATGTTGTTTCCATAATAGCAAGCTACTTCCTTGACCACTGAGTCATGCTGTCCCTAGAGGTATATGTGCAGATCATAAATCTCTCAGGAAGATGTAACATTCTGGCAAAACCAGGACTCACTAGACCGGAAAGGGAGATGTAACATCCTGGTGGGACCAGGACTTGATAGTATGGAACGAACTGGGCAGCAAGATTAATGAGTATACTTGTTTCAATAACATAATAGAACATTGTGAGCTTTGGTTTCTATCTAATCCACTGCATTATTTAGAATGAGCTAATGGTAATAGTTATCTAGAATAATTCTTGTCTAATGGTAATAGTTATCTAGGAGTTCCTGTCTCTCACGATGGGTTGGGGTATATAAGCAAGCCCTGAGACCAATAAAGTTGTCTGATGAGCTTGAGGCTTCAATGCTCTCAGATCCCCTGATCCCAATCTCTCTTTGTCTTTCATTCCTGATACCCTTCGGGTCCGCAACTCCGACAAAAATATAAAACCAGAAATGCACAAAAGAGCAAGCGGAGGAGGCATAAGCGATTGATGGAAATAGGATGATCTGTGAACAAAACCTAAGGGACCAGGGAAATTTATAGCCATAAATTCATACATTAGAAAAGAAGAAAGAGGAAAAATTGAAGAACTAACTGCACTTTTGGAGGAATTAGTAAAAAAACAACAAAGTAACCCCACAGGAATAAGAAAGAAAGAAATAACAAAGATAAGAGCAGAACTAAATGAAATATAAAATAAGAAAGCACTTGAAAAGATAAACAAAACCAAGAGCTGGTTCTTTAAGAAGAGTAATAAAATTGACAAACCCTTAGCGAGACTAATGAAGAAAAAAAAAGAGAAGATGCAAATACACAAAATAAGAAATGAGAAAGGAGATATCACCACTCACCCCACAGAAATAAAGACTATCATAAGAGGATACTTTGAAAATCTATATTCCAACAAAAATGACAATTCAGAGGAAATGAACAAATTCCTAGAAACACATAAGCAGCCTATATTGATGAAAGAAGAAATTGATGATCTCAACAAAACAATCACAAGAGATAGAATCAGTCATTAAAACCTCCCAACTAAGAAGAGCCCTGGGCCAGATGGCTTCACAGGTGAATTCTACAAGACATTCTGGAAAGAACTAACACCAATCCTGCTGAAACTTTTCCAAAAAATTGAAACAGAAGGAACATTACCGAACTCATTCTATGGTATCAACATTACCCTAGTATCAAAGCCAAACAAAGACACCACAAGAAAGGAAAATTACAGACCAATTTCTCTAATGAACCTAGACGCAAAAATCCTCAGCAAAATACTGGCTAACCGTATTCAACAACACATTAAACGAATTATACACCATGACCAAGTGGGATTCATTCTGGGTATGCAAGGATGGTTCAACATAAGAAAATCAATCAATGTAATACACCCTGTATACAGATTGAAGGAAAAAAACCACATGATTATATCTATAGATGCAGAAAAAGCGTTTGACAAAATACAGCATGCTTTCTTGATAAAAACACTGCAAAAGATCAGAATACAAGGAAATTTTCTGAACATGATAAAGAGTATATATGAAAAACCCACAGCCAACATCATTTACAATGGTGAAATCCTAAAATCCTTCCCTCTAAGATCAGGAACAAGACAAGGATGCCCATTCTCACCTCTTCTATTCAACATTGCCTTAGAAGTACTTGCTCGAGCACTGAGGCAAGAACCAGATATAAAAGGCATTCAAATTGGAAAGGAAGAAGTCAAAATTTCATTATTTGCAGATGACATGATCCTATACAGAGAAAACCCTGAGAGATCTACAACAAAGCTTCTGAACTCATGATGAGTTCAGTGAATGAGTTTAGTGAAGTCGCAGGTTATAAGATCAATGCGCAAAAATCAGAAGCATTTGTGTACACCAATAATGAGCAATCTCAGGAGGAAATCAAGAAACAAATACCATTTACAATAGTAAATAAAAAAATCAAATACCTAGGAATAAATTTAACTAAAGATGTAAAAAAACTTACACACAGAGAACTACACAACACTGTTCAAGGAAATCAAAGAAGACCTAAATAAATGGAAGAATATTCCCTGTTCATGGATAGAAAGACTAAATATTATTAAGATGTCTATCCTACCAAAACTGATCTACACATTCAATGCAATCCCAATAAAAATCAACACAGCATTCTTTAAGGAACTAGGAAAACTAGCTATGAAATTTATTTGGAAAGGAAAGAGGCCCCAAATAGCCAAAGACATATTGAAAAAGAAAAATGAAATTGGAGGAATCACACTACCTGACTTCAAAACATACTACAAAGCTACAGTAGTGAAAACAGCATGGTATTGGCACAAGGAGAGACACACAGACCAATCGAACCAAATTGAGAGTTTCGATATAGATCCTCATATATATAATCATATGATATTTGATAAAGCCACCAAACCCTCTCAACTGGGACAGAATGGCCTCTTCAACAAATGGTGCCTGGAGAATTGGATATCTGTACGTAAAAGAATGAAAGAGGATTACCAACTCACACCTTATACAAAAATCAACTCAAGATGGATCAAAGACCTAAATATAAGAGCCAAGACCACAAAGACTTTGGAAAGCAGTGTAGGGATGCATATACAAGACCTTGTAATAGGAAATGGCTCATGAACTTCACACCAAAAGCACGAGCAACGAAAGAACAAATAGATAAATGGGACTTCCTCAAAATTAAAGCCTTCTACACCTCAAAGGAGTTTCAAGAAAGTGAAAAGAGAGCCTACCCAATAGGAGAAAATATTTGGTAACCATATATCTGATAGGAGACTTATAACCTGCATATATAAAGAACTCCTATATCTTGAAAATAAAAAGCCAAACAAGCCATTTAAAGAATGGGAAAAAGATTTAAACAAACATTTCTCCAAAGAAGAAATACAAATGGCTAAAAAGCACATGAACAAATGCTCCCAATCTCTAGCTATCAGGGAAATGCAAATCAAAACTACAGTGAGATACCATCTTACTCCCATAAGATAGGCAGCTATGAAAAAAACAGAAGACTACAAATGCTGGAGAGGATGTGGAAGAATGGGAACACTCATTCACTGCTGGTGGGAATGCAGAAGGATCCAGCCTTTCTGGAGGACAGTTTGGGAGTTTCTCAAAAAACTAGCCATAGATTTGCCATATGACCCAGCAATTCCACTGCTGGGTATATATATACCCAGTAGAACTGAAAACAAGGACACAAACCGATATATGCACACCAATGTTCATAGCAGCATTGTTCTATTGCCAAAAGTTGGAATCAACCCAAATGCCCATCAACAGAAGAATGGATAAATAAAATGTGGTATATACATACAATGGAATACTACTCAGCTTTAAGAACAAATACACTACAAACACATGTGATAACATGGATGAATCTTGAGAACCTTATGCTGAGTGAAGCAACCCAGGCATTGAAGGACAAATACTACATGACCTCAATGATATGAAATAAGTAAACCAAGCTGCCTCAGAGAGCTAGAGACTGGATGATAGGCTTACAGGAAATTGGGGTGGTAGAGGAAGGATGTAAGCCGACACCTACATGGGTGAAACCTATGATAAGTTGGAGGTAAGTATTTGTACAAGGAAGGGATAAAATGGGGGCATAGGGTTACCTTTGGGTGGGGCTTTGTGGGCTTGAGGGGGGCTAGGGATGGTAGGATGGGTAATATTGCCCATGAAATTGGGGCGAAGGTGGGACAACATACGAACATAGGAGATTGTCAGGTATTTGGTTGAGAGTATAATGCTGAGAAAATTTTTTTTCAAAAATATAAGGAAGGTTACCTATTTAAGATGCTTAAAGGGGATAATCTGATGCAGGACAGGCTCCTAGGGAATGTGTGAATGCTCATTTTGCCATAGTGGGTTATATCATTAGATAGAGACCCATATAGTGAGAGTGAAGGTATACTCATCCTGAGGAGGACTGATGCCCTCAAATAGAGGGAATTGTATCTCTCAAGAGAAATGGTGGCTCCCAGTGCATTAGGGCAGTTCAGCATGTCAAGCCCTCAACACTGTTGCTAGTATCTCTGAATATGGCCCTTCAAGCAATGAAGATTGACTGTCACTGTGGGCCCTAAGGGGAGGGGGAAAGAGGTATTGAATAGATGGAACCAATGTACCTGTGTGGGCAATAGAAGTGTTCCAGAAGAGTACGCAAGGATGGATATAAGACATGTAAAATTACACCAAAAATATATAGGGGCTGATAGGCTAAAATGTAAATCATAATGTAAAACATAAGATAACTAAAAATTTAGAAAATTGTATAGTCTAAAATATAAACCACAATGTAAACCCAAATCTTACCTTGTTTGAAAGCTATTGTCTCAGTATCTGTACATCAGTTTCAGTAAATATAGTATGAATATGTAAAAAGATTATTGCTGTGGAAGGGAAAAAGTTTTATGTTGGATATGTGGGAGTACTGTATATTGTATATATGAATTACTGCGATCTAAAACTTTTGTGAAGATAAGCTTAATAATTAGAAAAAAGAAAAGAAAAAGACAGGACATAGACACTGAAGAAAAGACGGAAGTAGTTGCCTTGCCAATTTGCATACAGGGCAACACTTATTGCAGTGATGGAAGGCAAAACATCAAAAACAAAGCTTTTGCATTTTTAAATTTTTTGATACCCCAATTAATTTTTACCTAAATTTTTCTAAATTAATATGTATTCTCTATCTAACCTTTAAACTCATCACTATATTCTCTTACTATTAATGGAACCTGGCAATATATTGGGCTTCATTTTCGAAGAAGTTTTGGATCACAGAGAGGTTCAACAATGGCAGGGGAGGAATACTGGTGTGGGATGTTATTGACAGGGGACACATGGTTGGCAGGGAGTTCTACAGGGAATATATCCAGGGTACATAAAAATGTTTGGATATTTTCATAGTGGATACAATTAAAAACAACAACTGAGGGAGTACTGAGTCTCTAGTCAGGGGAGCTCTATCACAGTCCCTAAAGGAACAGCAACAATCCCCCAAGTGCAATGGCAAAGACCAAAAAAGAAGGAAGGTCCAACAATGAGCCCTTGATACTAATGACTATGCTTGTGAGCCTGTGCACCTGAAATAAGAACAAGGCCTAGAGCTGCAGGGTACCTAAGAGTTAACCTCCTGAGAGCTTCCGTGTTGCTCAAATGTGGCTAGTCTCAAAGCCAAACTCAGCATGTAAATGCATTGCCTTCCCCCCAGTGTGGGACATGACTCCCAGGGATGAGCTCCCTGGTGCCAAGGGATTACTACCAAGTACCAGCTGATGATGTAACTAGAAAATGACCTTGAATAAAAGAGTCAACTCGGACCAGCAGAATATCTCAATCTACATATAATACCAGGAGTTAAAAATGCTTTTGACCTGAATCAAAGGGGGAAATGGAAAGGATAAATGATTTTATATGGTTATGAGTCTCCAAAAAGAGCTGTGAGGTTATCAGAGGGGTGCCCTTATGCACACCTCAGCAGAGTCCCAGAGACAGATAAAGTAGATACAACCCCGGGTATTGGTTCTTCCGAGGGCTACAGCGACCCACAGATTCTATGGTCATGGCAGATGGAGTTCAGTGCCATGTTGGTTGGCCCTACTTTGGGTTTGTGTTTCTGTGTGATGGAACTGGACTCAGATGTGATCTTTGTTCGCAAACCTCTCCTGTTTCTTTTACTGGAACTGTAGTTGGTGCTGGGATTTAATGTATACCCAGGGGACCTGAATCTGTGGACTGACCATGTGATAGCCAGGCCCTGAGCCTCAACAGACTTCAGCTCCTACACTCTGGTTTATTGAACTTACCCCACTCAGCTAACATGGAGGTGAAGAAGGTCAACCACCACACCAGGGAGTCAAGAGTGCCTACAACTGAAAGCAGGAGGATCGCACTCAGCATCCATGTGGAATCTAAGCCCCCTCGATATAGATGTGGAGTGGACACAACCATTCCAAGGTCCACAGGATGGAGGAATAGAGTATGGATTAGAGTGGACTTACTGATATTCTATTCATGAACTATTGTGATTAGTAATTGAAGAAAATGTGGCATTGGTGTGGAGAAAGTGGCCATGGTAGCTGCTGGGGGTAGGGAATGGGAGGAAGAGATGAGATGTGGGGATGTTTTTGGGACTTAGAGTTGTCCTGGGTGGTGCTGCAGGGACAGTTACCGGACATTGTATGTCCTCCCATGGCCCACTGGGTGGAATGTGGGAGAGTGAAGGCTATGATGTGGACCATTGACCATGAGGTGCAGCAGTGCTCAGAGATGTATTCACCAAATGCAATGTCTCATGATGATGGAGGAGATTGTTGTTATGGGGGGAGAAGTGGGGTTAGGGGGGTGGGGGGGTATATGGGGAACTCATATTTTTTTAATGTAATATTAAAAAAATAAATAAAGACAAAAAAAATCTAAGGGACCAAATATGTAGTAATCTTTTGAGGGAAGCGGTTGTGGCTCAACTGATAGAGCATCTGCCTACCATATGGAGGGTCCAGGGTTCAATACCCAGGGTCTCTTGACCTGTGTGGTAAGCTGGCCCATGTGCAGTGCTGCCTTGTGCAAGGAGTGCTGTCCCATGCAGGGGTGTCCCCGGTGTAGGGAGTGGCTCGGCACACAGGGAGAACTGATGCAGCAAGATGACACAATCGAAACAGCGACAGTTTCCTGGTGCTGCATGACAAGAATGCAAGTGGACACAGAAGAACACAGAGCAAATGGACAGAGAGAGCCGACAACGGGGGGAGGGGGGAGGGGAGAGAAAGAAAATCTTAAAAACAACAACAACAACAATAATCTTCGAGATGCCTCTCTTCACCTGGTCAGCTCCTCCTGGGAGCTTTACCTTGCTGGTTCTTAAGGCTGTGGGAGAAGAGCACAGGAATGCATTTCAGGGCTACCTTCTCTGGGGAGACTCCCCCCGCCTCCCCCAGTCCTGGCTGGAGCCCCTCTGAGTGTGCCCACAGCACTCTACCTCTATCTTCGTAGCAGGCTTGTGCAGTGATTTGAGTTGGTTTTCATGGTCTCTCCTTTTTAACTGTAAATCTGTCAGCCTTTCTAGTTAGGCTCCCCTGGCTGTGAGAATAGAGAGAGCCACGTCCTTAGGAAACCTCAAGCAGAAGGGGATTTGCTCTAAGAATACTACTTTCCCTAGTCCCTTAGACTAGGACAGGCCCACCTATCAGACTCCTTTACAGTATCCTGAACATCCTCCTTTGTAGCATTTATTACAATTTTATAATGAAATAATCAGTGAAAGCATTCACTTAATATCTATCTCCCCTGCTAGCCTAGAGGCTCCGTGGGGGATTGGACCGATTTTGCTGTTGTATACCCAGGACGTAGCACAGTGCCCAGAAGAAGTAAGCACTCTATAGAAAGTAGTAAACACTTGTTAGAAAGAATGAATAATTGATGCAGATAAGAAGGGCAAGTGGAATGTATCAGGGACCAAAGCAGCCCAGAGATCCAGCTATACTCGGCCTGTCCTAGGAGCCATGGAGACATGCTAAAAATTGACTTCTGCACAACTCTTTTTTTTTTAAAACCACATACCTTCCTCTATTCCTTTGCTTACTTATAATTTCTGCCTTTCGTTGGTCTGCAGTATTTGGTTTGGTTTGCCAATACACGAACTCTACATGAAACCATTCTTTCATTTTGTTCTCCATAGCTGACCAATGACCTCTCTGTGTTTGACATTCTTAATTAGACCACAGGTAGTAGCTTCTGGCTTGCCTGTGGGTTGGTTGACTTAGATCAGGTGCACATCCCTGTTCCAAAGAGCTGTGATTAACAGGACCAGTTAATATTCCCAGCATTAATAGCATTTAGCACATAATAGGTTCACAAAAAATGATTATAGAGTAGGGGTCAGGAAACCAAACTCTGACCTCTTAATTGTGCTGATTTGGCTACTAGGGGCTCACCTGGGCACACTGATAAATGTAGATTCCAGGAGTTCCACTTCTGAGATTCTAAAGCTGTGCAACTGAAATGTCTAAAGATCAGTATTTTTAACTAGTTTTTCAGTTCAAAGCCAAGCTCTTCAGACCTTTATAGTCATTGTAATGCATTGATCTAACTAAAATCTCAACATAATATTGCATCAAAGAATAAGGAGATAAGCACCTGTGTATGTTTACAGTTAAACCCTCATCTTCTCCTCTGAAGTCGAGGGATAATGGCTAAAACTGAAACACACACACATCATCCATGCACACATACATTAGACGGACATATTATATGGAGGAAAATGCAAAAAGAATCAGTTAAAAGTATTGTAAGTGATTGCCTATGAGAAGGGGAAATGGAGCAAGCAGGACTAAAGTTAAGGTATATAGCTCACAGAACTAGATTATCCTTAGAAATTTTGAACTTTTCAGATACACACTTGATAGACATGAACTCTTATAAATGTTTAGGGTGATGAGGCATAGGTATAGTTGCCTATCTGAAGGGTTTATTTATTTCTATTTTAATAGTAAGACTTCTGCTGCCAACAATGGCAAGGTAGATAATTTAAATTAGTTCTCCCACTGAAAATGTTAAAAACCTGATGAAATGTTGGGGGAAAAAAACCCAACTTCTTAAAATATCAAAGAGCTAATATGATGGAGAGACAGTATTGGGTCAAAGCTAGAAGAAAGCAATAACTCAATAAGTGAGCTCAGGCCCAATGCTACTTTTCCCCATAGCGCATTGGACACTCTGGAAGAAAGAGCTAAAATTGAGCAGGAGTCTTCCCAGCCTTGTGAAGCAAGTGGGACAGAAGACAAAGCCCAGGTTCCCCAAAGGCTTTGGCCTTGGATTGGCTCACAAAGGGAGTCATAAATACTTTCTGTCTTAAATCAGTGACCCCAAAGGGCTTTGCCCTCAGGAAGATGGTTAAGTGGAAATAAACCAGTACTCTTAACACTTGCAACCCAGTTTTGGATCCCCTAGGTGATTCAGGACAGCCTCAGTCTTTGAACTTGGAATAACGTGGTTCTGGATTGACAGATTAAGACATCTGGAAGGAGCAAACAAAAATATGCCCTGGTGAAAAGGGTAGTCTATCATTGTGGCACATTCATTGCATTTGGTAAATACATTTTGGAGCACAGCTGCACCGCATGGATTATAGCTTACATTGTAGTTTACACTCTCCCCCAGTCCATTCCGTGGGTTATGGCAGGATATATAATGTCCAGCATCTGTCCCTGCAATATCATTTAGGACAACTCCAAGTCCAGAAAATGCCAGCACATCACATCTCTTCTTCCTTCTCCCTGCCCTCAGCAACTTCTACGGCCACTGTCTCCACATCAATGATACAATTTCTTCCATTGCTAGAGGCATAATAGTTCTATAGTAGAATACCAGTAAGTCTACTCTAGTCCATATTTTATTCCTCCATCCTGTGGACCCTGAGATGGTTATGTCCACTCCACCTCTAAATCGAGAAGGGACCTAGATTCCACATGGCTGATGGATGCATTTCTCCTGCTTGCAGTTGCAGGCACTAATGTGCCACAATGATGAAAGAGGTTGATGTGGGATGAGTGGGTGGGTTGGGGTGTGGGGTATATGGGAACCTCTTCCGTTTTTTAATGTAACATTTTTTGTGATCTATGTATCTTTTTTTAAAAAAAGATGATTAATTTTTTTTTTTTAAAAAGAGTAGTCTAGGGATGTAAATGTCAATGGAAAGAAAGCTAGAGAATAATCTAGGGACTGAATAATACAATAAACCCAGAGGTGGATGAGAATTGTGGTTAATAGTACAAATGCAAGAATGTCCTTCTGTGAACTAGAAAAGATGTATATCACTATTGCAGGGTAGTGGGAATGTGGACAATAATGGGAAAAATACAATGAATGTAACCTATGGACTATAGTTAACTGCACTACTGCAATATTCTTACATCAATGCCAAAGATATACTGTGTTAATAATAGGAGGGTATGGAAAAAATATGCCAAATTCATGCTTAGTGGAACATAGTTAGTGGTAATAGTCTGATGATGTTATCTCATATTCTGTAACAAATGTTCCACAACAGTGTAGTGAGTTGGTGAAGTGGTATTGTATGGGAATTCCATAATGTGCATGATTGTTTTTTAAATTCACAACTTCTTTAATAAAAATAAATTAAAAAAATAATATATCTAAAAAAAATGTTCCCTGGTAGAGTCATTCTAGGTCTCAAATTATTTCTAAAAATAATATATCAAATACAATGAGCAGAACATACTCAAGTATAATCCAAGGAAACAAGACACCATCAGGGAAAACAAGTAGAAACAACAGACCATAAAAAAGAAAATCGAAAAAGCTTCAGAAATGGGAATCAGACAAAAGATTATCTTAAAAATGTATACTATACTTAAAAGACAAGATTGAAAAATCTGCAGGTAACACTACATATAAAATGTAACAGCAAATTTGAAAAGGAACTAAATATAAATTCTAGAACTAAAAATTAATGACAACCAAAATTAAGAATACAACAGGTATGTATACCAGCAGGCTTGATACAGGTGAAGAGAGAATTTCTGAGCTGGAAAATAGATCAGAAGAAAGTATCCTTATTGTAAGGAAAAGACAAAATAATGGAAAATATTTTAATATGAAGTCTTTACAACTTCAGCACTTATTAATAGAGTTGCTTGTTGTTGTGAAGATAAAAATAGAAAGTAAATATGAAAGTTCCTAGTACTTGCCAAGGTATATAGTAGATACTTCACAAGTATTTATTTAATTTGAAGTTTAAAAAAAATCCTTTGGTTATTTTGCAAATCATCTCTGCCATTTTTTTTTTAAAAGATTTATTTATTTATTTATTTATTTTCTCCCCCCTCCCCCCCCGCCCTGATTGTCTATTCTCTGTGTCTATTTGCTGCGTTGTCTTCTTTGTTCGCTTCTGTTGTTGCCAGCAGCATTGGAATCTGTATTTCTTTTTGTTGCATCATCTTGTGTCAGCTCTCTGTGTGTGCAGCACCATTCTTGGGCAGGCTGCACTTTCCTTCACGCTGGGCGGCTTTCCTTACGGGGCACACTCCTTGCACGTGGGGCTCCCCTATGCGGGGGACACCCCTGCATGGCACAGCACTCCTTGCGCGCATCAGCGCTGCGCATGGGCCAGCTCCACACGGGTCAAGGAGGCCTGGGGTTTGAACCGCGGACCTCCCATGTGGTAGGCGGACGCCTTAACCACTGGGCCAAGTCCGCTTCCCTCTGCCATTTCTTATGATTTCCATCTTCTGCCAAAAATTTCAAGCTTCTCTTTTAATTCTTTAAACATGTTTATCATAGTCATTTTCTATTTTGTTTTATGATTCTAGTCTCTGGAATTTATTACTGCGAGTTCTTAATCACATTGTCTCATTTTCTTTGTGTGTGTATTTGTTTTTTGTTTTTGTTTTTTTTTTGACTGTGACATACTTTTTCTTGGGAGCTTTATTTCTGAGACATCTTTAAGGACTGAATTAAGGTTAAGAGTTGCCTGGGGCATGACCAACCCAAATCACTTTACATTCAGTTCTTCACAGGAGAATTTTCAAATGACAAAAGTAGTATGAATAAATGGAATATAAGTATTAGAACAAGCTTATGATACAACATCCCAGAGAAAAAATTTTTTCCAATCATTGATGCCAAAAAAAAGCACTATTTTTATCACATCATGTCAGGGGTATACCATCAGCATGACTTACAATTGTTGGTGTTGACCTTGATCGTCTCACTGAAATAGTGTTTGTCAGGTTTCTCCAATTGTAAAATTACTTTTTTCCTCCTTTTCACACCATTCTCTTAAGATGGTGCACAGTTGGCACTTAAAGAACAAGGAACTATTCTCCACATCCTCATGGGTGAAGTATCTACATTATTTGGAATTTTTCCACATGGAGGATTTGTCTCATCATCTCTTTATTCAATCCTTTATATATGGGGGTACAGACTCCCATATATGGATATTTATCATACGCTTTGGGTTATTATACAAACGACTTTATTTTGGACTTTTCCTGCTCAAATTGTTCCGACTTTGGCTCTTGGGAGCTCTTTCAGTTGACTCCTGTCCCTTTGACCTGCCCCCATCATTGTGATTTTTTTTTGTTGTTGTTTTGAGCGCTTTCTCACTTTGTGGCACTATAAGAAGCTCTAGGATCAATTCCTCATCTTTTTTATCAACAAGAGCACAGTTTTTGTTTAGAGTTACTTTTGTCTTTAGTCTTACAGATTCATTGACTGGTTTACAACGTTAACAAAGTTAGTTAGAGCAGTATTTTTTCTGCCACTGGTTTATATATTTGTAATCCGGTTAGATTGTTTGGACATTCTGTGTTCTACTCTGCGATCCTCACCCCTAAATATTCTTTAACATTTGCACACACTGAGGTTCCCTCTTTGTGCCTCATTTACTTTTATAGCGAGGGAAGCCTTTTGGGTCCCAGTTTTAAGCCGAGTTCTCCCACTGGAGCCGTCAGCTGGGCTGGCCGAGGACTGTGTAGCCTAGGGCTCCTCTGCACGTAGCCAACAAGGTGCAAACGAACACGCAGGGAAAAAACCGCTGTTAGTGGTTGTTCCCTGTCTCAGTCAGGGTTCTCCAGAGAAACAGAACCATGTGCGTGTGTGGGTAAAGAGGTCTATTATGAAGCATTGGCTCACCTGAGTCTGTGATTATGGGGCTGGCAAGTCTGAATTCTTTTGGGCAGGTTTCAGCCTAGAAATTCCAGCGAAGGCGATGGTGAAGTCTTGGGTCCCAATTTCCTAGGGAAGCTGGCAGGGTTTTTTTCTTACCAGGAAATTCTGGTAACAGTTGATATTGAAGCAGAAATTCTTCTGACCTCTGGAACTCTCAGCTCTTGCTGTTAAGACCCCCAAACAATTGGATGAGGCCCACCCACGTTATGGAGGGTCATCTCCTTTATTTATGGTCAATTGATTGGTGATGTTAATCTCACCTACGAAATACTTCCACAGTGAGAACTAGGCCAGTATTTGACCAAGCAACTGGATGCTTTAGCCACATTGACACATAAAATTAACCATCACATTCCCTTGTTACAAGTCCTGCTTTCACTTAGGTTTTGAAATCTGTGGTTTCCTTTCTTTCATTCCAACTCAGCAAGGTATTTATCATTTCTATAATATTTTATTTATTCTAATCAATGGGGTTGTTCAAGGTTGTTCAAACATGGTACCAGAAATGTCTTTCTAAGGTATCTGAATTTTCTTTCATATTATATAAATATAAATGTCTTCTCTTAACTTTCCTTAGATCTTTATTTTGGGTAACAGGAAGGGTAAAATTATGAATAGGTTAAATATATAATTCTTCAAGATTGAATCCAACCTGTATAAATAGTGAAATTAGGGAAAAAATAAAAACACAGCACAGCAATTTATAAAGTAAGAGGATATGTCTTCAAAATCTATTTAGAACACAAAATTTCATATTAAGAAATTCAGTTAGTTGCTTTTGTTGTGATTTATTTTACTGAACTTACTTCCCTGAATTGAGAATTACTTTCTGTGTGTCTCTGAATGTCGTGCTTTCTGGCTGCCCTGTAAACCATGGTTAAGCAGGCAGGTGGCTGAATAAAACTGAGCTAGTGATGCAGGAACAAATATGAGTGAGCAGGCATCCTGCCATTGCTGTGAAAGACTGCAGCACCTGTTTTGGAGAGATACCAGTATTTTATCCGTTTGAGTGTCAACTTTCATGATCATATGGAGCCTTATGCAGGGTGAAGAAAAACTTCTCTCTCGCCCTCTTTACTTGGATTTACGTTACAGCTGTTATTGCCACCACTATGCCTCTTTTTGTTCCTGGCATAAAGCCTGTCACTGTTGCTATTGCTACGAACATGAGTTGTTACGCCTGTAACGAAACATTGTTCGAGGAGGTGTGTGAGTTCAATAATGAAAGAACATTCGTTTGCCACATCCAATAGGAAAAAAGGCATTTTTATTTTTTCTTTTCTGGGAATAAAATTATGAAAAATCAAAGCTCTCAGAAAAGAAAGCAGAAGTGCTTGGACATGAAAGGTAGTTCAGGGCCATTTACTCACTACATGGTTCCATTCCAGTGCTGTGACTCTGTACAAGGCTTGTTAGAAAATGTTTGACATTTAGGTGAGCTTTCATCTCCAAAAACTAAGTTTACATCGTTGTGATGGAACATTTTGTAATGTCACTAGAAAGGTATACTTTCCTTCTGTCTGTGGTGACCTCAACATCTAGAAATCCAAATTATCTCTGTAAATGGTTAAATTGCTTTGGAAAGAAGGAATCAATCTCATTATCATGGTGTTGTGTTAAAATTCACTAGGCAGTCCTATTTCTGAACCACCTGGGAGAAATTTCTCAGCTTGATGTAAATACTCAGATGATAAAGACAGATGATCATTGTGAGAAGAAACCACATTCTTAGTTTCCAACTCAATGTTCTCATAGTTAAATGTTCAATTGCATTTTTTCTTTTTAACAGGGTTTGAATCATCCATTGATGGCTAAATTAGGTATGTAAACCATGAAGGAAAGGAAAGCGTTTGTTCTTCTGTACTTAATCAGTTTCTTTTCTTTCAAGTGGTTATTGGGGGGAAAAAAAACATTAGCTGGGAAGTGGATGTAGCTTGGCTGATAGAGCGTCCACCTACCATATGGGAGGGTCCAGGGTTCAATCCCCAGGGCCTCCTGACCCATGTGGTGAGCTGGCCCACATGCAGAGCTGCTGCGCGCAAGGAGTGCCGTGCCATACAAGGAGTGCCGTGCTATATAAGGAGTGCGCCTCATAAGGAGAGCTGCCCAGGAGTGGTGCCGCACACACGGAGAGCTGACGCAGCAAGATGACGCAACAAAAAAAAGAGACGGAGTTCCTGGTGCCACCGAGGGTGCAAGCGGACAGAGAAGAACACACACCGAGTGGACACAGGGAGCAGACAGTGGGGGGTGAGGGTAGGGGTGGGGGTGGGGGGGGAGAAATAAATAAAATAAATTTTTAAAAAATTTTAAAGAAAAAACCCAGAAAACAAAACATTAGCTGTGAGCAGTTGCCTTCCCAGGCAGAAAAATATATTAATATAATTCCAAAGTTCATCACTGAAAATTACAGAATTTTTTCATTTTTTTGAATGCTCCTTTTTCTTTGGATATAAAATATGAGAAAACTACTATATTTTTAAGGAAATCAGCTGAGTATTGTAGAAAGAATGTGACATTTGAATTCAGACAGACAAAAGTTTGAATCCCAACTTCGCCATTTAATATCTATATGACTATGGTTAATTTATTTGACCTCATTAAATATTAGTTTTCTAATTTCTATAATGGAAATATTGATAATTACAAGGGTGTAGTAAAGATTAAATGAGGTCACATATTATATAATACACTTGTCATGTAGTTGGTGCTGAATATTTGCAATTATCATTTTTAATTTCAATTAATTTTTTAGTTAGGCCAGTAAAAATAATTTATTTGGGAAATGGGAGAAAGAACAGAACTTGCTGAGGAATGGGAGAGAAAGATGGAAAAACACACCAAGATTTGGTGCAGGCTCTTCTAGGCAGAGAGAGCATTAATTTATTTTAAAATCAGTTGTTGCAAATTACTCAGTTAACACAAGGTAATAACTACAATTATGGTAAATCCGCTTTAGTCAGAGGTTACATTCCCCCCTTATTATTGTTCATTCCTCAGTCATGAGCGGTTTGGGACAATGTTCACTCTGACTGCTCAGGCTGAGAAGGGACGCAGATATTATGGGCAGAGGAATGGAATTGGTTTGCTTGTAGCTGAAGATACTCCTTACTTTTGGGATGGGGCTGGTCCATCTCCATTTTTCTGATAGGTGTTCAGGGCATGTCTGAAGAATGGTAGAATAGGAGTTAGCTGGGTTTCAGGACTCAGCTGGCATAGGATGAATCTGAGGCCTTTAAGTCCCTGAGAAGTGTGTTTAACAAAAATACTGAACATTAGGTTCAAATTTTAAAAAGTAGAAGAATCATGATTAGGTGACCTATACGTTAGTGTTGCTAAGTTATATTGGGTAAATAGCTTGTCATATAATCCTGGATAAAGCCTGCCAAGGGAGTGTGAATTTCATGTGTCTATGTGACTTGCCTCTGGTGTCCAGACATCCCAAGGGCCCTCAGGAGCATTTTGTTTGTGTCTTTGTTTACTGTGGCATTTTGTGAAGTCTAACTGAGACCTGCATGTGTTACATCCAGGATGACCTCCCGACTTACTTTGAAATATCTTAGCTGTAAAAACTCTATTTTATTAGATTTTGGGGGGATTTTTTATTTCCTACTTTAGATCAAGGCCTTTCTTCAAAGGCATCACTGATTAACACTTGGTAATAATCCCTTGGTATCAGGGAGGCTTATCCCTGGGAGTCATGTCCCACATTGGAGGGAAAGTAGTGAGTTTATTTGCAGAGTTTGGCTTAGAGAGAGACCACATTTGAATAACAAGGAAGTTTTCAGGAGGCAACTCTTAGGCATTAACTATAATTAGGCTTAGTTTCATTATTACAGGAATAAGATTTATAAGAACAATCATTAAGATCAAGGGCTTGGCTTATTAGCTTGTTTTCTTTTGTTAGGTAAGGTTTATATGTTCCAGAGCTTTTGGCCATTTTATCTGAGAAAATAGCAGGACTTCCACAGTAGAGAAGTTTAATGTTTTATTAGCTACTATGCAGGCATCTATCTATCCAGAAAACATTCCTATGCAACAAGGATATATTTATATACCATGGAAGTATGTAGCTATATAACATTCAAATTGTTTAAAAGTTCTTGTCTGTCTAGACATCTGATTGTGTAAAACAATATAACTTACAGAGAAATTTGGCCATTTCTGTGTTATAAAATATTTTTCTAAAAATTGAATACACAACATTCCCCCTCCACCCCCCCCCCACTGTTGACACTTAATATTGGTGTGATACCTTTGTTAACAATCAATGCAAGAATGTTAAAATGTTACTGTTAGCTATACTCTCTATATTGATTTAGGTGCATTTCCCCCATATACCGCCATATTATTAACACACTGTACTAGTGACCTACCTTTATTGTAGAACCTGAAAGAACATTCTAAGAATTGTATTATTAACCACAATCCTTGTCTACCACAAGGTTCACTGTGTTTTACCATCACATGTTTTACCCTCTAGCTTTCCTTCTAGTAACACATACAACCTAAAAGCTCCCCCTTCAACTATGCACACACACATACCTCAGGGCTGTCATCCACACGCTATTGTGCTAACCTCACCTCTATCCACCGCCAAACCACTACAAACCAACCTAATTATAAATTCTGCACAGAATAAGCATCAGCTTTTATCATCTACTTCTACTCTATCTCATAGTAACCTATCTTCTAGATTCTGCCTGCATGAGTTTGCTTTATTTTTGAGGAACCGGGGGCCGGGGATTAAACCTGGGACCTCATATGTGGGATGCTGGTGCTCAATCACAGAACTACATTGGCTTCCCTGGGTTTTTTCATTTGTGCTGTTTGTTTTGTTTGTTTGTTTTGTCAGGAGACACCAGGAACTGAACCTGGAACCTCCCGTGTGGGAAGTGGTCGCTCAGCTATTTGAGCCATATTTGTTCCCATGAGTTTGCTTATTATAATTCTTTTTTTAAAAAATTCTTTTAATATTTTAATGAAAGTAGTGAGGTTTACAAAATGCTTATGCATAAAATACAGGATTCCCATACACCACATTAACAGCAACCCAATGCATTAGAAATGGAATACTTGTTATAATTTATGGCAGAATTAAAAAAAATAAGTGTACTATTTTTTTATAGTAGTTACCTTTTACAGTTGAAGGATTATTAAAATTGTACTGTTATCTAGAATGCATAATTTTTAGGTGTATTTTTCCCATACTTCATCCTATAATTACCACCTTGTATTAGTATTGTACATTTGTTATAATTCTTGAAAGTACATTCTTGTACTTTTGTTATTACCAATAGTCCAACATCTACATTATGTTTCATGGTGTTGTACAGTCTTTTGCATTATCTTTTTAAAAGTATATATGCATACTTTTATTTTTTTAAGAGATACCTAGCTTATATAAATGTTACATAAAAACTATAGGGGATTCCCATATGCCCTACTCCCTAAACCCCTTCCCCCCTATTTTCCTCCATCAACAACATCCTTCATTAGTGTGGTACATTTGCCACAATTGATGAACACATCTTGGAGCATTGCCACTAAGTCTGGATTATAGTTTACATTGTAGTTTATACTCTATCCCGTACATTTTTGTAAGTTGTTACAAGTTATACAATGGTCTCTGTATGTCATTGCAATGTCATTCAGGACAATTCCCAATTCCCAAAAATGTCCCCAAATTACACCTATTTTTTCCCCTCTCCCTTCCCCAGAACATCCAGGAGCCACTGTCTCCACATCAGTGATAAGAGTATTTCCACTGCTAGGATCACAATAAGTCTATAATAGAATAACACTAACTCTACTCTAGTCCATTGTTCATTCCCCAATCCTGAGGATTCTGGGATGGTGATGCCCACTCTGCCTTTAATTACAAGGGGGCTTAGATCCCATGGGGCAGATGGATGGAATTATCTTGCTTGCAGTTTCATACTCCCTCTGTTCCTTGGGATGGTCATTGTCCATCGTCATCTCCTTGTTAGTTGTCCTGGGTGAGTCCAATGAACTGAAGAGTAAGTGTTACAACTCTGTTGAGATTCAGGGCCAACTGGCATATGGACAAAGATTTAAGTCTCTTGGACATATACCCGGCAGCTCCAGCACTAATCTTAGGCTCAAATAGAAGGGGCAGAAAAACCATGTGCAGGGAAACCACCACTGAGTCCAACTCTGTCACACTGGGGAGCACAAACTCCAAAGTAGGGCCTGCTGGCAGGGTATGAAGGCCCTGAGTTGTCTGTTCTGTCCAGTGTCAAGATGTCTCCAGAGCTCCCAGGAGCCCTGCCATTTGAAGGAATATTTACTTTTGCAGTCAATGAGCTCCTGCGGAGATGTGCGTATAAGTGTAACCTCTGGAATGACCTCCCAACTCACTTTGAGATCTGTTAGCCATATAAACTCATTTGCCTTTACCCTTTCCCCCTTTTGGTCAAGGTCTTTTTCCAGTTGCATTGCTAGTTGGTGCTTGGTAGTAATCCCTTGGTGCCAGGGAGGCTTAGCCCTTGAAGTCATGTCCCATGCTGTGGGGAAGGTAATGCTGAGTTTGGCCTAGAAAGAGGTCACATTTGATCTACAAGGAGGCTCTCAGGAGGTAACACTTAGGCACTCTATAACACCAGGCTGTTTCAATTTCAAAAGTAAAGGTTCCTAAGTACAGACATCACTTTCAAGGGACCATCAATGGTCCATCCTCCCCCACCAGGGGACTCCCACTGTCCCACTAGAGAACATGGCAGAGTTCCCCAGGATGGGAACGTGACATTCCCTCGGTCACTGTGTGACTCGTCACCCACCATCATGATGCCCCATGAACACCAGGACACACTCACATGCCTCACAGGTATGCCACACATGAACCCCCCCACAAACACACATACCCTCATCTCCAACACCCCACACCAATGATCCTCCCCTGCTATGACCTCAACCCCTCTGCTATCCAAAACCTCTCCAAAACTGAAACCAACAAAATAACCAAATATAATTAATAGGAGAATGATATAATAATGGTAGTTTAAAAATAACTAATAAAATACTAAAAAAGTTTTAAAATTTGAAATAAAATTTAAAAATATAAAATGAAGAAAAAAGTTTTGACATTATGTCTTTCATCACTGTAAGATCTGCCATCCTGCATGCACAGCAACACCCTCCTCCGTTCATTCCCCCAGTGTCCTATATTCTTCATTTCATGTTCAAAGGAGCTTCAGGCTACAGAAAAGCCACGTACAGAACATAGGTATCTCCCATATATGCAACCATGTCCCTCCTTTCCCCCTCCCCCATCAATAACATTTTACATGTGGATGGCACACCTACTATCATTGATGCCCAAATATTGAAACACTGCCACTAACTATGGTCAATGATCTACAACATGATTTACATTTTGGACTGTAACTTCCATAGATTTTGATAAAGTTTGATGTGGTCTGTATCTTTCATTGCAAGATCATGCAAAACAACTCCATTGCCCCCAAAATGTCCCATGTTCCATCCATTCTACTCCTCCCTCTCCCTCTCCCCGGGACTCACAATAACCAGCAAGATAAACTCATTAAAGGACAATATTCATAGTTACTTGCAACAACACTGAGGGCTTGACATACTGGCCTGTCTTCCCCTATTAGGCACTACCTAGGCTCCCAAGAGACTCCTGCCCCTCTATATGAGATCATACCAGATCTCCCCAGGATGGAAGTCCAACACTTTCCCACTCATTATGTGATTCTCCACCACTGATACAACACACTATGACTAGATGAACACTACACACTCCCTAGAAGCTTGCTTCAGGTGTGTCCTGTCCTGCATGCCCACCACATCCAAAACCTTAAACCAATAACCCACCCATTCCATATTTGCCAAAAGAACATTCCCAACGTTGTAGTTTCAACCACATATCTATAAATCCCTAGTGTTCACCTGCTCCCTCCCCCAGTCCTCCCTCCTTGTCCATGGACTGTCCAACCCCCCTCCCCACACTACCCCTCCCTCAAAGACCAGCACCGTCCAGCCCAATACCATCACTGCACCACTGTTACGCGTATCCACCGCACAATTACACCCTTCCACCTTATAGATTTTGCCCATATGGGCATTGGCTCACAACCTTCTCCCTTCATCTCCTGTAATCCTTTCTTCCAGACTCTGGCTCTGTGAGTCTGCTCAGTTTGCTTAATTCATATCAGTGAGGTCATGTAATATTTGTCCTTCAGTGCCTGGCTTGCTTCACTCAACTTAAGGTCTTCAAGATTCCTCCATGTTATCCCATGTGTTAATACTGCATTCCTTCTTACTGCTGAGTAATATTTCATTGTATGTATATACCAGAGTTTTCTTATCCATTAAACTGTTGATGGACATTTGGGTTGTTTCCAGCTTTTGGCAATTGTGAATAATGCTGCTATGAATAGTGGTGTGCTATATCTGTTCGTGTCCCTGCTTTCAATTCTTCTGGGTATATACCCAGCAGTGGAATTGTTGCATCATGTGGGAGTTCTCTACTTAGCTTCCTGAGGAACCTCCAAACTGTCCTCCACAATGGCTGCACCATTCTACATTCTCACCAGTAGTGGATAAGTGTTCCCATTCCTCTACATCCTCTCCTACACTTGTAGTCCTCTGTTTTTTCATAGCTGCCAGTCTAATGGGTGTAATGTGATATCTCATTGTAGTTTCGATTTGCATTTCCCTAATAGCTAGTGATGTTGAGCATCTTTTCCTGTGCTTTTTAGCCATTTGCAATTCTTCTTCAGAGAAGTGTCTATTCAAATCACTTGCCCATTTTTAAAATGGGTTGTCTTTTAATTTTTGAGGTGTAGGATTTCTTTATATATACTGGATATTAGGCCCCTATCAGATATATGGTTACCAAATATTTTCTCCCATTGAGTAGGTTGCCTTTTCACTTTCTTGGCAAACTCCTTTGAGGTGAAAAAGTTTTGAATTTTAAGGAGGTCCCATTTATCTATTTTTTCTTTCATTTCTCATTGCTTTTGGTGTAAAAGCACGAAATCATTTCCTAATACAAAATCCTGTGGATAGTTCCCTACATTACCTTCCAAGATCTTTAAGGTCTTGGCTCTTATATTTAGATCTTTGATAGATCTTGGTTTAATTTTTGTGTAAGGTGTGAGGTGGCGATCCTCTCTCATTATTTTCAATATGGATAGTCAGTTTCCAAGAACCATTTGTTGAAGAGGCCATTCTCTCCCAGTTGAGTGAGCTTGGTGGCCTTGTCCAATAACTGTTGACTGTATATGTAGGGATCTATATCAGAACTCTCAGTTCCATTGGTCGGTATGTCTATCCCTGTGCCCACATCATGCAAGTTTGACCACAGTAGCTTTGTAGTATGTTTTAAATTCGGGTATTATGATTCCTCACATTTTAATTTTCTTTTTCAATATGTCATTGGCTATTCAGGGCCCCTTGCTTTCCAAATATATGTCATAGTTAGCTTTTCCAATTCAGTAAAAACTGCTGTGGTAATTTTTATTGGGATTATTTTAAATTTTTAAATCATTTTGAGTAGGATAGACATTTTAGTGATCTTTAGTTTACCTATCCATGAACAGGGAATATTCCTCCATTTATTTAGGTCTTCTTTGATTTCCTTTAACAGTGTTGTGTAGTTCTCTGTGTACAAATCATTTATATCTTTAATTAAATTTATTCCTAGGTATTTGATTCTTTTAGGTGCTATTAGAAGTGGAATATTTTTCTTGATTTCTTCTTCAGTTTGCTTATTATTAGTGTACAAAAATGCTACTGTTTTTTGCATATTGACCTTATAACCTGCCACTTTACTGAGCTCAACCCTATCACTTGTGCCACAAAACTCTGGAAGCTTTGTTGTAGATTTCTCAGGGCTTTTGAGGTATGGGATCATGTCAACTACAAATAGTGAAATTTTTACACCTTCCTTTCCATTTTGGATGCTTTTTATATCTTTTTATTGCTTAGGTTCTTGAACAAGTATTTCTAACCCAGTGTTAAATAAGAGCAGTGAAAATGGGCATCCTTGTCTTGTTCCAGATCTTAGAGGGAAAGCTTTTAGGATTTCACCATTGAATATGATGTTAGCTGTGGGTTTTTCATATATAACCTTTATCATATTGAGGAAGTTTCCTTCTGTTATATCTTTTGAAGTGTTTTTATCCAGAAAGGGTGCTGTAGTTTGTCAAATGCTTTTTCTGCATCTGTGGAGATAATCATTTGATTTTTTTCCCCTTTCAATCTGTTTTTGGTGGTGTTTTACATTGATGGATTTTCTTATGTTGAACCATCCTTGCATACCAGGGATGAAACGATCTTGGTCATCATGTATAATCCATTTGATGTGCTGTTGTATATGATTAGCAAGTATTGTTTTGAGGATTTTAGCATCTATGTTTATTAGAGAAATTGGTCTATAGTTTTCCTTTCCTGTGGTTTCTTTGTTTGGCTTTGGTATTAAGGTGATGTTGGCATCATAGAATGAGTTAGGCAGTGTTCACTATTAATTTTGGGGAACATTTAAGCAGGACTGATATTTGTTCTTTCTGGAATGTTTGGTAGAATTCACCTGTGAAGCAATCTGGTCCTGGGCTCTTCTTAGTTGGGAGGTTTTTGATGACTAATTCTATCTCATTCCTTATGATTTGTCTGTTGAGTTAATCAATTTCTTATTTCATCAATGTAGGCTGCTTGTGTGTTTCTAAGAATTTGTTTATTTCCTCTAAATTATCCATCCTATTGGCATACAATTTTTCAAAGTATCCTCTTATGATACTCTTTATTTCTGTGGAATCAGTGGCAATATCCCCTTCCTCATTTCTTCTTTTATGTATTTGCATCTTCTCTATTTCTTTGTTAGTCTAGCTAAGGGTTTGTCCATTCTATTGATCTAAAAAAACCAGCTTTTTGTTCTGTTTTTTTTTTCTAATGCTTCCTTATTTTCAATTTCATTTAGCTCTGCTCTAATCTTTGTTATTTCCTTCTTTGTACTTATTTTGGAGTTAGTTTGTTGTTCTTTTTCTAATTCCTCCAGGTGTGCAGTTAGGTGTTTTATTTTAGCTCTTTCTTCTTTTTTAATATACGCATTTATAGCTATGAATTTCCCTCTCAGGACAGCTTTTGCTACATTCCATAGGCTTTGATATATTGTGTTGTCATTTTCATTCGTTTCAAGGTAGTTATTGATTTCTTTTGCGATTTCCTTCTTGGCCCACTGTTTGTCTAAGAGTCTGTTGTTTAACTTCCATATCTTTGTGCCTAATCTGCTTCTCTGCCCCTTACTGATTTCCAACTTTATTCCATTGTGGTCAGAGAAATTATTTTGTATAATTTCAATCTTTTTTAATTCATTGAGAGTTGTTCTGTGGACTATGATGTGGTCTACCCTGAGGAATGATCTATGTGCACTCGAGAAGAATGTATATCCTACTGTATTTGGGTGTAATGTTCTGTGTATATCTATTATGTCTGATCCTCTAATGTATTACTCAAGGTCTTTATTTCTTTATTGATTCTGTCGAGATGTTCTATCTAATGGTGATAATGGTGTACTAAAGTCCCCCACTACAACTGTAGAGGCATCTATTTCTCCACTTAGTTTTTTCAGTGTTTGCCTCATGTATTTTTTAAAGACTTATTTATTTATTTATTTATTTACTCCCTCTTTCTCTCCCCTTCCCCTCTCCCCACCCGGCTGTTTTTTGCTGTTGTGTCCATTTGCTGTGTGATCATCTGTATTTATTTCTCTCTCTCTCTCTTTTTTTTTTTTTTTTTGGTCTTCTTTTCTCATTTTTTCTCTTCTAGGATTCACTGGGATTTGATCCTGGCGACCTCTGATGTGGAAAGAGGTTTCCTGTTAGCTACACCTCCTCAGTTCCTGGTTTCTGCTATGCTTCACCTTGACCCTCCCCTTTGTCTCTCTTTTGTTGCATCATCATCTTGCTGCATGACTCACTTGCACAGGCACTGGTTCACCACATGGGCACTTGGCTTGTGGCATGGGCACTGGCTTGCTGCACAGACACTGGCTTACCATACGGGCACTGGCTCACCATGCAGGCATGCTTTCTCTTCTTCTTTTTCACCAGGAGGCCCCAGGGATCAAACCCAGGTCCTCCCAATGGTAGGCAGAAGCCCTATCACTTGAGCCCCATTCACTTCTCTGCTTCATGCACTTTGAGGCACTCTGGTTAGGTGCATAAATGTTTATGATTGTTCTTCTTGCTAGATTATCCCTTTTATTAACATATAGTGTCTTTTTTGTCTCTTACAATAGTTTTGCATTAAAAATCAATTTTGTTTGATATTAGTATAGCTACTTCTGCCCTTTTTTGATTATTGTTTGCATGTAAAATTGTTTTTCAAATATTCACTTTCAACCTCCTTGCATCTCTGGTTCTAAGGTGAGTTTCTTGTAGACAACATATAGATGGGTCATATTTCCTTATCCAGTCTGCCATCTTTGTCTCTTGACTGGAGAGTTTAATCCATTAACATTCAATGTTATTACTGTCAAGGAATTACTTACATTAGCCATATTTTCTTTAAATTTATGTATGCCATATGTTGTTTTTATTTCTGTATCTTTTTAGTTGTTCTTACACTTTTCTCCAACTCTTTTTCTCCTGTTTTTTTCCCTGTCAATCTGTAGAACTCCCTCTAGTATTTCTTGAAGGGCAGGTTTCTAATTGACAAACTCTCTTAATTTCTGTTTATCTGTGAGTATTTTGAACTCTCTTTCATTTTTGAATGCCAAGTTTTGCTTGACAGAGAATTCTTGGCTGGAAATTTTCTCTTTTAGCACCTTAACTATGTCATACCACTGACTTCTTGTCTCCATGGTTTCAGATAAGAAATCACACTTAATCTTATCACGCTTCCCTTGCATATAATGGATCTATTTTCTCTTGCTGCTTTCAGTATTCTCTCTCTGTTTTGAGCATTGGACAATTTGAGGAGTTTATGTTTTATTTGTTCATTTCAGGAGACGCTAGGAACTGAACCATGTGGGAGGCAGGCACTCAACCACTAGAACATCTGTTCCCATGAGTTTGCTTATTATAATTAGTTTATATTAGTGAGATTATACAATATTTGTCTTTTTGTGTCTGGGTTATTTCATTCAATGTAAGGTCCTCGAGGCTCATCCATGTTGTTGCATATATCTCTACTTCTTTACTTCTCACAGCTGGATAATATTCCCTTGTATGTATACACCACATTTTGTTTATCCATTCGTCTGTTAATGGACATTTGGGTTGCATCCATCTTTTGGTAACTGTAAACAATACCACTATGAACATTGGTGTGCATATATATCTGTTTGGGTTCTGCTTTCAGTTCTTCTGAGTATACACTTAGTAGGGGGATTGCTAGATCAAATGGCAATTCTATATTTTGCTTCCTGAGGAACTGCCACACTGTCTTCCACAGCTGCTTCACCATTCTACATACCCCCAGCAGGGAATGAGTGTGCCTATTTCTCCACATCCTCTCCAACATTTTTAGTTTTCTGTTCTTCAGATAGTGGCCAGTTTAGTAGGGGTGAAGTGAAATCTCATTGTGGTTTTTTGATTTGACCTTACCTAATAGCTGGTGATGTTGAACATCTTTTCATGTGCATTTTAGCCATTTGTACTTCCTCTTTGGAAAAATGTCCATTCAAGTCCTTTGCCTATGTTTTAAATTGGTTTGTCTCTCCCTCCCTTATTTATTTATTTTCCCTCATATAACACACTCCCCACCCCCCCCACCACATCATTTTGGTAAATTATATTTTTTGGAAGATACATACATCACATAAAAAATGTTACATTAAAAAATATAAGAGGTTCCCATATACCCCCCAACCCCCAACCCCACTCCTCCCACACCAACAACCTTGCCCATCATGTGGCACACTCACTGCACTCCGTGAAAACATTTTGGGGCACTGCTGCACCACATAGATAATGGTTTACCCTGTAGTTCACACTCTCCCCCAGTACATTCAGTGGGTTATGGGGGATATATAAAGTCCAGCATCTGACCCTGCAATACCATTTAGGATGTTTGTTTTTTTATTGTTGAGTCCTAGGATCTCTATCTATGCTGGATATTAGATCCTTATTGGATATGTAGTTTCCAGATATTCTCTCCCATTGAGTACTCTGCCCCTCTAGGCAGAAAGCGTGCTGTCTCGTGTGATCACCTTTTAAACTGTCCATTATTCCACCCCCTTGCTAATGGTAGGGGGAAGGGCCCCAGTGGTTACTGGTTACCCCACCTATGGTAGGGGCCAATGGTGAGGCCTTTTTGGAATATCTGGGGCCAAGGGGAGGTGCCCGAAAGAGAAACTGGGACCTCAAGTTTAAACTCAAGGTCCTGGTGAGGTCTTGCAGCCATGTGGTCTGCTCGCCATGTTGTCTGTCAGCCATGTTGTGGGTCATCTTCTCCTCCATTACCCTGCACTAACCTGCCTCAACCTCCCCCCTCAGAGAATTCACCCACTTATCCTTCAGGGGGTGCTTAGGGGCAATGGTCTTTCTTCTGTAGATACTTCCTGCTGTTAGGGCAGTAATCTCCACCTGACAGGGTGTAAACCTCTCTGGCTATTCTATTGAGGTGGAGGGAAGACAGGCCCAACACTGTGGTTGGAACAGGCTGAAATCCCTGTGTGACTAATATCTTGTTTTGGAAGGTGTATTAGTCAGCCAAAGGGGTGCTGATGCAAAATACTAGAAATTGGTTGGTTTTTATAAAGGGTATTTATCTGGGGTAGGAGCTTGCTGATATCAGGCCATAAAGCAAAAGTTACTTCTGTCACCAAAGTCTATTTTCACATGTTGGAGCAAGATGGCTGCTGGCATCTGCCAGGGTTCAGGCTTCCTGGGTTCCTCTGGGCTCAGCTCCTCTGTTTCTTCCACAAGGTCAGCTGTAGGCTAGCTTCAGCATCAAACTCCAGCATCAAAACTCCAACATTAAAAGCCTTAACTCTGTCCTTTGCCATGCCTTTTACCTGTGAGTCCCCACCCTGTGGGGACACCCTACTGGCATAAGAGGTTTACATAATTACTTAATCAAGTAAACCTGTGAATCAAATATAATCTAATATGCCCAGAGGAAAAGATCAGTTTACAAACATAATCCAATATTTCTTTTTGGAACTCATCAATAATATCAAACTGCTCAGAAGGTGTTGATTCTCAAAGAAATAAACTTAGAATTTTGAAGGTACATGGCCCCACTAAAATGATAAAGAAGATGGTGGTAAGTGGGCCCCCAACGGGGGTCAGCTGTGACATCCTGGACCACTAGCGGGAGAAAGTCCATGCGCCCTCAGAGGTTGTACCCCCTGGAGTTGGTGGGCTTCATCTCGCAGGTTTGAATGCTGTCTAGGACTACTCCAGAGCCATTTATATAGAAACAGCATTTTTCTTGAGAAATGGGCATGTCGTTGTCCCCCCTCACACACACCTGTGCTGCTGTTGGCATGTTTAGGGCTCTGATTTTGCAGTACTCCGATAGCAAGAGTTTGTCTGCTGTCTTAGGACTTCAAAGGCACAGCTAGTTTCTTCTGTGCTGTTAGTTAGCTTTAGCGAGAGATTGTAATAGATAACGGGATTTGGTATAAATTGCCAATCCCAGTTTTCTATGGTGGTGGTTATGTTTAAGACTGCTAAGAGGGGGATGAGAAGAGGCATTGCCCTTTTAGTTATTGTATAGCGAGAAACTACAAGAAACGAAAACAGACAAAATTTCTTAAGGGGTGTTTGACTTGCCCTCCCCCTCGCAATAGGCGTTTGGGCTACAGTTAGAGGGCACTGCTGGCTTTGACACAGACACTACTTGGCTTTGTCTCTTGAAGAGGGGTTCCAGGCTGTCCAATGACTGGCACACGCCCGTCCGTCAGGTGCTTTTGGTGAGCTGACACTTCCTTGGGCAGCTGACTTCACTTGGGCTAAGTGCACCCAGCTGGCAATGCCTTGAACTTTAATAGCTTTCACTGTTATCCAATTTGCAAAAGGCGAATCCCAAATCTGATTTACGATTTCCTAGTCACAGCAGACTAACAGTTAAAGCAAGCACAGATTAGAACAGAAGAGAGAATTTTACACACTTTTAGCTTAGCTTAGGGAAAGACTTCTGTCCATGGCGGAAACTTCATGCAGGACCCTCCAGCTTCGTTCTTCCAGGAAAATCCCTGGGCAGCTGCTAGATACGGAGCTAAGGGGTCTAGAGAAGCCCTGCCCCAACGAGACATGGTTTGGGGCCGCATCCCATTAGTTTCTCCCACAAGGGGTAAAACCTTGCAAGCTTTTCTCGCTGGAAGGGAATAGTCAGAGCTAGGAGAGCCAGGAATCTTTTCATCGTAACTGGTGGCACACGAGGAGGCTCCTTCGTCCACAGGGGAGAGGTTTGCTGACTGAGTGCATGTCCTCATTCCTGTTAGGTGTCGGAGTGAGACAATCGGGACGCGGAGACCAGCGATTACAGGCGAGGACTTACTGAGAAAATCCAGCAGGAAGGGACTGAAGGGAGAAACATCAGCACCCGCGGCAGAGGCGGTTGTGAATTTAATCAGAACATCTGTGGGCAGGAACACTTAGTCAGTGGGAGGGGCCTGGGGCCTGGTCAAGACCCCAGGGCCTGTGGGGGGGGGGGGGCTGGGGGCGGTGGATTCTAGGGGTGTGGAGGGGCTGGTGGGCCATGTGGCTTCTTCGTCTATTCTAGTGAGGAAATGACCTGTATCTGGACACGTGGGCTCTGGGCAGGGGCTGCTCGATGCCACGGGACGTGGCTCCTTCTGCTAAATGCTGGTGGCACTTCCACAGGGGGGCAGGTTAATAGGAAACCTGCAGCTTCTGCAAGTCGTGGCTGTTATTTGAGTCGGGGGCTAGGGAAGGGGCCTAGTCCTGCCATACTCGGGTTTTGAGTATATTAATAAAAAGTAAAGTAGGTCTAAGAGTGGACGGCCAGGCTCGCACGTGAAGGGTGCTTCCTGCTCTCAGGGGGTGTAGAGGTTTCCTTCCCGGGGGGCTCACTTTGCATTCGCGGTGGTTGTTGTTGCTGTTCTCATAACTGGAAGGCCCCGTTTACATATTCTTGGGTGGTTGGTTGAACAACTCAGTGGATGAGTCGGGGGAGGAGCTGTACGAGACAAGGGCCACATATGAGGAGAAAAATAATTATTAGTGGGGTTATCAGGGGTATTAGTATAGCTTTCAAAGGTGAAGAAAAACATGAGAGGAAAGAGGAGAGCCGGAATTGCCTTCTGTAATTTTCATCTCTTGCTCTCTGAATAATTTCAATGTTTCCCTTTAGGACTTTCTGGTTTTCTTCTACTTGTCCAGTCTCATTTATGTAGAAGCAACAGGTTTTATTAATAAGAAGACATGTGCCTCTGGCCACAGCAGTAAGAACATCAAGGGCTCTTGGATTTTGAATGACCACTGAGGCTAGGCTATTGATTTCCATTTGTTGATTATCGATAAAAAAACTGTCCTTTAATGGGAGATAACCGATAACATTTTTCTCCAAGGAAATTGAGTAAGGTAATAGTATTAGAGATAAAAATGGATAAGGAAGGGCTGCAGAGTAGAAGCCATCCACATACTGGAGAAGAGCACTGGAGGGGAGGTGTAGAGTAGAGCCTTGATGTAGTGCTTGCCCAAATATATGGGGCTCTCTCTGTAGCCCTGAGGAAGATGGTCCATGTGAGTTGAGTAGGGTTTAGGGGGTTATCTGGGTCTGTCCATGTAAAAGCAAAGATATTTTGAGAGTTTTCCTCTAGGGGGATTGTGAAAAAGGCATCGTTGAGGTCTATTACTGTGTCATGTGTGGTTTGGGGAGGGATCTGTGATAGGAGGCTGTAGGGGTTGGGGACTAAGGGGACTACAGGGCGGGTTGCCTGGTTGATAGGTCATAGGTCTTGTACTAGATGGTCACTGCTTTTAGGTTTTGAACAGCTGGGGTAGGTGTATTGAATGGAGAGTTGGTGGGCTGTAACAGCCCTGCGGCACAAAGTTTGTCAGTGGGGGGTGTAAGCCTGCACTTGACCCTGAAGGAGAGAGGATATTGGGGAATGCTGACGAAAGAAAGGCTGTCTTTTAGGGTTATTCTTACAGGGAAGAGGTGTGAAGCTATTGAGGGAGAATCAGTGTCCAGACTTGGGGCTCTACTTCCTGTTGTAAGAAAGGAGGCATGTCAGTAGGAGTTAAGGCTGGGGCTGGGGACGGAAGGAGAAGGAAGCCAGCTTGGGGGGAGGGTAGTGAGAAGGAGATGGAGGAGCGCAGTGTGATGGACTATCTCGTCCTAAGAGTGGGGAGGGCCATGATAGTCTAACGACGGGTGAGATGTGAGATTTTCTATAGTGCAGGAAGGGGGTGTGTAACCAAGGGGGAGGAAGGAATACCGTCAACCCCACAGCTGAGATTGAGGAAGATGTTAAAGGTCCTGAATGTTCTGAAAGGACCAAACACGTGGCCCTTGTGTCAGTTAAAAAGGAGCTCGGCTTACCTCCAACCTGGGTGATAACCCTTGGTTCGGCCTTACTGAAGGAGATACGGGGCCTCTCCAAACCCGAGACACGTCAGTCTTCTGCTGTTATTCCGAGTAGGTCAGGAAGGGAAGATGATTTAGGTTCTAGGCTGGTAAGGCGTGTTGGAGGGATTTCTCCAGAAACTGGTGTTCGGGACAATCTGACTTCCAATGGCCTTTGTGTCGGCACACCGGACAAGGCGAATTAGGGCATGCGCATGCCCAGTCTCCTTCCCTCCCACATTTAAAGCAGGGTCCACGTGGCAGCCACAGGGAAGAAGAGGGATGGGGTTTTCGGGAATTGATTCCGAGGGCAGCAGCAAGGAGGGCGGCTTCAGCTTGATCTCATTTGTTTTTCTAAGTTGTCTTCCTCCTCTTTATCGTTAAAGACCTTGAAGGCTGCTTTAATTAGGCCTTTCTGAGGGATTTGAGGGCCCTCCTCTAATTTCTGTAGTTTTTTCCTGGTATTTGGCTATGTCTAAGTGATAAAATGGGTATGTAAGTATAGTTGTACAGATTCAGAATCTAGGTCTAAATAAGCATGTTTGAGGAGTGATTAATTTATTCTTTTCATAAAGGCAGTGGGATTTTCATCTGATTTTTGGGAAATTTATTTGATCTTGTCATAATTTACTGCTTAGAGTGCTGCCTTTTTTATGCCTTCTATTATGCGGTTAGAAAGTGTGCCATGTGATCTAAATCTCAGTGCCAGGCATGTGTTGGTGAGGGTCCTGTGTGTGCAGGGAATGGGCAAAGGCAGTGGCTGCAGCCCAAATGCGGCTTTTCCCTTGGGGGTGGTGGAAGTTATTATGACATAGACATCCTGACATGTGAGGTCATAGGAGCGCGTGAGGTGTTGGAATTCTTTAATGTATGCAGCAGGGTTTTCTGAGAAGGAGTCTAATCGTTCTTCTCTCTGACTAAGATCTGAGAGTGAGAAAGGAACATGCACTTGGACGATTCCTTCAGCTCCTGCCACTTCCCTAAGGGGAAATAGGGGGGCGGAGAGTGGCTCGGCTTGTGGGGTGGAGGGAGGCATTCTGCAGGAACGAGTATGAGGGGGAGAAAAGGAGGTGGGAGCAGAGGGAGGGGAGGCAGAAAGCCAGAGGGTGAGGTCAGAGGCTTGGAAGGGGACACTGGCGGATGATTGGAGGAGGGGGAACATGTTCTGTCAGATCAGAATCGGAAGCGTCTTCTTTCCTCTGGGTGCCAACTTCCTGGGTCTTCAGCATCAAACTCTAACATTAGAAACCCCCAACTCTGTTCTTCACTATGACTTTTATTTGTGAGTCCCCACCCACCAAGTGGTGGGGACCCAATGCCCTAATCATAACTCAGTCATGCCCAGGTACAGACTACAAGCATATCCAATATTTCTTTTTGGAACTCATCAGTTATATCAAACTGCTACAGATGGCTCTGGAGGAATAGGAAAGCCTGAACGTAAGGGACCTCTTGCCTCTTGCCACTTGCTGTTGTGTTGGACGAAGTTTTCCAGATCGCTAAGGATCTGTATGTCAAAGGTACTGTGTTCTGGCCATTGATTTTCATGTTCCAATTTGGATTGAGGACTTCAGCACCCCTGGCAGAGGCAGTCATGAATTTATACAGTATATCCACAGACAGGAACGTGCTTAGTCAGTGGGAGTGGGTTGGGGCTTGGGTAACACTCAAGGGCCCACAGGGATAGCTAGGGGGTGGTGGGTTAGGGGTAGTGAATTTTAGGGGTGCAGGAGGTGTTGTGAGGTCATATGGCTTCTTTGTCTATTCTTGTGAGGAAACAAACTGTATCTGGACAAGTAGGCTCTGGATGGGGGCTGTTCTATGTCACAGGGTGTGGCTCTTGAGTAAACAGCTGGCCGCACTTCTACAATGGGGCAGGTTAATAATAAACTTGCAGCTTCTGCAAGTTGTGGCTGTTATTTGGGTCAGAGTTTAGGGATAGGGCTTAGTCCTATCAATCCCTTTAAGGCAGGGGTTATCAACCTTTTCTATTTTCTTTTGTTCCACTGCCCCCTTGTTAAGAACTTCTGCTTTAAGAAGACAGTATTTTGTTGAGGATTTTTGCTTCTAAATTAATTAGAGAGGTTGGTCTGTAATTATGTTTCCTTGTAGTATCTTTATGCGGATTCGGTATTAGGATGATAGAATGAGTTAAGTAATGTTCCCTCCTCTTCCATTTTCTGGAAGAATTTGAGCAGGATTGGTATTAATTCTTCTTGGAATGCTTGGTAGAATTCACCTGTGAAGCCATCTGGTCCTGGACTTCTCTTTTTTTGGGAGGTATCCTGGTTTGAGTTTTTTCGTGGATCCTAGAAAATTACATTCTTCAGCTAAGCCATTCCTGTGCCTATAAATCTGTGGAATGTGGTGGGACCCTTTGATTACATTAGATTCAGTTAAGGGTACTTTTAATAAGATCAATTTTGATTAGATCATTTTAGGACTTTTGATTGGACTAAATCAAAGAGTCTTGCCCTCTTGCTGGAGTCTTCTATAGGCAGAGAACTAAAAGCCAAGGCACGCAGAAAGACAGCTGACGTTTCACCCTGCATTATGAGAGAGGACTCTAGGATCCCCTGTAGCTGCAAAAAGAAAGAGAAACCCTGAGAGGCTGAGAGAGAGGGCCGGAGCCCCTGAGAGGCTGGGCCCACAAAGCAGCTTGAAGCTGAAAGAGAAGGTGAACCTGGAGGAGAAGGCAGAGAGAGATCGGCAGACCTGCCCTTTTGCCTTGCCACATGGCAGGAGTCCAGATCCAGCAGCTGCCCTTTGGTAAGAGCATTTCTCCTGCCTTGATTTGGACATTTTCACAGTCTCAGAACTGTAAGATTTTACCCCAAACAAATTCCCATTAGAAAAGCCAGTCCATTTCTGTTATTTTTGCATTGGCATCCTGTAGCCAACTGAAACAGAAATTAAGCTTTTAAAAAATATTGAGATTTTATAGAATTGTCTCACATGACCAAGGGATGCATGAGTCCAAATTCCGTGGGGCAGACTGCAGGCCAGGAACCCCAACGAAGGCCCTCGATGCCTTCCCAGGAGAAATGGGCTGTCTGCAGTAGAGACGGGAAGTCACTTTCTGACTGCTGGAATCACTTCTCCTTTAAAGCCTTCAACTTATTGGATGGCCCCTGTCTTTTCCTTTCAGCCTACAGAACTCCCTTTAGTATTTCTTGTAGGGCAGGCCCCTTGTTGATGAATTCTCTCAATTTCTATTTATCTGTGACTATTTTAATCTCTCCCTCAATTTTGAAGGATGATTTTGCTGTGTACAGAATTCTTGGCTGGCAATTTTTCTCTTTCAGTACCTTAACTATATTATACCACTGCCTTCAGGACTTCATGGTATCTAATGAGTATTTAATGGTATCTAATCAGCATTTAATTGTATCATGCATCACTTTTATGTGCTGGATCACTTTTCTCTTGCTGCCTTCAGGATCCTCTCTTTATCTTTGGCATTTGGCAATCTGATTAGTATATGTTGCAGAGTATTTTTGTTAGTATATATTCTGTTTGGAATACACTGTGCTTCCTGGACGTGTACATCCATGTCCCTCGTAAGAGTTGGGAAATTTTCAGGCATTATTTCCTCAAGCATTCCTTCTACCTTTCCCCTTCTCTTCTCCTCTGGAACACCACAGCTCATATGTTTGTGCACTTCATGCTGTCATTCATTTCCCTGAGACCCTGCTCAATTTTTTCCATTTTTTTCTGTACCTGTTTGTTTTAGTTTGCTAAGGCTGGCAATGCAAAATATCAGAAATGGGTTGGCTTTTATATTGGGTAATTTATTAGGGTAAAGGCTGGCAGTTCTGAAGCTGTGAAAATGTCCAAATCAAGACGCCATCAGAGATGCTTTCTCGTCAAAGGTTGGCTGCTGGATCCTGGGCTCTTGCCATGTGGTGAAGCAAAATGGCATCTCTTTGTCTGGGTCTCTGCCTTCAGCGAGCTCAGCTGTAGTTGATCAAGCACATGACAGGGCTCGTCTCTTCAGCCTCGATCTGCTCCATGGGCCAGCCTCTCAGGGGCTCTTCCCATGCCTCTCTGCTCCACTGGCTGATTGCATACAGTCTCCAACCTCCAGGACCTCTCTCAGGCTCTCGAGGCTTCTTTGTCTTTCTGCGACTGCAGGCAATCCTCCCCTCACATGGTTTTATCAAAATGGCTGCTTCCTTTCTCTGTGTGTTTCTGCTTCCAGTTCCCAGCAAGAGGGAGGGCACTCACCCTGGGTCTCACCCCATTGGTATAGTCCAATCAAGGCCCTAAAGCAAGCTATCTAATCAAAGCATCCCTTAATGCACCCAAAGGGCAATGTGTGTGCACGCACACACACAGGAATGGATTAGTTTAAGAACATGATCTTTTCTGGGATTCACAAAATCTTAAAATGGTCACACTGTTCTGATTGATTTTGGGTGTCCTATCTTCTAATTCACTAATTCTTTCCTCTACCTGCTCAATTCTGCTGTTGTGTGATTCTAGTATATTTTTAATCTCTTCTATTGTGATTTTCATTACCATAAAAGCTGTTATTTTTCTATGTATGTTTTCAATTTCTTTTGTATGCTTATACAGTGTTGTCTTAATATTCTTTATCTCTTCCCTCATCTCCTTGAATTAGTTTAGGAGATTTGTATGGGCATCTTTGATTAGTTCCAAATTCTACATCTCCTCTGACTTAATAGTTTGTTTCTTTGGGCCATAATTTCCAGTTACTTAGTATGGCTTGTTACATTTTGCTGGTGTCTAGACATCTGCTTATCTTGATGAGTTTACTCTGATGGTCAGCTTCTCTCTCTTGTTTAGGATTTTATTGCTGTTTGAATTTGTAATAGGACTCTTCTTTGACACTTGTCTGAGCTTATTTTAATTCTTTACAATTTGCCCATGTTTAACTGATCTAAATCAGGCCAGTGCACAGAAAGTGGGTGCAGACCAGTTCCAAAGAGCCAGTTCGTCTGGGGTGGCCTGTCTCAATCTCCCCATCCTAGGCCTTCCTTGATGTACCATAGTCCTGTGACCTCTGGAATCCAGGCACTGACATCTGGCTTCTCCCTGCCTTCATCTGTGCCTGCCTATGCCTGACAAGACCTCTCTCATGGGCCGTCCACATCTCTTCCCCCTGCGCCCAGCAAGGTTGCTCTTGCAGGCCTCCTGTGCCACTTTCCCTGAGCCTGGCAGGGCTGCCCTCATAGGTCACCTGTGCCACTCCCCCCACACCTGATGGGGCTACCCTCAGAGGCTGCCCACCCTGCTCCCATGCTGGAGTGGTGGCAGGTCTGCCTGTCTTCCTGCCATTTCTGGAGGATGAGTGCACTCTGCTGCTCTCTACTCTGCCATCTTGGATCTGTCCTATTATCATTATTATTGTTGTTACTAGTATTATTATTGTAATTGCTATTATTATTTGTTATAAAATTATTCTGCTGTGTTTAAAATATTCAGCAAGGAAAAGTATATGGCCACTTTTAGAAACAGATTAGCTTAAACAAGTTGTAATGCTAAAAAGCTTAGACAGAGACTAGTGGAATGACAACTGAATATTGGTAAAGGTGAAAAGAAAAGGTAGTTAAATTAACTGGTTGCTAAAATAGCATTTTCCCAATTAAAACTCACTCCCATGAGGTTAAATGAAGACTTCCTGAAGATATAAACTTCATTTATTCAATCATTCATCCATTAAAACACATGCTTATGTAATATGAGTTGTATGCTAGGCATTGTGGAAAAGATCAAGGGATGCGGGATGCAAAGAGAATTTCATCTGAAATAAGTAAGATACTTTTTTCAAATGATAAGCAATAAAAAAGACGTTTACTCACCCTCACCAATAATTAAATAATATAAATTTATATTATAAGAAGATACTTTCACTGGATTGAGAAAAATTAGAAAGATTAATAACATTTGAAATTGGCAAATATATGGGGACAGTTTCATCTACTCTTTGGGAGAGTGTAAGTTGTTTATTATTATTTTTAGAAGGTAATATGACAATATCTAAATTTAAAAGGAACATAGCAATTATAGCTTTAGGAATTTACTCTATAGAAATAATGTCACAAGAACATAAGGATATGCATATGAAGAGATTTGTTGCAGACTCTTTATAATAGCAAAAATGGTAGGGGGTAGAACAACAGAATACTGTATACCTATATTAGTTATGTATTGCTATGTACAAATTTTCCTAAAAAATCGTCACTCAAAACAACACCCAGGTCAGCTAACAGGGAGGTGAAGATAGTCAACTACCACACCAGGGAACTGAGAGTGTCTACAACTGCAAGCAGGAGAATCACATACATCAGCCATCTGGGATCTAAGCCCCTTCTTGATTTAGAGGTGGAGTGGACATCACTATCCCAGGGTCCACAGGATGGAGGAATAAAGTATGGATTAGAGTGGACTTACTGGTATTCTACTATAGAACTATTGTGACTCTAGCAATGGAATAAATTGTATCATTGATGTGGAGACAGTGGCCATGGGAGTTGCTGAGGGCAGTGAGAAGGAAGAAGTGTGATGTGGGGGCATTTTCAGGACTTGGCATTGTCCTGAATGATATTGCAGGGACAGATGCAGTATCTTATACCTACTGAATGGACTGGGGGAGAGTGTAAAGCACAATGTAAACTATAATTATGCGGTGTAGCAGTGCTCCAAAATGTATCCACCAAATGCAGTGAATGGGCTACAATGATGAACAAGGTTGTTGATGTGGGAGGAGTGGGGTGGGATGGGTGTGGGGTATATGGGAACCTCTTATATTTTTTAACGTAACATTTTTTTGTGGTCTATGTATCTTTTTAAGAAAAAGACAAATAAAAATTTAAAAGTTAAAAAAAAAAATTTATTATCTCACAGTTCTTATGGGTCAGGAATTTGGGAGTACCTTAGTTGAATGATTCCAGCTCATGGTTTTTCAGGCTATGGTCAAAATATTGACCAGAAGTGTAATATTCTGTACACTTGACTAATAATCTGACTCAATCACATGTCTTTTGGCAGGGGACCTCAATCTCTTGCCACATGGACCTCTCCATAGAGCTGCTTGACTATCTTTTTACATGTAGCTGGCTTCTCCCACACCAGGTGATCCGTGAGTGAGCAAGAAGTAAGCTGCCATCTTTTATGACCTAGTGTAAGAAGTCACATACTGGCATTTTCACAATATTCTATTCACTAGGATTGAGTCACCAATCAAGTCTATGGTCAAGGGGGAGCAAATTAGGCTCTACCTTTTGGAAGGAGGAGTGTTGAAGAATTTGTAGACATATTTAAAAATGACTCCAGTTTGATCTCTGGCCACAAATTATTTAGATTACTTTCACATATGCTTATACCCTTCCAAAGCACTCTGCCCAAGAAGTGTGAACCCTTTACAGCATCACTCAAAGTTCAGAATCTTGTCATCTTAATCCAGACCGGTTGTGGATGAGGCTTCTCAGGTGTTATTCCTTAAGTGCTGCTCCTGCAGTGCAGTCCCTTTTGCTCTGAAGACCAGTGAACTAAAGAGGCGAGTAATCTGTTCCAACAGTCATTCGATATACAGCTGTGGGACAGGCATAGGCTAACCACTATAGACATCCTGTGCAAAAAGGGGGACATGGGAGACACAGAGGAATCAGTGGTCCATAGCAGTTCTGAAATCCAGCCAGACACATGGTGGAAGTTCCTCGATTAGAACTTAGTCCCACTCTTGTCTAGGAATGATTCTCCATGAATTTTGGCTCCACACTGGATTCTTGGCTCCCTCCCCTGATTCATCCTTCCTTTTTCCTGCTTTGGTGGTGGGTTGTTATTTCAGCCTGCTTTCTGCCAGTAGAATTTTAGGAGTCAAAAGACCTTTTTTCATTTTGTACTATTTCTTCCTTCTTCAATCTAAGCTGTCAGTATTTCTGTCAATAAAATTATAAAAAACTTTGTGGGTTTCCTATGAATCTTATTGGGGTTCATGCCATTAGATAAAAGCCATACCCACAAATCTCTCCAAGAAAGCCCTTCTGTATCTTGGATTTCTGCTGAGACTTTGGAAGAACAACCTTTAAGCTTCTCCGAAGCCCTATTATTTGGCCGATCAATTCTCTAAGGCACCTCCCTAAGAGATGAGGCCACATCCTTGGATTCATCTATAGACCATGCTTTCCTAGAAGTTGATCCTTGTTGGCATTTTAAGATTAAAATTTTAATTTTAGCCTTGTTTGCCAGCTGGAAATGTTAGAAATGTTCAAGCCATCAAGGTCTGGCTTCTTTGTGTTTAACAATCCTCCCTTTATCTCTTTCTTTTCACATTTTATTATAAGCAGCAAGAGGAAACCAGGCAGCACCTTCAGCACTTGGCTTGGAAGTCTCCTTAGCTAGAGCATCTCATCCGTTAGGTTGACTTCTTTCCACATTACCACAGGGGACAGTCTTACTCCACTTTTTGCTACTACATAACATGGGTCTCCTTTTCTTCAGTTTCCAATTTCCAATAAGCTTTTCCTCACTTTCCTTTAAGCCCTCACCCACAGCCACCTACAGTTATCAGGCATCTATTATTTTCTTTAGGCTTTTACTAATACACTCTTCAAAAAGCTACTTCCACATTTTTAGGTATTTGTTATGACAGCACCCCACCTCCAGGTACCAAAATCTATATTAGTTATCTACCGCTGTGTAACAAGTTATTCCAAAAATCAGCAGTTTATAACAACCAACATTTATTATCTCAGTTTCTGTGAGTCAGAAATAAGGTTGTGGGAAGCAGATTTGGCCCAATGGATAGGGCATCCGCCTGCCACATGGGAGGTCCAGTGTTCAAACCCAGGGCCTCCTGACCCATGTGGTTAGCTGGCCCATGTGCAGTGCTGATGTGTGCAGGGAATGCTGTGCCATGCAGGGGTGTCCCCCGCATAGGGGAGCCCCATGTGCAAGGAGTGTGCCCCATAAGGAAAACTGCCCAGTGCAAAAAAAGTGCAGCCTGCTCAGGAATGGTGCCTCACACATGGAGAGCTGATGCAGCAAGAGGATACAACAAAAAGAGACAGATTCTGGGTGCCATTGACAAGAATACAAGCAGACACAGAAGAACACACAGCAAATGGACACAGAGAGCAGACAACGGGGGGGGGGGGCGGGGGGGAGGCAAAGGGGAGAGAAAAAAATCTAAAAAAAGAAAGAAGAAGGTTGTAGCTTAGTTAGGTGGTTCTGATTCAGGGTCTTTCATGACATTAGAGTCAAGACATCAATCAGAGCTGCAGCCCCTGAAAGCTTGATGGGAACTGGAGGGTCTGTGTCCAAGATGGCTTTCTCACATGTCTGCTGGCAGGAGGCTGCAGCCCCTTACTGGCCTTTGGCGGGAGGCCGTGGTCCCTCACTGACCATTGGTGGGAGGCCGCTGTCCCTCACTGCCTTTGGAGGGAGGCCGTGGCCCCTCATGGCTGTTGGCGGGAGGCCGTGGTCACTGGTCGTTGGCGGGAGGCCATGGCCCCTCACTGGCCGTTGGCGGGAGGCCGCGGTCCCTCACTGGCTGCTGGTAAGTTCCTTAGTGGCTTCTGGCATAGGCCTTAGTCCATGCCATCTCAGTCTATCTATGGGGCTGCTCGAGTGTTCTCATGATGTGGAAGCTGCTTCCTCCCTGAATGAAGGATCTGAGCAGAGCAAGAGGAAGCCGAATGCCTTTTAGGACCTTATCTCAGAAGCCACACACTTTCACTTCCTCCAGTCTTCATTAGAAGCGAGCCACTGGGAAGCAGATGTGGCTCAGGAGATTGGGCTCCCACCTACCATATGGGAGGTCCAGGGTTTGATTCCTGGGGCCTCCTGGTGAAGGCAAGCTGGCCGTGCAGGTGAGCTGGCCCATGCGGCAAGCTGGCCTGAGCAGAGAGCTGGTGCAGCAAGATGATGCAGCAACAAAAAGAGACACAGGGGAGACAATAAGAGACACAGCAGACCAGGGAGCTGAGGTGGCGCAAGCGATTGAGCACCTCTCACCTACTCTGGAAGGTCCCAGGATGGGTTCCCAGTGCTGCCCAACGAGAAGACAAGTAAACGTAGAACACACAGTGAATGGACACAGCAGACAATGATGGGGGGAGGGGATAAATAAATCAATCTTTAAAAAAAAAACAAAGCGAATCACTAAGTTCAGCCCCTACTCAGGAGAGGAAATTAGAGTCCAATTCTTGGAGGGAGGAATACAAAGGAATTTGTTAACTTACTTTATTTAAGGATATATTCTAAAGCCATCACAAACTCATTAAAAAAGAATCAGATATGTCGATAAATACTAACTTAGAAAAATGTGGTTGATGCATCATTAAGTTAAAACACAAAGCAAATTTTATCACCATATGTGTAGCATGATCCGATGTTTTCTGAGAAAAATAATCTAACCTTGTTTTCTGAGAAAAAAAGCATTGAGTGTTCTAGAAGACCACAGAGCAGAATGTTGATAGCACTTGCAGGAGTGTGGTCGAGGAGTGGAAATAAGTCCAATGGGATTGAAGAGGAGCGAGTTTTACATATCGCTTTGAAAAAGAGGTAGAGTTATGAGTGATTTTTTTTACTTGATCTTTGTGCTTTTCTGTGTTTTCCAAACTTTCTAAAATGAAAATATGCTGCTTACATAATTAGAAGGTAACAATTGAGCATAATAGGGAAAAAGACTTAATTTTTAGCCATGAACATTGAATTGGGATTAAAAGTGAAGGGAGATGTCTCAACATATCGACCTGATGTTCAAGAGGAAAATCAATTTGTTACTACGGAAGATCTGACTTGTTAAAAATGGATAAATCCAGTGAAGTAACTACTGAAAAATGTAATTTTAATTCTATTTGTTGTGCTGTATAATAAATGTTGGCAAGATTTCATGACAATATAAAACCAAGGACTTCTAATTAAAATGGAACCATGGCAGATTGAAACATACTTTACTGACTCTTCCCTCCTGAAAGTGTATTACGATGTCTAAAGGACTAGACACACAAATAGAGTGAGGGGGTGGGGAGAGAACAGCAAAGCGGAAATGTGATCTTGGCAGCAGAAGCTGGTGGCTGAGTGTCACCTGACTGCAGGTGAGAGCACTGAAGCCTCAGTCATAACTGTGAAACTCAGAAGCGTGTCAGTTTATGCCAGGGAAGAAAAAGGTTGCTGACTAAAAGTCTACATAAGGTGTAGCTTATTTCCCACATCCTCCCCAGACCACTCAGTTGGGCAATTTCCTCTTCTAGCCCTGGAAGAAAACTAGAAGTTTTACTTTTTGGTGATACAAAACCAGAGGAACTCTGAACTTATGGTATTAGGCAGAGATGAGGACAGGCAAAAAGCAAAACAAAACAGAAAACAATCAGGGGCACTGAATGACAGTTTCTATTCTAAACAATCTCTTCATGGCTCAGGTCTCAGACTGTTGACAGCTAAACTTTTTTTTTTTTAAACTATTTTATACATTTAATAATTGAAAATATAAACAAAAACTAAAAATAAAGCACAGTGAATAAAAACACACATTTTTCAATTAAACGCACTGGATATCTATAAATTTCTTTTGAATCATACAAGTATGTTACATAATTTATTTGGTTCATAGCAATGCAATTATACAGTATTTGTCCTTTTGTTTCTGGCTCACTTTGCTCAACATAATGTCCTCCAGGTTCATCCATGCTGTCATATGCTTTATGACTGCATTTCTTCTTATGACTCCGTAATATTCCACCGTGTGAGTAGACCAGTTTGTTTATCCATTCATTGGCTGATGGACACTTGGGTCGTTTGCAGCTTTCGGCAGTTGGCAATAACGAACGCCTCTATGGACATGGGTGTGCGGATGTCTGTGTCACTGCTCTCAGTTCTTCTGTAGTGGTATTGCAGGGTCATGGGGCAACTCTGTATTCAACTTCTTTAGGAACTGTTGGCAGCTAAATTTACAGGCAGGAACCTGGAAGTTTCCTCTCTGTGATATGTGATCAGTCCAAAAGAAAACCGGAAGAAGAGTTGACAGTTGAGATCACCCAGGGAAACAGCTGTGTTCTACTCCACAACCTTCAGTGAAGCCCAGTCTGTAATAAGGCCTACTCTTTCTATTTCAACTCAATTTTAGGGGCTCTATCTTAATTATGAGTTAAAGTAAGAATGAGGAGAGATTTGGGGGAAAACTTTTAACACCAGCGAGATCAAAATAAATAGAAAAAAGTAGCACAATGAAGTAAAGTAGGACACAAAACAATATAACTATATATAACTACAGTTATAATTAACTATAATATCAAAAAAATAAGAAAGGGAAATATCTCCATGACACAAGAAGAAGTTACAAACAGAATATTTGGAAAACAAAACTGAGCCTTAAGAAATTTTAAAATATGATATAGAAAATAAAAATTTTAATTTTCTATGAAAGAATCAAGGAACTATAAAAGTAAAACAACAACAATGAGATATAAAATAAGAGAGGAAAGATAAAGCCAAGGTGTCTAGCATTTGAACTGAAGGAAAACCAGAAAGGGAGATTAGAGAAAATTGGGGAAAAAGTTGTTAAATAAATAATTCCTGAAAAATTTGCATAATGAAATGTCATATTTCCAGATTGAATGAGCCCACCAACCACTCACTGTTCTGCATCAAAGTGGACTCAAAAAAGGTACAATTTCAGAAGACTGGAAATATGAAGATCCTAAAAGCATCCACATGGGGAAAAAAAATTACGTGCAAAGGATTGAAAGAATACTATCCAACTTCTCAGCCTCAAAGTTAGCCAGTGAGACAGTGGAGCAGTGCTTTCAAACTTCTTAGAGAAGCTTGTTTCCAATCTCTAATTCTGTGCCCAAACTACTAATCAAAGATGAGGTTAGACTAAAGACTGTTTCAGACATGCAAGATATCTACAAATTCACCTTCTGGGCATCATTACTCAGAAAGCTAACGAACGCTACGTAAATGGAGTGACCTAAGAGGGGGAATGACATGGTTCCAAGGAGCAGTGGCCTCCCCAAGGAGGGCAGAAGGGAATTCCAGGAGGGCGGAAACGGAAGCGCCTAGAGAAACCACCTTGGAGCCGACCTTGAGGGCAGCTGGCCCAGATTCAGAGGACAGAAACTCCAGGAGGAAAGCAGGAAATAAGATCCAGGAACTTGACAGGTTCTCTGATCTTTCTGACTGCTTTAAGGGGAGATTACAATTCTGGAATAAAAAGTGAATTAATGATAGGTACATAGAAAACTGTCAAATAAGAAAGAGACTTGGCTCAAATAAGAATAATACTTACATAGAAGAATACAAACCCAAATATTGATCTAGTAAGAATATGGGGTAGGTATATATGTAAGTGGGTGAGGGATGAGGGAGGCTGTAGTAGACTGAATTATGTACCCCGACTTTCATGTTCTTAATCTGCATTCCCGTGGGTCTGAACCCGCTGTAAATAGGATTCTCAAAGATGTTTTCTTACCCGACTCCTCTCATAACCACAACCTTCTCCATCATCATGGGACATTCATTGCACTTGGTGAATACATCTCTGAGCACTGCTGCACCAGATGGTCAGTGGTCCACATTACAGTTTACACTCTCCCCCAGTCCACCCAGTGGGCCATGGCAGGACATACAATGTCCAGTAACTATCCCTGCAGTACCACCCAGAACACCTCCAAGTCCTGAAAATTCCCCCACATCACATCTTTTCTTCCCATTCCCACCCTCAGCAGCTACCATGGCCACTTTCTCCATCTCATTGCTACATTTACTTCCATTACTAATCACATTATTTCCAGAATAGAGTATCAGTAAGTCCACTCTAATCTATACTCTATTCCTCCATCCTGTGGATCCTGGGATGGTTATGTCCACTTCACCTCTGTTTCGAGAGGGTGCTTCAGTTCCACTTGGATGATGGATGCAGTTCTCCTGTTAGCAGTTGTAGGCACTCTTGGCCCCCTGGTGTGGTGGTTGACCTTCTTCACCTCCCTGTTAGCTGGCTGGGGTAAGTCCAATAAACCAGAGTGTAGAAGTTGCAAGTCTGTTGAGGTTCAGGGCCTGGCTATCACATGGAGAGTCCAGAGATTCAGGTCCCCTGAGTATACACTAAACCACAGCGCCAACCACAGGTCTGGTAAAAGTGACGGGAGAGGCTTGTGAACAAAGATCACACCTGAGTCCAACTCCATCACACTCAGGAACACAAACTCCAAAGTAGGGCCAGCTGACATGGCACTGAAGTCCATCTGCCATGACCATAGAAACTGTGGGTCTCTGTAGCCCTCAGAAGAACCAATACCTGGGGTTGTATCTACTTTAGCTGACTCTGGGACTCTGCTGAGGTGTGCATAAGGGCGACCCCTCTGAAGGACAAATGAGTTTATATGGCTATGAGTCTTCAAAGAAGATGTTGTTTTAAGTGATGGTGTGGCCTGACGGAGTGAGGCTGAGTCAATCTCAATTACTGGAGGCTCATTAAGAAACGGAAACTGGAAACCAGGGGAGGGCAGAAGTCAGTGGAGCCTGGGAGGCAGGGGCGGGGCACTGTGCGGGGTGTGCAGGGCAGGTTGCCAGCAAGGCCCCAGGGACCTGCGCAGCCTCCTCCAGAACACTGCAGACTCCAGGGAGGAAGCTTCACCTCAAAAACGGTGAGCCAACAAATTCCCATCTTACAGGTCATCCTCGCGTGGCCTTGGTCATCAGCAGCGGGAAGCTGAGGCAGAAGGGAGGTCTGTGGGGTGTGTCAGAGGCTAGGGTGTGTCTGCCGCAGCAGGGAGTGCCCAGGTCACACTGAGATACAGCCTTCCAGAGAGTGGACTGGACCTGTGCGTGAGAACCGTGAGGACTGGTGGGCATGCGTGCTGCTTCGGGCTGTCCAGCACCTTTACTGTGTTTGGGAACTTTTTGCCATAAGAGTCCTGCCTCCCTCCAGATAAACGCAGGAGCTTCTGCTCCCCAGGGTCCTTTGCAGGCGCATGTGACCTGGGCTCCCCCAACAGACACACTCGTGAGAGTTTTCACGTGGACGGAGGAAGGAGGGTCCACATGGAAAGCGTTTTGCTGGTGCGGGCGGTGGCAACATCGTTTGCTCTCGAGGACAGGCACTGTGTTGAGCTCTTAGAGCAGAGCTGGCCTCCGGAAGGCAGGGGCGTGGATGTGTTTCCTTCTCGGGCAGTTCTGCCAATGTCCCTAGAAGCTCAGCATTAACACGAGCTGCCCAGTGTCAGGCTTAGATATGCTGTTTGCAACTGATTAATACAGAAGGAAATGTCAAAAGAATAGCCAAAAACTTTGAAGTGGTAGCCTCTTGGAGTGAAAATCAAGGGTGGGAAGGATAGAAAAGGGTACTACTGTTTTTCATTATAAGCCTTTGAGAATAATTTGATTTTCTAACCATGTACATAAATGTTAGATAAAAATTAAAATTGAAACAAAAGAAAGAAAACCAAGAGACAATAAGAACTACTTTCTTAAGAGCCCTGCTACATCAAGTTTCACTCCTTTTAGCCACTTTTTTTGTGTGCTATGCCTGTGCTTGTAACTGGCTATTTATTTTCTCCAACCCATATTCTAACTTATATTGTGGTTTAAAATGTGAAAATGAAAGGTGCATGTTTTTATTTTATAAAACTGGCAACTTTTTAATGCATGTGTAAACAAAAAGCGTAATTGGCTTAATTTTGTACTTTCCAGAGTTGTTCAAATTTATTCTTCTTAAGCAAACCTACAGGGGAGCTGGTGTAGTTCAGTGGTTAAGCACCTGCTTCCCATGTACTAGGTCCTGGGGTCATTCCCAGGTGCCTCCTAAAAACAACAATAAAACAAAACAAAACAAAACAACAAACAAAATACTTATGACCTGGACTTACTGCCTGTGGTGGTTTTGTACTGTTTCCAATTAGAGAAGCTGGAACTGTTGCACAGAATCCCCTTCCCTCTAAGGGGGTTAGAGTTGGTCAAAAGAGAAATCCAGGTGGGGTTTGGAAGGTGAAAGTAAAGTACCAGCTCTTATAGGTCATGATAGTTAGAGGCAGTGAGAGAGAGGTTCCAGAAGCTTCCAGTCTTTCCTTGTTCTCCCATTCCTCCATGTCTGACTTTTCTTTTTAACGATGCTGACAGCGGAGCTAGACCTACCCCCAGATGTTGGCTGCTGGCTTTACTCTGAGAGCCCAGTTCCCCTTTTTGAGCTTTTACTCCCTTAGCTCTGCCCACACTTGTCTAACATTTGTTTCCTATTATGAACACCATCTTCCGTAATGCTCACTCTAGTGAGTTGAAGAGCACCCCCAAAGAGATGTAACCCACCCAGATCCTGAGAATCTGCAGCTGTAAATAAGATGAGCTCATCCTCGGCTGGAGTGAGCCCTAAATCATGATGGATGTCTGCATAGGAGACGGAGGGGAAGGCGCTTGAAGATGGAAGAGGCTGGTCCTGCAGCACCAAGCCACGGACCGCCAAGGGTCCCAGAAGCCCCCAGAAGCCAGGAGAGAGGCAGGAAACAGCCCCTGCTGCAGAGCCTCCAGCAGGAGCGCTGACCCCGGGATTCTGGACTTGGGGCCTTCAGAGCTGGAGAGGGTCAGCTCTGCCGACTTAGGCCACCCATTTGTCACAGCTGCTCTAGAAACAACACGCCCACGTGCTCCTGCTCTCCCAACTGCACCCTTGGCTTTTGCAGCCCATTCAAGCGCATCCCGTTCACCCTGAAAACTTGCAGAAATACCAGAATTACTAATACAAATTTTAGCAATCACTTGCAAGTCTTTATTGTCACTCTTTTATCATGGTTTTCTTTTCTTTTTTTTCATTTCCATTACTAGAGCAGTGAGATGATTTGCTCTCTGATGAAAATGAGTTTCTGTACAAAGTTCAGGAAAATACTCTAATCCATCAAGCCCAGCATCTGCTAAAACCTCCTGACATTTTTCAGTGGCACTTTTATATTCCCAGGAATTTGATTGTATCTGCCTCATCTTTATGTTAATCACATGGCTGGTGTGCAAGGCAAAAGTGTGGGTTATGAATTTTCTAGTCCACAAAGCCTCAGTTGAGGTAGTATCCCGGGTCCTGGAAGGCAGATCTGAGGAGTGCATGGTAAATGAGGACACGACAGTGAGGAATAATGGTACAAGTTGATGTACCAATGGGCCCCATATTCCACCCAATAGGTAGTGTGACTTTGGGCAAACCCCTTAATCTCTGAATTTCATTTATGTCGTCTGTAAAATGAGATGGTTGGACTCAATGATCTCTAAGACCCTTCCCTGCACCCAAATCCCTGATATTCTTGTGGCACATTGTATGTCTGTTAGGATGGTTGTCTAAACATAGAAAGTATGCAAGTCTGGGTGACTGATTTCTCTTAGAGAAACCAAAAAGCATGGCCAGTTTTTGCCGAGGCTAGGCGGGTGCAGGACATGGAGGATGGCCTTGGCTCCTTTAGGGCAGTGAGTATGTCTACTCGGAGTAAGGGAGCAGGAGGCCAAGTACTGGCTCCTCTAAGGCAGTGAGTTTGTCTACTCAGAGTAAGGTGGTAAGAGGCTGAGTAGCAGAACTATGTGTGTAAAGAACAAGCTTCAAGAAAAAACTAAGTTCCTAAAGGCTTGAAGTGATTCACGTGTTATTTGCTTTTGTTTAAGTACAATATATATAAAGGGAAAGAGTCCTACGCGACATTTACTTCATAGGGTGTTGCAGTTCGCTAAAGCTGCTGGGAGCAAAATACCAGAAATGAGTTGACTTATTTAATAGGAAGTCATTAGGGTACAATCCTACAGTTCCAAGGCTGTAAAAATGTCCAAACCAAGGCATCACTGAAGATGCTTTCTCACCAAAGGTCGGCTCCTGGCAGATCCTACTCTTGTCTTGTGGCAAGGCAAGATAGCAGGCCTTCCAAGGTCTCTCTGTTTTCTCCTCCAAGCTCAAGAAATAATTAAACATAAGATGTACTTATTTATAATTTTTCATATTTCTTACCCTACAAAGATTCAAGATAAAACAAAATGTTTTTACAAACTTAACACGGTAAGCTTTAAGGTTCTAGTATGGTTTTAAAAGTCATCGATGCCCTTTGTTACACAGACAACTAAGGAATGAAGCTAGGTTATTTTAGTGGGGTGAATCATTCATTCATTCATTCATTTATTCTGCATCCATACAGTGATGACTAGTCTAGGATCCTGGACGGTGGGAAATGGTTCCTGACAGCACAGCAGAAGGCGTGGATGGCAGGGCTCGGGAGGAACTGTCACCATCAGGACACACGTGGAAGAAAGGGCCAGGGCGCTTGTGTTTGTTGGGATTAGAATTGCGTGCCCACAGCAACAGCAGGAAAACCAGTGCCTAGAGCAATATAGTTTATTCCTCTTACATAAAATAATCTGAACATAGTCAGCGTGGGACTGGAAAGGTCTCCAGTTGTCAGAGAATAAGGGTTCTTCCAGCTCCTGGCATGACCTCATCTAATACTAGTACAAGAAGGCTGCTGAAGCTCAAGTCATCACGTTGGTGTTCCAGGCAACACAGTTAAAGAAAGGTATGCATGCACTCCACTCAATTCCGTTTATGCTTGTTGTCTAAAATTAGGACTTTTGACCACACCTACCTGCAATGAAGACTGGAAAGTAGAGTTTTTTGGATGGCCAACAGTGTATTCAGCTAAAACCCAGGGATTTATTATGATAGAGGAGGATGCAAGGTATATTAACAGTCCCTGAGACAGTGCTCGAAGGGTACAGCAGCATGGCAGGGACGAGCCAGCGGGTGAAACTATCAGTCATTGCCCAAAGGGAGAAAGGAGGAGCAAGTTCCCTTGAGCAGGCCCCAGTGGTCACGAAGAAAAGGCCATGGCCATGCACTCACTGGTGCATTTGATTTGTTCCATGAAAGTCTGTATACATAGACACACGCACACACCCCAAACACGTGTGTGCACATACCACACTATGGGCCCAAAATACAGATCTAAACAGCGTGGCCACAGAGATTAATAGTAAGCATGAAGCAGCTCTGTCATTTCTAAAATTCAGATAATTCAGCTTTCTCTCTAATAATAAAACCAGAAACATCCTTATAAATATTTTAAAACATAAACTCTTGTGCTATGCTCCTTACAAAAGTTTTCAAGCTCAGGGGAACTCTGAATTTTATATGATGTTGAAGGATATTTGGAGACTGGGGAATTTTTAAGAGCTAAGATTTAAAACTTTTGAAATTTAGTCAAACTAAGTGTAGCTGTTAAATTACTCTTTTGGACACCATTGCATATCTCTCAGTCAGAGGCTGGATTTTGGAGTGCTAGGAGAATAAGTCATTAAATAAACACCCAGTGGGGTTTAGCAGCAGCAAAGAGCAAATTTATGAAATCTGTGACACTCTCAGATTCCCATCGGTTCTCGGAGCTGCTGGCAATTCCTGTAGGGCTGTCTCTGCAGGCACCCTTTCAAAATGATGAGTCGTTGAAAGTGTGAATCATCTGCAGACTCACTGCGCAAGGCGCCTCTGTGCCAGGTGCAGGGCTGCAGATGCTGTCTCCGATTTACCAGGACCATGTCACAATTCATTCACATCGTGGCAGTCTGGTGTTCAAAAATCTGCCGGAAACTTGACAAGCATATGCCGGATGGCTGCTGGGTAAGCATGTTTCTAGGATAATGTATTATAGCTAGGAGGTTGCTGGATGTATTAATTTATTCCTGATCTGCAAGAATCATTAGGAATTGTCTCTGGACCTCCACATCAAAACCTGAAAGTGCCAGAGAATGGACTGGGATGAAGCTGAAAGACTTGCCAGAGTCATGACAGAGGGTTTAGCGTTTGATGCTAGTACATTGTAAAGTATGTGCTAATGAATTACAAACGGTGTCACACAGTCTTTGCACATTGTCATATTAATTCAATAATTCAGAATTTTAAATCACATTGTCAATACGATTCAAGTGTATAAATATTAAGGAGGCATTAACCTTTATCAAAATGATTTTTTCTTGCATTAAAAAGATCAAAATTTAACCTAACAGGGCACACAATTTGACTTTGCTGTGAAATGGTTGATGAGAAGAACAGTATCTGCCCCAAAATTATTCATGTAAAAAACTGTGAAACCTTTCATTTACACTTCTCTGGCAAGAGAAAGAATGGGATGGGAGTTGGGGAGGAAGAGGAATATCATAAATAGCGAGAAAAGAATAAATTGAAGGATGTCAGGTTTTTAATTAACGTGCTGCTTGTCATCCTTTAACACAGAGAATAACAAAATCCTGCAGAAATGAAACTAAAGGAGCCTTAGAGTTTCCTCATCCCTGACAACCTGCAGAGTTGGTGAAAATTTGAAGTCACGGACGCAAACGTTTTGTTCGAATACTTCACTTGTTTTCTTCCCACACGGCACCAATAAGAATGCTTTCAAGGTTGAATGAATATTTTGATAAGTCAGAATGTGCGGTTCTGTGACCTGGCCTCCTCGAGGCTGAGCAGAGGCCTCGGTGAAGCAAACTGGGGCGTAAGCGCGAGGTTTCAGACCTCTAATCTAATCTCAGTTCTAATCTCAGGGGCGCCCAGGCCGGAAGAAAATGAAACCGCAGAGCTACTCCGGAATCTTCCATCTGGGGGCAAATGCTTTGGGAGCTTTGTGGCCACTGTGCCCCTCCCTGCCCTGTAAGCAGCCGTCACCTCGGACATGTTCCTCCTCTGGCCCAGCCTGCCACATAGTAGGTACTCAATAAATATTTGTTGAACCAGAAAACTGGCAGCTTTCCAAAGCCACCTCTTCTAACCAACGTGGGAACAACCTAATCTGATGTTGTGACTCGTGTCCTAGAACCTCTTAAGGGGCTTGTGAACTTTAAATGCACTAAGCTCTCACTTTGTACAGAATCCTGTTTCCACTTCGTGATGTATGCACAAATAATGGGGATGTTTTTCAACTATGGACATAAACTGTAGAAAATGAGGTCCAAATTGCAGGAACTTCCTATTTTAAAACAAAGATGGTATATTCTGTGGGGAATAATATAAATTGTAGGGCATTTATGGCTACATAAAAATCTAATGGTACATCATCCTACAGCTGGAAAGTAGATTTTACCCAACGACTTCCTCTCGTCCATTTGGAAGGGAAGTCCTTTCATGGAAACAGCCTTCCCAGCAGCGTCCTGCGGTGACCGCTGTCCCTGCGAGTTTTCCTTGGCGTTCTTCCTCTCGGCCTCCCTTGGCCTCTGCCCCCATCGTACTGGGAAGCTCCTCAGTGTGGGCTTCGGGCATCTTGACTTGAACATCGGTTAGAGGAACGACCTAGACTGCTGCTGTTGGCATCGGTTTATCTTGGGCAGGAGGGGAAGAGAGAGTGATGTTTGCAGCTCTAAATGAAGCAGTAGGACCTTCAGATTGACTCTGGGTATCTTTATGTGAGCCATCAGTCACCTCCCCGCCCTTCATGTCCAGGGCCACCATCACCAGTCAGATTGGCTTTGTTCTTGTCTAGTTTAGAGTGCTGAAGGATGTCTTTTTATTTGCTGGAGTACTTCCTCAACTGTGCAGGTTTAATCCTTGATCCAGCCCGTAGATGGCTGTTGTGGCACCGACTGCTACGGATCTTCCAGCAATTCCAGAATCCTTGCTTTTGGTTAGGCACACGGCTGCCCAGAACAGACTCATTCCCAGCCTCCGTGGCACTTAGTGTGGCCCTGTGGCTAAGCGTGGGCCTCTGGAGAGATAAACTGGAGACTCTCACAGCAGTTTCTGGAGACCCTCACAAGTCTGTTTGCATCCACTCTTTGCCTTTCTCCTTGTTTCCTGGTCTTTTCTGCCTTTCTGCCGGTTGGAATATAGATGAGATGGTCGAGCTGAAGTAGCCACTTTGGAGTATGGTGACTGTGGGGATGCAGGCCCAGCACAGGGAAGCATGTGGGGAGACTTGGTTCTCTGAGGGAACGCTGGAGCAGATCTGCCATTCCAGGCCTGGACTGCCCAGTTCTGGACTTTCATGTAAGAGTGAGGCAATTCCTATTTTGTTTAAACATATAATTTTAGATTTCTAATATGTACGGCTAAGCTGAAAATGAATTGTATCATTGGATTTGTGGTAAATAATTAGTAATAGGTGAAAAGAAAAGTTGAGGGGAAAGATGAAGAGGTCCTGTGTGAGGCAAAGGGGAAGAATGCTAAACGAAAACTAGCCGTAGTAGTGTAAACCGCCCACACTGAGCCCCTTGTCACTACGTGGAGGTAAATTTTACGTGTCTGACCCAAGTCCTATGCTCTTCACTACTCACTCAGTTTCCTCCTCTGTAAAATGGGATAATAGTAATTGAGATTTCCGTTACAGAATTGTTTTAAGAATTAATGTCTAGAGCAGGGATTCTTAACAAGGAGTCCATGAGCTTAAATTAAAATTAAAAAAAATTCTTGTGGGATGTGTTGGTGTGGGTGTGATGTATTTATTAACAGCACACAGCTTGGTGTGGTTTAGTAGGGGCCCGTGTTCTCACTGACCGGCAGAGGGGTCCGTGGAACAGGAGAGGTTGAGCGCCCTCCCTGGGTCCCAGGGCACGTGTTTGACATACCCTGGCTCTTGTCCTTTTTTAATCACCTGTGCACACACTCTTCCTTCTGTCTGGAATGCCCTTTCTGCCGCTTTGGCAGGGAAGGAACTTAAACATCTCCTGCTTTGGGCCTTTCATTGACCACCACCTTCCCTCTACACATCTTATAGCACTTAATTCTTACACGATCTGTTGCCAGTCATGGTGTACCAGGAACAACTCAACTAATCCCAGGAAATGCAAGGTACTTGTCAAAATGCCAGTTCCCAAGCTTTCTGTGAAGACTGTTTGGTATGTCTGAGGCGGTTTTAGCTTCTTAGGTGCTGCTTGTGATTGGCCAAGGCTGGCAAACCATCCTGGACGGTGCACCTGTGAAGAGGGGCCCCAGGGATATTTCTGTCTTTGTGCCCAGTGTAGAGAGAAGTTGATCCATGTGCGAGGGTGAACTGTTTGCCTTGAGATGAGCCGTGAAGAAAGAGCAGCAGGTCCAGCAGGAGGGGCCGCGGCAGGTTTGGGAAGGAGCCCGCATGGAGGAGGGGCACGGCCAGGGCTCAGCACAGGGCATTTGGGGCACAGCAGACCGTCCAGATTGACTCATAGGGTACACGCCAGGAAAGGTTGGGGGGAAAGCTTGAAGAGCACGTTTGGGTCACACTGTCAGCGACAAGACACGCAGCCCATTGATTCTGGCTGGTAGTGGAGGGCGCCTGAAGGCTTTGGAGTGAGAGCACTGTGGTGGAAGCTGCGCTTCTGCAAGACTTATCTGCAAACAGTGTGTAGCTTGGACAGAAGTGAGGAAAGACAGGGGATTAAAACGGTGCCACTTCCGCAGCTTTGCAGTAATCCAGCACAATAACGAGAGCCTGAGCGAAAGTGGTGGAGTGTGAGAAAGGGGGTGTGAGAGACATGCAGATGTCGTTAATCGTCTCCACCATCACGCAGATGAGGCTGCCCTCACTGGCTCATTCCTCTCGGTACTGACATTGTTTGTCCTCCCGTGGCCCACTGAGTGGACTGTGGGGGAGTGTGGGCTACGGTGTGGACCATTGACCATGTGATGCAGCGGTGCTCAGAGATGTATTCACCAAATGTAATGAATGTCTCATGATGATGGAGGAGGTTGTTGTTATGGGGGGGAGTGGGTGAGGGGGGTAGGGGGTATATGGGGACCTCATTTTTTTTACTGTAACATTAAGAAAATAAAGACAAAAAACAAAGCAAAACAAAAAAAAAATGACTGAAGCTACAGGTTGCTAGAAGCAAAGTGGCTTTGCTTATCACATGCTCATCATAAAACTCACACAGAGATTCCAAGCTTCCCAGAAATAAAGACTGCATAGGTAATTTACTAAAGTAATAGAATTAAATACTATAATAGAGTAAAGAGAAAATAGCTAACTAAAGAGCCTTGTTGGCTAGAAACAGCAGCTTCCCATAAAGACATTTATTTAATTAAATCTATGTTCAGAAGTTCATGCATTGATTTGGTATCTATAAAATACATTTGCGGTATTTTTTTCCAACTATCAATTAGCTCTATAAATAAAGTTTAGGTTAAAAATCTAGCTGGGAAGGAAATAATTGAGCATGGTGGAGTTCTGCGATGTAGGAGATGCAGGAATCACTAGTTACGCTGATTGTCCAGGTTCTGTTACTCAGTATCTGGGTTCTGTTACTCAGTACTCAGGTTTTGTTACTCAGTACCCAGGTAAATAGGACGTTCAAACTGAAACCCAGCTCCTTCCCAAAAAAGAGAATTGTTCCAGAAGGTCTTTAAAGTTACTTTAAAACTGGGGTGTTTGCCTCCCTGGCATCCCTTTGGCTATTCCTCTTTCCCAAAATATGTGTGCGTGTGTGTGTGTGTGTGTGTGTGTGGGGGGGGGTCCTTTGGTTTTTGGAAAGTCACTTCTACCTCCTGTTCCAGGGAGGAAACATGACATATACTGTGCGGATGGCTGTTCTCCATCGCCCCAGCCACAGGGAGTGGTCCAAAGCTGAGCTCAGCCCCAGCACAGGGACTCGACAGCAGATCGCTAGCTTTTGGCTGCTAGTAACAAACCCTGGCTCAAATGGACTCAGATAACAAGGATATTTATTGTCTCTTACATTAGGAGATTTAAAGGGAGTGCAATCCCAGGCACCTGTCCTAAGGCCTCTGGTTCTCAGCTTTGCCTCTTGCACCAGCTGGTATTTTCTTCAGGGTGTTTTCCTCTTGAGCACGCGATGGTGGCTGGCAGCAGCTGGGATGACAGGCTTCCTTTTTCATTACAAGCAGGAGAAAGAGAGAGGAAGCTCTGGCCCTTTAGTAGAACTGGGCTGAAGAGGACGCATGCTCAGCCTGACCCATCATCAGGAGGCTGCCTTTCCTTGGTTCATGACTGGGTCGTTGGTAAGGTCAGATGGCACTAGTTAGGGAGCTGGAGATGGGATGGACACCCCAAAAAGAGCACTGTTCTTTTGGGAAGGCAGACGTTAGTGGTGGGGAGAGATGAATGCTAGTGCAAAAAGATGTATCAGCTGAGGCAGTATGATCAGAAACCAAAGTGATTTGTAAGAAAGATTACTCTGCAGAAATTTCAAAGTAGGTGACAGAGAACTGGTTAGTCACTCATGCCAAGAGTATAAGTGGTAGAGCGAGTGGAGATCAAGAAAGGATTTGTTGTGGCAGATTTTTAAAGAAGGACTCTGGTGTGCTCCAAGCTTCGAGCTCCATGCAAGGAGGAGGGGTTCCCTACTTCCAGTACGAACTGCGTAAGAGGAGCTCCAAGGAGACTACGGGATAGCTGTGTTTCTCCGACAGTTAGAGAACTGGCATGCATGTGGTTTGGTTCCTATCCTGGAAATCTGGAGACTGGAGATGGACTGGCAAGTGGGCTGGTGCAGACGCTACACTCAGTGCAGCTGCACGCACGGCCTGGTAGAGCATGAGCGTGTGCAGGCTTCCCTTGTGTAAGATGTGGCTGGGGTGTGCTTTTGAGTCTGTGTGGGAATCTTCTTAGGTCCTTTCCATTAAAGATGTCAGGAATGATGAGACCTCAACTGAAATGAAGTTGAAGTGGACCCATTTCCTGGAGATTATGGAGGAAATAAATGCAGGAATTGCATGCAATTGCCTACTTTGGAGAAACTGCAGGTGGAAGGCTATCAGGGATACAGAGGATTCTAAAGAAACCGCAAAGCAAGTCAACTTTCAGCATTTACTCATTCAGAAAGTGGGAAGCCACCTTATAATAGTAATGGTCAAATTAGAAGCTGGAGGAGGAACATGGAATTTAGTTGTAAGAGGGGAGAAGATAGAAGTTTAAATCAAGTTTGGAGTTTTAATTATTATCTGGGTGAGACATTTTAAATGATTAACTGACACTGTGTTTATATTCTAGAGTGACTTTTGAGCTTTGTATTAGGTAAGAGAGCTTAGAATCCATGGGCTCTCCAGTTTTCACTCTGGAACTGCTGCTTCTTGGCCATGATGAATGTGAAAAAGGGAGGCTCTGTGTCTTGATTGTCAAGAATCAGAGCTTGGAATCAATAATCAGACCCTGGAGTCTCGGCCTCAGTGGCTTTAGAAAACAAGTGTCCTGAGACAAATATCATTTGATTTCACTTATAGGAAATAACTAGAACATGCAGCTTCATAGAGAAGAAGGTAGATTACAGGTCACCAGAGGAGGGGAGGGGGCGGGGAGAAGGCACTTAATGAGTTTGTTTGGGTTGATTAAATGTTTTGATAATGGATGGTGGGGGGGATAGCACAATATTGTGAATGTGATTAGTGCCACTGAATTGTGTGCTCAAAAAGATTAAAATAGGAAATTTTGTGTTGCATGTTTCCCAAGTAAGAACTAAAGCAAATACATTAAGATGATTACAATGAAAAAACAAAAAAACAAACACAAACAAAACAAGTGCCTTGACCACTGTGCTTGCAAACAGCAGCTGCAGAGTGTGATTTCTTGTTCACCATGCTCACTTCCTCCCAATTCCAGAATGATGAATCTGCCGGCAGCAGGCACCCAGGACCGAGGGAGCCAGCCTACGCTCTGCCGCGGTCCACTCTGCACGACCGTGGTCTGTTTCCTGGGTATTTCACTGCATGAATGTATTTACTCAGAAAACGAACAAGCGAACGGTTCCTGAGAAACTGCTTACCTCATGGCTTCACTGCATACTTGGAAGCCATTTGCTCACTGACATCCAGAGGTGAGCCTGCTCGATGCCACCTTTCCCCAGGCCTGGAGCAATGAAGGGTCTCCCTGCAGGTCTCCACAAGGCCTGTCCACTATCCACAGGGCCTGCCCACTCTCCACAGGGCCTGCCCACTCTCTACAGGCCTGTCCACTCTCCACAGGGCCTGTCCACTCTCTACAGGGCCTGTTCACCCTCCAGAGCCTGTCCACTCTCCACAGGGCCTGTCCACTCTCCACAGAGCCTGTCCACTTTCCACAGGCCTGTCCACTCTCCACAGGGCCTGTCCATTCTCTACAGGGCCTGTTCACCCTCCAGAGCCTGTCCACTCTCCACAGGGCCTGTCCACTCTCCACAGGCCTGTCCACTCTCCACAGGGCCTGTTCACTCATTTAAAAAGGGAAGTAAAGTGGAGGTTAGTCAGATGAGCAGTAAGAAGAAAAACATTCCACATGTTTAGAGGCAGTGAGTCAGAAAGAGATGGAAGCATGTTAAGCATGGAAGGAAAGTACGGCTGGGCATTGTCTGGGGGTTGGTGGGTGGCAAAGTGAGATGGGTTTAGAAATGTAGGAAGATTAGATGGGACCTTGCAGTCACGTTAAAAAGTTTGGATTTAAAGTTCAGAAAATGGGGAAGCTATTGAAGAGCTCTACAAGAGCAGTAATAGGATACAATTAATGTTTTAAAATAAAATGTCGGAGGACTTCCGGCAAGATGGTGGCTGAGTGAGCTTGCCTTGCCGTCTCTCCTGGGAAGAGGCAGCTGGGCACCGCTGGAGGTTCCCCGGGACCAGGCTTTTTCAGGATTTTTTCAGGGCAGGAAGTGTCTGGACATCGATTTGGTGGGAAGGTCCTACAGGAAATACCTCACATTTGCTGGGTTTCCTCACCCTCCACTGCCTCATTTCTCTGTGAATAGATTTAGCCTATCTACACTATCCCCTTTCCCCTACAACTTGATATCCTCCACCATCTGCTATCTCTCCTATATTCCATCTCCCTTTCTTTGATCCACAAAGTGTCTAACTCTTAATTTCTAATACCTTTGTTTAGTTTTCCATCTGGTATTCGTCCCTGAAACTATTACCTTTCTTTTCTCTTTCCCTCTCTCACGAAAACAATAGCCTCTTAGTACGTACCACATTCCTCCCATATTCAGTCGTCTACCTCATTATAGGTACTTTCCTACTACTATAACTCTACACAATTTACATGATCTAACCTCCATCCTCCCAGAACTCATATTGTTGCTTTGTAAACATATATCACCAATACTACTTCACACTTTCTCCTTCCTTACACAATTGACTTTCCCCAGCACTAATACTTTCCTTTAAAGTGAGCTTAACTAGCAATAAGAAATTGGAATAAGAAGAACAAAGTGACAAAGAGAAGATATAACACTTACGCAAAAACAACAGCTAATTAATCTCCAAGACTAGACAAAGAAGTTAAGGAACTGATTAAACCCGTCAAAGAAAAAATGTTGACAAGACAGCAACAAAAATCTACAAACCAAACCAGTAATCAGGAAAACATGGCTGAATCCAATCAACAAACTGAAAATCAGGAAGGGGGGGCAGGACTTCGCACAAGCAATGAAAGATCTCAGAACATTTATCACTGACAAATTTGATGAAGTAATGAAAGAGGTTAACAGCGTGAAGACAACACTTGGAGGGGAAATTGCAGACATGCGCAAAAAAATAACAGATATGATGGAAATGAACACCACAATTCAAGAAATCAAAAATACACTTGCAGCAAATATCAGCAGACTAGAAGAGGCAGAGCAGAGAATTAGTGATGTGGAAGACAGTGCATTGGAAATCAAACAGATAGTAGAAGTGGTCAATAAAAAGGTAGAAAAAATCCAGATAGGACTTAGGGACCTGAATGATAATGCAAAATGCTCAAACATACGTATTATAGGCATTCCAGAAGGAGAAGAGAAGGGAAAGGGGTCAGAAGGAGTGTTGCAGGAAATAATGAATGAAAACTTCCCAAATCTACTGAAAGAGACAGATGTACATATCCAAGAAGCACAGCGCACTCCACTGGTCATAAACCCCAACAGGCCCACCCCAAGACATATACTTGTCAAATTATCCAATGCTCAAGACAAAGAAAAAATTCTAAAAGCAGCAAGAGAAAAGAAAACCATCACATACAAGGGAAACTCCATAAGATTAAGTGCTGATTTCTCATCTGAAACGATGGAGGCAAGAAGGCAGTGGTATGATATAGTCAAGGTACTAAAGGAAAAAAATTTCCAACCAAGAATACTCTATCCAGCTAAACTAGCATTCAAAAATGATGGAGAGTTCAAAATATTCACAGATAAACAGAAACTGAAAGAGTATATCAACAAGAAACCTCCCCTTCAAGAAATTCTTAAGGGAATTCTGCAGGAAGAAAGGAAAAAACAGGACAGTCAGAGATGGAGGAGAGTGTAAAAGCAACAAGAAAGACAAAAATAGAAGGGGAAAATAAAATAATACAAACAAAATATAACAAACACAAATCCAACCAAAATATGGCTACCATAAATAACTCTCTAAACGTAATAACACTGAATGTCAACGGATTAAACTCACCTATCAAAAGATTCAGACTGGGACACTGGATAAGGAAATACGACCCATCTATATGCTGCCTACAAGAGACACATCTTAGACCCAGAGACTCATGGAGGTTGAAAGTGAATGGCTGGAAAACAATCATACAAGCAAACAACAACCAAAAAAAGGCAGGAGTAGCTATATTAATATCAGACAAAATAGACTTTAAATGCGAAACAATTGTGAGAGACAAAGAAGGATACTATATTTTAGTGAAAGGGACAATTTGTCAAGAAGATCGAACAATCATAAATATTTATGCTCCTAACAAGGGCGCCTCTAAATATGTGAGGCAAACGCTGGAAAAACTAAGTGAAAGAATAGATGCATCTACAATTATAGTGGGGGATTTTAATACACCACTATCAACTCTGGACAGAACATCTCAAAAGAGAATCACCAAAGAAACAAAACATTTGAACAGTATATTAGAAGAGCTGGATCTAATAGACATATATAGATCATTACACCCAAACACAGCAGGATATACATTTTTCTCAAGCGCACATGGAACATTCTCCAAGATTGACCATATGCTAGGCCACAAAGAAAGGCTTAATGAATTCAGAAAGATCGAAATCATACAAAACAATATCTCTGACCACAGTGGAGTCAAGCTGGAAATTTGCAAGGGACAGAGACCCAGACTTCACACGACAATTTGGAAATTAAACAGCACACTCTTTGAAAAACAGTGGGTCAAAGAGGAAATCTCAAAAGAAATCAATGACTACCTTGAAACAAATGATAATGATAACACAACATACCAAAATTTATGGGATGCAGCAAAAGCGGTACTGAGAGGGAAATTTATAGCCATAAATTCATATATCAAAAAAGAAGAAAGAGCAGAAATTGAAGAATTAACTGCACATTTGAAGGAATTAGAAAAACAACAACAAAGTAACCCAACAGGAAGAAGAAGGAAGGAAATAACAAAGATAAGAGCAGAACTAAATGAAATAGAAAATAAGAAAGCACTTGAAAAAATAAACAAGACCAAGAGCTGGTTTTTTGAGAAGATCAACAAAATTGACAAACCTTTAGCGAGACTAACAAAGAAAAAAAGAGAAAAGATGCAAATACACAAAATAAGAAATGAGAAAGGTGATATCACCACTGACCCCACAGAAATAAAGACTATCATAAGAGGATACTTTGAAAAACTATATTCCAACAAAAATGACAATTTAGAGGAAATGGACAAATTCCTAGAAATACATAAGCAGCCCATACTGACGAAAGAAGAAATTGATGATCTTAACAAACCAATCACAAGCAAAGAGATAGAATCAGTCATTAAAAATCTCCCAACTAAGAAGAGCCCAGGGCCAGACGGCTTCACAGGTGAATTCTACAAAACATTCCGGAAAGAACTAACACCAATCCTGTTGAAACTATTCCAAAAAATCGAAACAGAAGGAACACTGCCTAATTCCTTCTATGATGCCAACATTACCCTAGTACCAAAGCCAAACAAAGACACCACAAGAAAGGAAAATTACAGACCAATTTCTCTAATGAACCTAGACGCAAAAATACTTAACAAAATACTTGCTAATCGTATTCAACAACACATTAAACGAATTATACAGCATGACCAAGTGGGATTTATTCCAGGTATGCAAGGATGGTTCAACATAAGAAAATCAATCAATGTAATACACCATATAAACAGATTGAGAGAAAAAAACCACATGATTATATCTATAGATGCAGAAAAGGCATTTGACAAAATACAGCACCCCTTCCTGATAAAAACACTCCAAAAGATCGGAATACAAGGAAACTTTTTGAACATGATAAAGAGTATATATGAAAAACCTAAAGCCAACATTGTTTACAATGGCGAAATCCTGAAATCCTTCCCTCTAAAATCAGGAACAAGACAAGGATGCCCATTGTCTCCGCTCCTATTTAACATTGTCTTGGAAGTACTGGCTCGAGCACTGAGACAAGAACCAGATATAAAAGGCATTCAAATTGGAAGGGAAGAAGTCAAAATTTCATTATTTGCAGATGACATGATCCTATATATAGAAAACCCTGAGAGATCTACAACAAAGCTCCTAGAACTCATAAATGAGTTTAGCAAAGTCGCAGGTTATAAGATCAATGCGCAAAAATCAGTAGCATTTCTATACACCAATAATGAGCAAGATCAGGAGGAAATCAAGAAACAAATACCATTCACAATAGTAAATAAAAAAATCAAATACTTAGGAATAAATTTAACTAAAGAGGTAAAAAACTTATACATCGAGAACTATACAAGATTGTTCAAGGAAATCAAAGAAGACCTAAATAAATGGAAGAATATTCCCTGTTCATGGATAGGAAGACTGAATATTATTAAGATGTCTATCCTACCAAAACTGATCTACACATTCAATGCAATCCCAATAAAAATCAACACAGCCTTCTTTAAGGAACTAGAAAAACTAACTATGAAATTTATTTGGAATAAAAAGAGGCCCCGAATAGCCAAAGACATATTGAAAAAGAAAAACAAAATAGGAGGAGTCACACTTCCTGACTTCAAAACATACTACAAAGCTACAGTAGTGAAAACAGCATGGTACTGGCATAAGGAGAGACACACAGACCAATGGAATCGAATTGAAAGTTCAGATATAGAACCTCATGTATATAGCCATATAATATTCGATAAAGCCACCAAACCCTCACAACTGGGAGAGAATGGCCTATTCAACAAATGGTGCCTGGAGAACTGGATAGCTATATGTAGAAGAATGAAAGAGGATTACCATCTCACACCTTATACAAAGATCAACTCAAGATGGATCAAAGACCTAAATATAAGAGCCAAGACCATAAAGACCTTAGAAAGCAGTGTAGGGAAACATCTATAGGACCTTGTAATAGGAAATGGCTTCATGAATATCACACCAAAAGCACGAGCAGCAAAAGAACAAATAGATAAATGGGACTACCTCAAAATTAAAGCCTTCTGCACCTCAAAGGAGTTTGTCAAGAAAGTAAAAAGGGAACCCACACAATGGGAGAAAATATTTGGCAACCATATATCTGATAAGAGACTTATAACTTGCATATATAAAGAACTCATAGATCTCGAAAACAAAAGGATAAACAACCCATTTAAAAAATGGGAAAAAGATTTAAATAGACACTTCTCCAAAGAAGAAATACAAATGGCTAAAAAGCACATGAAAAAATGCTCCAAATCCCTAGCTATCAGGGAAATGCAAATCAAAACTACAATGAGATACCATCTTACTCCCATAAGATTGGCAGCCATGAAAAAAACAGTAGAATACAAATGCTGGAGAGGATGTGAAGAAAGGGGAACACTCATCCATTGCTGGTGGGAATGCAGAAGGATCCAACCATTCTGGAGGACAGTTTGGCAGTTTCTCAAAAAATTATCCATAGATTTGCCATATGACCCAGCAATACCACTGCTGGGTATATACCCATCAGATCTGAAAACAAGGACACAAACCGATATATGTACACCAATGTTCATAGCAGCATTGTTCACTATTGCCAAAAGTTGGAATCAACCCAAATGCCCATCAACAGATGAGTGGATCAATAAAATGTGGTATATACACACAATGGAATACTACTCAGCTGTAAGAACCAATACACTACAATCGCACGTGATAACATGGATGAACCTTGAGAATCTTATGTTGAGTGAAGCAACCCAGGCATTGAAGGACAAATACTATATGACCTCAATGATATGAAATAAGTTAACTGCCTCAGAGAGCTAGAGTCTGGAAAAGTGGCTTACTGGAAATCGGGGGGTGGAGGAAGGCTGTGAGTTAATGTCTGTAGGGGTGGAATCTGTGATGAGCTGGGGGTAAGTATGAGCACAAAGAAGGGACAAAATGGGGGCAAGGGGTTACCTTCGGGTGGGGTTTTCTGGGTTTGAGGGGGGCTGGGGATGGGAAGAGGGGTAATATGGTCCAAGAAATAGGTGGGAGGGAGGGGCAACATACAAACATGGGAGAGTGCCAGAAGTTCATTGAGAACTAAATGTTGAGTAAAACGTATCAAAGTATAAGTAGGAGGGTTACCTGGTTAGGACGCTCAGGGGGTATGGTCTGATGCGGGACGGACTCCGGAGGGAATAGCTGAAGGCTCATTTTGCCAAGGTGGGTTCTACCATTGGGTGGGGTGGACCCATATCCTGGGGAAGACTAATGCCGTCGAATAGAGAGAACTGTATCTCTCGTGAGAAAGGACGGCTCCCAGGGCATTAGATTGGCAGGCGTTGTGGGCCCTAAGGGGAGGGGAAAATGGACGTGCAATGGATGGAGCAAAGGTAAATAAGGGGGCAAAAGAGGAGTTATGTGAGAGTACACGAGGATGAATATAAAACAGCTAATATTACACCAAAAACATATAGGGGACGACAGACTAATAATGAAAACCATAAGACAAAACATAGGATAACTAAAAAATTTAGAAAACTGTACAACCTAAAGTATGGACCACATAGTAAGCACAAATGTTACCTTGTTTGAAAACTATAGTTTCGGAATCTGTACATCAGTTTCAGGAAATATGATATGAATAAGTTAAAAGATTATTGCTGTGGAAGGGAAAAGGTTTTATGGTGGATCTGGGGAAATACTGTATATTGTATATATGAATTTTGGTGATCTAAGACTCTTCTGAAGCTGGCATTATGTTGGGAGTCACTTTACGGGAAGTTTTGGATCACAGAGTGGTTCAACAATGGCAGCGGAGGAATACTGATATGGGATGTTATTGACAGGATATATATGGTTGACAGGGAGTTATACAGGGCATATGCCCAGGGTATATGGTAATGTCTATATATACTCATAGTGGAAACAATTAAAAACAACAGCTGGGGGGGTACTGGGCTCCTGGCCGGGGGGTCACTGTTGTGGGCCCTGGGAGAGCAGCGGCAATCCTCCAGGTGCAACGGCAAGAACCAGGAAGGAAGGAGGGCCCAACAGTGGGCTCTTGATACTAATGGCTACACTTTTGAGCCTATGCACCTGCAATAAGAACAAGGCCTAGAGTAGCATTGTGCCTGGGGGTTTCCTCCTGACAGCCTTCATGTTACTCAAATGTGGCCACTCTCACAGCCAAACTCAGCGTGTAGATGTGATGCATTCCCCCCAGCGTGGGACACGACACCCGTGGATGAGCCTCCCTGGCACCGAGGGATCACTACCACATACCAGCTGAAGAAGCAACTAGAAAATGACCTTGAATCAAAGATTCAATGCGGAACAGCAGAATATACCTGTCTACATATAATAACATGACTTTGGGAAGCGGTTTGACCTAATGTAAGGGGGAAATGGAAAGGAGAAATGAGATTATAAGGCTGTGAGTCTCTAAAAAAGAGTCTGGAGGTTGTCAGAAGGAATACCCCTATGTACAACTGAACAGAGTCTAATAGACAGATAAGGTAGATACAACCCCAGGTATTGGTTCTTTTGAGGGATAAAGAGACCCACGGGTTCTATGGTCATGGCAGAAGGGGTTCACTGCCATGACAGATGGCCCTTCTTTGGAGCTGGTGTTTCTGCGTGATGGAAATGGACTCAGAGGGGATCTCTTTTCACAAGACTTGCATGCTACTTTATTGGAATTGTAGTTGGTGCTGGGTTTAAGATATATGTAGGGGATTTGAATCTCTGGACTGATAATATGACACCCAGGCCCAGAGCCTCAACAGACTTCAGCTCCTACACTTTGACTTATTGGACTTACTCCACTCAGCTAACATGGAGTTGAAGAAGGTCAACCACCACAACATGGAGCCTAGAGTGTCTACAACTAGAAGCGGGAAGAGTGCATCCAGTACCCATGTGCAATCTAAGCCCTCACTTGACATAGGTGTGCAATGGACACAACCAATCCAATGTCCACAGAGAAAATGTGGAATGGGTGTGGGAACGGTAGCCATGGTGGCTGCTGGGTGTGGGAATGGGAGGAAGAGATGAGATGTGGAGGCGTTTTCGGGACGTGGAGTTGTCCTGGATAGTGCTTCACGGACAATTACGGGACACTGTAGATCCCCCCAGGGCCCACTGGATGGAACGTGAGAGAGTCTGGGCTATGATGTGGACCATTGACTATGGGGTGCAGTGATGCTCAGAGATGAACTTACCAGGTGCAATGGATGTATCACGATGATGGGAGAGAGTGTTGCTGTGGGGGGAGTGGGGGGCGGGGGCGGTGGGGTTGAATGGGACCTCATATATTTTTTTTAATGTAATTTAAAAAAATAATAATAAATAAATATTTAAAAAAATAAGATAAAATAAAATAAAATGTCCCAGTTCCCCAATGGGAAATGGTTACAGAGAGTAATTTTGGAAGTCCAGACAAGAGGTCATAGTGGGCTTGCCGCGGACCTGGCAGCAGGGGAGATGGAAGGAGCGCCTTGTAACTGCTGTCCCTCGTTAGGTCATGCACCTCCCATCTTCTGTGCATGCTGGGCACCTGCTTGATGAAACCCTACTCCCCACTGAATCAGTGTGTTCTCAGTTAATTAACTGCTTACTATTTTAATCTCTTAAAATGGGTAGCTGATCCATATTGTTAATTTGATCAAACATTTCACAATAAGCACTGAGAAAGCAATTATATAGACACATAATCAATCTTTTTTATTTGCCAAGAACACAGACAAGAGTCAGTTTGGATACCTTGACCATATTAACAATTAAATAACATAGACCACATGGTTATCTAGAGTTATGTTTAGTCATACTTGCCCAAGGAAAAATCAATTCTATTTTGGTCATTAAGTTTTTCATAAGAGCTTTCTTTTTCTTTTTTTTTTTTAAAGATTTCTATTTTTTACTTCTCTCCCCTTCCCTGCCCACCCCCATTGTCTGCTCTCTGTGTCCATTCACTGTGTGTTCTTTTGTGATGGCTTCTATCCTTATCAGCGGCACCGGCAATCTGTGTTTCTTTTTGTTGCTTCATCTTGCTGTGTCAGCTCTCCCTGTGCGTGGCGCCATTCCTGGGCAGGCTGCACTTTCTTGCGTGTGGGGCTCCACCCTGCGTGGCACGGCACTCCTTGCGCGCATCAGCACTGCACATGGGCTAGCTCCACATGGGTCAAGGAGGCCCGGGGTTTGAACCGTGGACCTCCCATGAGGTAGGTGGACGCCCTATCCATTGGGCCAAATCCGCTTCCCTAGATAGAGCTTTCAATGCACAAGATAAGGCATTATAGTAAATAGTAGTGGTTCCAAGATATTTTGTTTTATAAAACAATGATTTTTAAAATGAGGAAGTGTTTAATGTTGACGTCATTTAGATTGTCAAGAAAGAGCCTTAAAGAACAACCAAACAACTACTCTCTCAGGGTTCTTAGCTGCAAGCAACAGAAACTCATTCTGGCTGACTTAAGTAGGAAGGAATTTATGACGAGGGTTTTGTGCAACTAACAAAGTCAACAGGAGGACTGGAGGCTTAGGGTCAATGTACCAAGAACCCTCCCCAAATGCACGCTGTGGTGAAGGCCACCCAGCTGCTGCCCCTGCCCACAAGCAGATGCGTTTCCTTCCCCCTCCCACTCTTGCAGGTGATGCATGTTTCCCAGTACAACCCTTAGCATATATATATATATATATATATATATATAGGTAACTGTGCACCACTTAAAATTTCCCATTTTCACCACTTTCAAGGATACAATCCAGTGACATGAATTACTTTGCAATGTTGTGCTACCATTACCACCATCAATGCAAAACTTTTTTATCACTCCAAATGGAAACTGCACACATTAAGCATTGACTCCCATTCTCCCTTCTCCCTCCCCTGGTAACCTGTAATCTACTTTGCATATTGTCATTATTTCATATGAGTTAAGGTATACACTCTCTGTCCTTTTGTGTGTGGCTCATTTCACGCAACATGATGTTTTTAAGGTTCATCCGTGTTGCAGCATGTATCAGGTCTTCATTCCTTTTTAAAGCTGAATAATAGCCCATTGGTGTACTGATCACATTTTCTTTATTCGTTCATCTGTTGAAGGACTCTTCAGTTGCTTCCCCCTTTTGGCTGTTGTAAATAATGCTGCTATGAACAGTGGTACACAAATATTTGTTTGAGTCCCTGCTTTCTTTCAGTTCTTTTGGGTGTATATCCTGAAGTGAGATTTCTGGGTCATAAGGTCATTCTATAACTCTCTGAGGAACTGCCACAGACAGAGGAGAGATAATAAGAGACGCAGCAGAGCAGGGAGCTGAGGTGGCGCGAGAGAATGATCGCCTCTCTCCCACTGCAGAAGGTCCCAGGATTGGTTCCTGGAGCTGCCTATTGAGAATACAAGCAGACGCAGATGAACACACAGCAAATGAACACAGAGAGCAGACAACGGGGGACAGGGAGAACTAAATAAAAAATAAATAAATCTTAAAAAAAGTAGTAAATGGGGTCTGAGTCTTGCAGTTCTTTTCTTTGTAATCCCCTTATTTTACAGGTGCCTATTGATGGGCTGGTGTGGGGAAGGGGAGAGGTGTATGCTCCTGGGATCAGGCCCCAGGCTTTCAGTGAACCTGTGTCACTGGGCTGTGAGCTTCACGGTGATTCTCAGCGTTTTCCACTTCTGGGGGAAGCAGGGAAGGCTCGGTGGGGCTTCAGTTGGGCATCCCCTTCCTCCAAATGGTTTGGTCCTGGAAAGGCTATGATGGCTTGGCTCTGGTAAAGCAGTGTCCCTTAAAGGCTGGCTTTTTAAAGAACAGAATGATCTGAGCATTTAAAACAAATGGTTACTTCTCTCCTTGGCAGAAGCACCAAGGGGATTTCCCCTAATTTTCACAGTGAGAACCTGGTGTGACACCGGTAGTAAAACTCAAGAAATGTGGGTCTCTCTCTAAGGATGGGCCTCCAGGAGATTTTTTTCTCTCAAGCTAGTCCATTAATTAGTCAATTACTGTATTACTCAGGGTTCTCCAGAGACACGGCCAACAGGGTATACATGTATGTAACTATTAGGAGATTCACATAGGAATTGGCTCATGTGACTCTGGGGCTTGGCAATTTTGAATTCTGTAGGACAGGCTGGAATTTGGGAACTCCAGTGAAGGTTTTGCTGAATTTCCCAGGAGAAGCTGGCTGGCCACAGGGGAGAGAGAAATTCTTTCTGGCTGTTAAAATTTTCAGTTCTTCCTTTAAATTTTAAGTTCTTCCTTGGACTGCTTGGATGAGGCTTCTCTTGTTGCTGAAGGCAATTTCCTTTGCTGATTGTAGATGTAATCAACCATACATGCAATCAACTGACTACTGATTTAAATTCATGAAGTACAACAAGAAGGCCAGGGCTTGCTTAACCAAACAACTGGTCACCATAATCTAGCTAAGTCGACACATGAATTTAACCTTTCAGCATTACTACCCAAATAAAGCTGTACTTCTCTGTATTAGGCTCTCTCTCCAGTTTTGGGATTGGTGGTTTGCCCCGTGATCTCAGTTCTACGTTGGATTTAAGAAGAATTGTTGATTTTCAGTTTTTCAACTTTTTTTTCTTCTTGTGAGATTCGGAGTGAGGATTCCCAGGCTGTCTACATGTAGGACCAGAAAACCAGGCTGCTTCTTTTAAAAATCAAAATATATGCTGTTTTTAGGGTACACATCTAAAGCCTAAGGTTACAGAAACATTAAAGATCAAAGGTTGGGGAAAGATATGCTTTGCAAAAATACCTACCAAAGAAAGTTCGAGTAGTATATTAAGATCAGAAAAAAATTAATGGCAAAACAACTACTTAAGATACAGAGAGTCATTTCATACTGATAAAAATATTCTGTTCTCCAGAATATGTAATAATTGTAAATTTACATGCACATAAAACATAGCCTTTAAATATCTAACGCTAAAATTGGAGCACTACAAAAAGAAATACACAAAAGTTCAATCATAGTAGAAAATTTTAACCCACCTCTCTACTGAAAAATGAAACCAAACAATCAACAAACAGAAAAAACAAGAAAGGAACGAACATTACAAGCCAATTTCACTCATGAACTTGGATGCAAAAAAAAATTAGATAAACTGTATGATGGATAATACAGTATGACCAAGTGGTCATGTACCAGAATGGAAGTCTGGTTTAATAACCAAATATCAATTAAAGTAGTCCACCTCATTAACAGCTTCAAGTAGAAAAATCATATAAATTCAGTAGATGCAAAAAGGCATTTCATAAAATTCATATTCCAGTCATGTCAAAGCTGTTAGCAAAGTTGCATCCAATCATGATCCCCTCACCTACTTTTTAGAATAAAAGAGAACATTCTGGTAAGGAAACTTCTGATAAAGCATACCAACAAAAACTTCAATAAACATTATACCTAATGATGAAATATAAGAAAGCTCTTCCTTTGAGCTCAGAAACAATACAAGGATGAAATTATCAATGCTTCTGTTTAACCCTATGACATTATTCATTCTGGTATTTTTTCCCATTCTGTTATAAATAGGTAGCTGGGTTGTTCTGTAGTTCCACTGCTGTCATATATTGGTTTTCTAGGCTACTTTTTAAAAAATATTTATTTATTTATCTTTGCCCCCAACCTGTTCCGCCCATTGTCTGCGCTCTGTGTTCATTTGCTGTGTGTTTCTCTGTGTCTGCTTGTATTCTCATTAGGCGGCTTCTGGAACTGATCCTGGGACCTTCCAGAATGGGAGAGAGGCGATACTCTCTGCGCCACCTCAGTTTCCTGTTCTGCAGTGTCTTCTTATTTTTTCTCCTCTTTGTGTCTTGCTGTATCATCTTGCTGCACCAGCTCTCTGCGTTGGCCGGCACTTCTGTGCACGGCAGCTTTCCTGCACAGGGCCACATCCCTGCGTAAGCCAGCACTCCACATGGGCCAGCTTGCTGCATGGGCCAGCTTGCCCTCACCAGGAGGCCCTTGGGCATTGAACCCTGGACCTCCTACATGGTAGATGGGAGCCCAATTGGCTGAGCCACATCCATTTCCCTAGGCTACTTTTTAATACTGGTTACTTGTTTATCCTCCTTTAATAAAAACCCATCTATAGATTCTTTAGGAAGCATCTATAAATAGAATCATAGCATCTCTAAATAGTGACAATTTTGTTTCTTCCCTTATATTCCTTATTCCTTACTCATTTTTCTGGTTTTCTTTCACTAGTACCTCCAATACAAAGTTCAACAGAAGCATTGATAATTTCACTGTCGGGGAAGGGCCCTGAATAGGCCATGGTCATGCTGCAAAAGGTCCAGGCCCTCTTCTTCAAAGCAAATTGGGCCAAATGCCTTGTACAGAAAATATTACTTTTGTTTCATAAAATTTTCTTCTGATGTGGGTAGAGGATTGGTCTCTGCTTCAGTGCCGGCTCTGAGAAGAATTTCTCTCCATTTGGGGATGGGGAGACAAGTTGAAAGGTGCAACACCCATAAATTAAACTACGTTCTTGGCATTATGCATTATGGTCTAACTCAGATATGTTCTTCGCTGACAAGTTTTCCTTCATGCTTTGGTTTTAATTATTGTGTTTATATTCCCAGAAATTTTCCATATTTTTCCTGGAAATCAGCTGATGACTGTAGAGTCATGATGTTAGTTAACGCTGTGGTAATAAAAAAAGCCCAAATCTCAAGCGGATTAAAAGAAAGCACATTTATTCCTCAGCCACTCAAGTACACTGCTGGTCTCGGGCCCTGTGGGCAGTCGTCCTCCATCCAGCCAAGGCTGCTGCTCCAGGCTGCTTTGGACCTCGGGCATCGCCGAATCCTGGGCAGGTCCACGCAGAGAGAGCCGGACAGCTGGGCGCCGGCAATTAAACGCCCCCCGGAAGTGGCCTGTGCCGTGTGTTTCACAGGCTACAGCGAGTCCCGTGTTTATGCCCTTTCGGGGCGCAGGACTGCGTCCTCCTCCGGGGGAGCAAGCCCAGCTCAGCCAGTAGCAGAACCGGCCAGAACCCACAGTAGGTTTTGTGAGAATGAACTGAACCTGCTTGAATGGAGGGTTAGCATGACCTGAGCCCTCACTTTTGTCAGCACAATGACGTTCCCCAAACCTTTTCCGTTCATGTGCTCTGCAAAGACTGTCTTAAGCCCTGGCCAGGGGCCCCGCCCTGTGTCAGACACAGAACGTGGGAATAAGCCGGGCTCTGCCCTTGACGGAGCAACAGCACGTGGCAATTGCAACGTAAAGGCCTTAACGGGGTGCAAGGGTGGCCGAGAGGAGGAGGTGCTCGGCTCGACCCGGGATGGAAAGAGAAGACGTCCTAGACGACGTGGTACTTACTTGACCTGGGGCTTTAAAAGTTCACAGGAGTTTATCAGGCAGAGGAGGTGGGGAGATGGGAAGGGAAATGGGTGGGGGAGACATGTATAAAGGCACACAGCTATCTTACGTGCTCTCCTCAGTAACCCCAGGAAGTAGTCCTTTGTCAGTATCCCAATTTTAACAATAAGGAAACTGAGGCACAAAAAAGGAAATGATTTTCCCAAGTCACATACAAAATACAAGGCAGAGTGGAACTTCTCTCTTAACTCTAAATTCTATATCCTGAACAGTTATCATTATCCAAATAAAGGACATCCCTTAAAGTAATGCACTTGTGAACTCACTCGACTTGACCACAGTAGTGCCTGACACGTAACGAGTGTGCATAAGGGACGGGTCAGCGTAAGGCTCCAGCTGGCTCTGCTTTCTGTGTGCAAGGCTGTGCCATACAGCACGGCTCTTCCGCTCATCTTTACATTTCTGGTTTCCTGTGCAGTACCTGTCACACTGCAGGTTTTCTGTAAACGTTTCTTGACTGAATCTCCAAGTCTTTGTCCTTAAATCAATGGGAAAAGTTCCCCTTGTCTATTTGAACACAAAATATTCCCTTAATTTGCATTCATAGAACTTCCAGCCCACTTTTTCTTTTTTCCTTTTCTTTTCTTTTTTTTTTTGGTGAGCTACTCCTTTCTTTTTTTTAAACAAAGCAGGTACTAGAGATTGAACCCAGGACCTTGTACATGGATGCAGGTGCTCAAACACTGAGCCACATCCACTCCTCCATTTTTAATTATGATGCAGACGGGACAGGGTGCAGGAGAGCAGGTCCCGGAAAGCACTAGCTCAGAGCCGTGGGCGTGGCAGTAATTCCCTTCGTGAGAGCTGGACAATGGCACGGAAGACCCACACCTGCCATTGTTCATCTGAAACAACACTTTGTGTGGCTTAAACTTCAGAGGCTGGAGATTTACTACACAGCAGCGATTACTTCAAACACTGGAGATTAATGAGGCATGTGAGATTGCTTGAGACTTGGATGCCCTCAGGAGCTTAGAAAACACTGCAAGCACTCAGTACGGATGGGGCTGCCACAGGTCATATTTGTAGGAATTCTGGGTCTGCAGCGGTGGTGAGTCTGCCCTTTCACTCCAGAGAAGATTTGAAAGATGGTTCGGGGTGGTCGCACAGCAGTATCATCCCAATGGCGCACCGAAAGACTCCAGTCAGCTAGCTATCGTTAGGATTAGCTGTTTAATGCAGCTTTTCAGAGAGTCTTGATTCTGACTATCAGTTTTAAGCAAAGTGGATACAAAAGAAAGAAACATAAGCATAATCTTGCTCTTAAGACAGTTACAAACCAGATGGGGATCTATTGGAGAATAGTAGAAGTCTGGGCAATAGAAAGCAGAGGCCACCAAGGAAGACTTGGTGGAAGAAGCAGGACTCAAATATTTGGGTTTGGATGTCTCTCCTGCCTTCTGGGTCGTCTCTGGGACAGGCTCATGAAATTATTCATGGGCTGCTCATTCTGCCTGGAATAATTTTCTTCCATTTTTCTGCGTGGCCAAGTCCCTCTTCAAGGTCCAGTTTAAACATGGCGTCCTCTTCCGGAGCCTTCCCTGCTTTCCTCCAACACCTGCGATACCTGACTGGAGGCTTTCGATGTGCCATTAGGATAATACCGCTGTGCGATCACCCGAACCATCTTCTGAATCCCTCTTCTGCTCTCCCAGAGCCCTTTGTGTGTGTGTGTGTGTGTATGTAATGCAGCATTTAACCACATCATAGTGCAACTAATTGCTCACGTGCCTGATACTCAGCGGTATCTGGCAAGCCACAAGTTTTCAATAAACGTGTTTAATGTGGGTAGATGGATGAGTTCCTTAGCTGATAGCACTTTCTAGCCGGAGATGAGCGGGAGATCTAGGGAGGGTCTTGACTGTGAAGGTCCATTTAAAGGGAAGCTGAAGGAAGAAAGGAAAAGATGTGTGTAAGCTTAAGGGAAACATTGGAACTTGTTTATTAATTATCCAGGAAATAAAAGCCCTCATAATTCCACTTCTCAGAGATATCTATTGCTAACCTCTTTGTGTTTCTCCAGCAATTTTTCTATGCCTATAAATATATTGGCAAATTTTTGTGCAATTTATATTCCTACTATCCATGTAGGAAAGTACCCAAAAAGGCAGTAAAACAACAAAATTTATTGTGTGTCTAGCATTTACTGTGGTACAGTGAAGGTACAGAATTTATCTCTGACTTCCATGGATTTTCAGTATAGTGGATAAGACAACATCTAAAAAATTATAAACTAAGTAAATGATCAAAATTTATAGAGACACATCCACACCATTGCTATGGCTGTTTTCAGCAGAGAAACAATAAGATGAGAGCAAAGTCTGGAGACTAAGCTAGCAGTGGATGGATTGAAACAGAGCTGCAAACCGAAGAAAGGCCTATGGGGCCTTGGACCTGAGTGTGACAGAGGGGAAAAAAAGTGAAACCCGAGAAGTAACTTGAAGCAAAGTTCTTATTCTGTGGTCCATGGATCTCTTTAGGATTTGTGAACCTTCAGGTTTAGGCATTATGTGTAGTTCATCTGTATTTAGACATTATGTGTAGTTCATCTGTTTTTTTTTTATGGACAGCAAATTTTATGCTTTTTACCAACCTGTCTGTGGAGGCAATATAGCGTGTTTTAAGGTCAGTGACTTTGGAGTTCAGAAATTTAGGCTCAAAAGCCATCTCCATCACTGTAGCTCTGAGACCTTTGACAAGTCACTGGACCTTCTGGAGATAACAACAGTAACAATGACAATGTAAGTAACTGGCACATGGTGCACACCCAATTATTATTATTCTCTAGGGGTCTTTTATCTAAAAGATACAAATCAGTTCTTTAAAAAAAAGAATATACAAGACTTGATATGAGATTGATAACAAGAAAGCAGGGAGAGGGAGCAGGAGAAAAGGCTCCGAGGTTTATCAGAGGCGTGTGAAGGACAAGCTATGCCCACTCTTCATGGCACAGATTTCAGAATGAAGGGTTGGACTGTAGATGTAATTTAGAGAGTTCAGTGAGTTTAGATTACTTTGCTTTTGATTACTAGCATTTTTTACTGATCGTAATTTGAAAACTAAAAGCAAACTTTGGCAGAATGGGTAAAGGAGGAGGGAGTGAGTTGAGCTGGGGCCTGGGGTTGGGCAAGATGACTTCCAAGGGCAGTACCAAGTAATAAAGCACCCAAAGCACCCTATCACCTGCCCAAGTACCCATTTTAATAATAACACACACTTGGTCTCAGAGACAGCCTGACTGGACTCCAGATGTCGTCAGTCATTGTCCAAGCTCAAGCTCCAGTTCACGCCATCGGGGAGGTTTGGTAGGGCCAGGAGGGGGGCTGGGCACTGGGGAAGGAAGTTGGGGGGGAAGCTGGGGAGGAGCTGGTGGGTGCTGGCCCAGGCCCTGGGGTTGGGGGGAGCTCGAAGCAGAAGCTGGGGGGGAACTGGGGGGGAAGCTGGGGAGAGCTGGGGGGGAGGGCTGGCCTAGGCCCTGGGGCTGGGGGAGGAAGCTGGGGGGGAGTTTGGGGGGGGGCTGGCCTAGGCCCTGGGGCTGGGGGAGGAGCTAGGGGAGGAAGCTAGGGGGAAGCTGGGGGTGGGCTGGCCTAGGCCCCGGGGCTGGGGGAGGAAGCTGGGGGGAAGCTGGGGGGCTGGCTTGGACCTCCCTGGAGCCCTTACCCCTAACCCAGGGTGTGGCCAACTACTGACCCCGTGGAATCTGCTCCCTCGGAGGTATCCTGACTGGGAGAATGAGCAGAAATAGAAAAGCGAAGGGAGCGAAAACCCCTGGGAACATGGGCGGTAGCAGGAGCCAGGAATGCAGGTTTCAGCTCAGCGAGACCCCAGAAGCCCGAGGCTGCAAGCCGGGCTCTCACTAGGCTCCCGAGGGGCGGGGGGCGAGGGGCGGTGCCTCGGAGAAGCCTGCAAGCCGCCGCTTGCCCTCGGTCTCTGAGGATGGACACGGTCCTTCCCCGGGCCGGAGTCAGCTTCCTGAAGGGCAAAGCAGAAGCCGGCTCCGACTCAGGCTCTGCGCCAACAACGCAGGCGGTCAGCCTTGCAAGAGAACGGGGGCAAGAGCTTGACCATGAACTAACACTTACTAAAAGCTTACTTGAAACATAGTGTCTGAGAGTGAGTTTGAGAGACTTGATAGTTTTCCAGTTCTTGAAATCCTCTCCAAGCATTAAATTAGGTTACCACTGAGTAAAGATTTAGTATTACAGCTTTTACTCTAATGGAGTGTCATTTAAGGAGCAGTATTTAAAACAATAAATTCCTTCTATTTCATTGGGAGGAAAAGTCCATTTCTCCAGGGGAACAACATGTGCTTATTTTAATTATAAAGAGAATTTTCAAAACTGAGTAAGGTTTCCACTTTTTCTTAGCTGCCAGGAAACTCACAGCTACAGTGTAAAGTGTGACAGTGGTAATAAATGGGTACCATTTGTGTATCTGCTTCATCCAAGTGTGTGTGTTCTCATTTTTAAAATGACCTATTTTCTATGTTTTGCTATTATAAGTTATCCCCAGACATTTTTGGAAGTGTTAGTTGAACCATCTGAAGTTCCCAACAGTCCATCATTTTTTTAAACTAAACCATTTTTATTAAAAATTTTTTATTTTATTGATTTCTTTCACCCTACCCCCTCATTGTTTGCACTTGCTGTGTCTGTTCATCTTCTTTGTTTCTTTAGGAGGCACCAGGAACGGAATCCAGGACTTCCAATGTGAGAGGGAGGAGCCTAATCGCTTGCGCCACCTCTGCTCCTTCCCTGCTTTGTTGTATCTCTTATGACGTTTTTCTTCTTGTGTCTCTCGTTGCATCAGCTTACTGTGTTAGCTTGCCATACCTGCCCATTAGCTTTGCTGTCTTGCTTGTCTTCTTCAGGAGGCACCAGGAGCCTCTGCTCCCTGCTTTGTTGTGTCTCTCATTATGTTTTTCCTCTTGTGTCTCTTGTGTCAGCTCGCCATGCCTGCCCGTTGTGCCAGCTCACTGTCTTCTTTAGGAGGCACTGGGAACTGAACCAGGGACCTCCCATGTGGTAGGTGGGAGCTCAATCACTTGAGCTACATCTGCTTCCCAGTCCATCATTTTTGACATACAGATGGAGCAACTCCAGATGGCTCAACATATAAATCAGAAGTAAGTACAGGGTGGATAGACTGTGCTTAGGGAAAAGTCCCAAGGCCTAAGGCAGAACCGTAACTCCGTGCTTCAGTGCTTTCCGTTTTCCTCTTCCTGCTTCTGTGTGTTTTCTGTATTTCCAATGCACTGTACTTTATTCATTAACTTGGCCACTTCTTCCTCTCTGCTGTCCTAACAGTACTTATTACCCTGGATTGCATTTTTCTTCTGGATTTCTTGAGAGCAAGTGCCGTGTCTTGTTGGCCTTTATAGCCTCTGTATTTGGCACACAGGAGGGATTCAATAAAAGCTCACTAAAATGAACACAAAGTGTATCCAAGGCTGGCTTAACCAATTCAGAATACAATCCATATGTAACCTTTTCTGCCTTGGTTCTATTAACTGACTTTTCTAAAAAGAATCAAATAAAGCTTCATAATGACTTCTTGTGGTTTACATCTCTTCTATTACTCTGCTAAGCTTCGTATGACTCACATTCTCATCTCATATTCAGGTGACACTCACACTTCAGTTTGTTCTGATCCAGCCGTGGTTTTTAGCAGCGCATAACTACAGCTAAGATCACACTGGGATGTTTTCCAGATTTCTTAAATTGAATGGAGGCTACGTTTGAAGGATGCCCTTGGCTCTTGTCCTCTCTTGTTTGCAATTGTTTCTCTTAGAGAAGGCAGTATCCATCCTGATTCTATAGCAGAAGGCTCCTTTTGACTCAGGTTTCCTCTGTGCTGTGCCTCAGCCCGGGGTTTCCGGCACCCCTTCAGAAAGGACCAGTTTCGGGTCCCGATGCCCAGTCCTTAGGTGCTCGAGCAGCTGTGCTCTGCTCTGTTGGCAGAGGCAGGGACGGTGCTGAGAGCCAAAGCTACTCACCTGTCCACACAGACCCGGCGTCTTGTCCAAACGCAGCCTCTGATTCCGCTGGTCTGGGCTGGGGCCTGAGGTTCTGTGTCCTGAGGACAGCCCAGGTGATGCTGGCCCCGGCCGCAGAGTGAGCAGCGAGACCGTAACGCCCCCGCCCCGCGCCGCCCTCCTGCGCCGGTCTGGCTGCTCCCACCTGGGGCCTTGGGGGGCTCGTCTCCAGGAGAGGCGGGAGTCCTGTGGGCCGGCCATGCTGCACGGGGGCTGCCCAGGCCAGCGGGAGCTCTCGGGGCTTCTCCGGCCCCTTCGGTCCTCTGGTGTCTCCTGGGAGCCCCCCGGGTGTAGCTTTTCCGTGCTCTGCGCCATCAGCTCAGGAGCCCGATCCAGTCAGCTGCTGGGGCTCCCGGGCTCAACCACCTCCCTGCAGTCTGTCCTAAGGTGCTCAGTTCAAACTGTGATCAGTGCTCCCTGGTCTGGATCTCGTGCTGGCATTCTCCAGCTCTGGGTCCCGCCGGTCATCGAATGCCCATGGGAGGCAGGATACCCGCCAGGCCTGACCCCAGTGTGTCCTTCACGGCCCAGGGCCCGTGCAGGTGGAGGCGCGGTAAGGCCCGGCGCGTGGAGAGCAGCCGGGACATCCAGGTGGGCCCCGCCGCATCCCAGGTTCCCACACGGGCACGGCAGGTGACCTGCGTGGGAGGCGATGTGGGGGCACAGCCACAGGCCAGGGCTGCCAGGGCCGTCCTGACGCAAGAGGAGCCGGCGCTGCCGACACCCTGACTCCCAGCTTCGGCCTCCGGAGCTGGCGGGGAAAACTGCTGCTTTACGCCCCTGGGGTTATGGCCGCTCGGTCAGCAGCCTTAGAGGACAAACCCAGGGTCGCGCAAGCCTGCAGCCCGATGCAGGGGTTGAAAGGCAGCATGGACGAGTCCACTTTGAAAACTAAAGCCATGGGCCCCAGAGCTCAGTGGGTATAAGGATCACTTAGGCGCTGATCCAAATAAACATTTTCTGCCTCAGAAATTCTGATAAGGCCACGCCCACAAGAGGCTGTAGGCCGTGACCCCTTAGCATTTAGCCCCTGGCCCAGAGGCCAGGACCAAAGGTCAACTCCCAGGGCATCTTTTCAGGCTGCCCTCCCGTGGGGTGGCCCGTCCTTCGGTGGGACCCGTAGAACCACCACACCACCCCAGTGAGGCGCACACGTGTGCAGCCGCAGGCCTGGGCGCTGCGGCCCCCGGCAGCTGTCTGTCCTTCCTGTGGGAGACACGTTGGAACACACTGATGCCTTCCTCTGAGGACACCGAAGCAAGTTCATCTTACCCACAAAGCTATACTCAGAAAGTAAGAGCTAGCTGAGCTCCCATTTTGTACTAGACTCTGTTGGCAGTTTCTGTTGTGACGATCACAGTCAGGGGGTGCACAGGCATGTGCCAACACGGGGCCCTGTCAGAAAAACTAGAGTCCCTGGAAGGGGAGTGACGCTGGCCACATTTGAAGTGCTGCAAATCACTTCAGAGTGCTGAGAGCTCTGTGCTTAGTGCAGAGTGCTGAGAGCTAAGTGCTCCAGGCTCTGTGCTTAGTGCAAAGAGCTGAGAGCTCTGTGCTTAGTGCAGAGTGCTGAGAGCTAAGTGTTCCGTGCTTAGTGCTTAGTGCAGAGTGCTGAGAGCAGCACTAGAAAGCACCAGGCCTTTAGAGCCTGCAGGAAAAAGCAGATATGCTGGGAGTGGATCTAAGAACAGGGGAGCGACTTTTCAGAGAGACGGTGGAATAGCGCGTTACCTGTTTATTAACACGAGCGTCTACGCTGTATTACTAATTAGGAATTGTAAACTCCTTCCTTCATTCCTTCCTGTAGCTTTCGTGCATCAGGCTCTTTGCTAGGGGCAGAGCCAGAGCCACAGAACAAGGCACCGCCTGCGCCTCTAGAGAGGAAGCCAGGTCTGCGGCAGGGGCGCGCAGGGCAGTGTCGTGTACACAGATGACCCTTTGAAAGTGGCAGTCCAATTTTACAAGACAAAAACACAATGCCCAGCTAGGATTGCCAGATGAAATATTGTGTGGGACATGCTTTTACTAAAAATTTATTTGTTGTTTATCAGAAATTCAAATTTTGCTGAGTAACCTGTTTTCATTTGCTAAATCCAGCAACCCTATGTCCAGTTTCCACCCTACATCCAGAAGAGCACAGAGACTGACAAGACACAGTCCGTCTTTAGGCTCAGAAGGGAAGATGCTCTTCATTCCAAATTACTGGATTTAGGCCCATAGCCCTGCCCTGCCCTGCAGGGTGTTCACTGCTCGCCTGCTGTTGGAGAAGATCTGCTGTTTGTGGTTTCAGAAATGGGGGCCACACCTGGTTGGGACCCGGGGAGCCCGTGGCTCTGCCCGTGGGCACGGAGGAGGCCTGCGTGGGCCGGCTGTAATCCAGCCCAAGACCCCCTCTCAGTGTTCCACTCGAGGCGTTTTAGCTAGTCAAGGCCAGGCAGTGTTGGGAAAGAGGCGAGCAGCGTTCAGTGCTCTTACAGGACAAGGAGGTCGAGCGCAGGTGTGCTAAATCCTTGCCCCATCACTTTCTTAAACCTCAAGCCTCCATTTCTTCACTGATGTCATGGGGAAGATCGCTATCCTGCGCCGACTCAGGAAACGGCCCATGTAGACGGTGCCTGGCACGTAGGATCTGTGCTCCTCCATACATGGTACTTTGAACCACACTTCTGGGGTGCCTTTTTTTTTTTTTTTTAAGATTTATTTATTTATTTCCCACCCTGCAGCTTTTGCTGTCTGTGCTGTCTTCTCTTCTCATTTTCTCTCCTCCAGGATTCACTGGAATTTGATCTTGGAGACCTCTTATGTGGAGAAAGGCTCCCTGTCAATTGTGCCACCTCAGTTCCTGGCCTCTGCTGCGCTTCACCTTGACTCTCCCCTTGTGTCTCTTTTGATGCGTCATCATCTTGCTGCGCGACTCACTTGTGCGGGAACTGGCTTACCATGTGGGCACTTGCGTGGGCACTGCTTGCCATGCAGGCACTCTTTCTTTTACACCAGGAGGCCCCAGGGATCGAACCCGGGTCCTCCCATATGGTAGGCGGAAGCTCTATCACTGAGCCATATCCACTTCCCTGGGCTGCTTTTCCATCTGGTTTATTACTATTTTTTTGTTTCAGATTTGCTGTTACAAGTGTTTTTGTGCATATAGCTTTTTTAAAAATTTTGCATTTGTTCCTTGGAATAAATGCTTCTGAGTACCATATTGGGTCAGAGAACATTGGTGGCAGCAGCACAGGGACTGCACCAGACTCCTGGACTCTGCTCTCAGCTGCCCCACTGCCTGCTGTGTGGTTTTGGGTGGGTACCTTCACTTCTCTGTGTCATTTCATAGTGGGGTTGTAGACTGAAGTTGATACGATTGTTGTTATGAACATGTGATAGACCTTAATAGACAGAGGCTACTAAGTAGAAGTTCCTTCTCAAACTTTAATATTAATAATTGAATTACTATACTAACTTTCTCATCAGACTAAGGGCAAATCCTTTTGGTGTCTATCATATTTAATATGATTTTGAGATTAACAGGATATAGGGATTCCTTCTGGACCTGCTGAAGCTGACCTTTTCCACCCCGTGAGAGGTGGAGAGGTTGGCAGGCCTGTGTCTTGGGCTCACCCTAACCCTGACCAGCTCTTGTCCACAGGTTCAGGGTGACCTTCCTTCGCTGGTGCCCCTTGCGCCATCACAAGTAGAAGTCGCGGCACCGTTCTCATTGATTTATTTTCTCCTCATGCCCAATATGAAGAGCAAAGGTCCAGTGGTCATTGGCTCAACAGTATCTGTCTGTTTAGGAAGACACACTCAGTAACTCATGCCATCCTCTTGCTGGCTCGAGGAACCAATAAGAGGAACTCATTCCTCTTTCCAGGGAAAATGGACTAAATAATGTTAAGGACAGGAACATCCCCTTGCACAGACTAAGACCTCCTTTACTGTCCCTCGTTCTCAAAGGTTGGCTGATCATAAATGGAACCTAGAGAAATGTGCTCTGCAACAAGTCTGTTCACTTTTCTGAATCACAATTTCCTTCATCTGTAAAATGGGAATAATAGCAATGCCTTCTCCTACCCCTGGAGTTGCTATAGGTGTTCATTGAAATCATGTAAGTAAATTGCTTTGTAAACCACTACAATCTATACAAATACAAGTTAGTATTTTTATTAGCGCCAAATTTAAACCATAGTTCCACTCAGTACTAACAGAAAAAAAGAAAAACAAATATTCAGAAACCCAGTAAGGATATTAATAGCCAAAGTAATTCACTAATGTTAATAGAATATATAAAATTATGTAAATTTAATTAATTTTTCATTTTATAATCATCAATTTATTTTTTATGATAACATGTACAATTTAAAATAGCCCATTTTAACCCTTTTCAAGTATACAATTTAGTGGTGTCTTTTACATTCACAGTGTTGTGCTTCCGTCATCACCATCCATTACCGAAACGTCATCACCCCAAGCAGACCTCCCTACTGAGCAGGAACTCCGTTGCTACCGCCCCTGCCCGGTGACCTGCAGTCTTCCTCCTGTCCTAGCAGTTTGCGTCCTCTAGTGATTGCATGTAAATTGGGTCCCACACTCTCTGTCCTTTTGTGTCTGGCTTATTTGACTCACATGATGTCTTCAACATTCACCGCGTTGTTGTCTGTACCAGGACTTCATTCTTTTTCACAGGGAATAATGTTCTCTTGTATGTAAATGCCCCCTTCTGTTTAACTGCTCGTTAGTTGATGGACACTGGGTTGTTTACACCTTTGGACTATTGTGAATAATGCTGCTGTGTGTAAATGTCTGTTTCAGTCCCTGCTTGCAATTTTTTTGGATATATAACTAGAAGTGAGAATGCTGGGTCATATGGCAATTCTATTTTTAACTTTCTGAGGAGCCAATAAACTGTTTTTTACAGTGGCTGCACTACTTCGCATTCCCAGCAATGATACACGAGGGTTCCTGTTTCTCCATATCCTCACCAGCATCTATCATTTTTGAGGTTTTCCAATAATAACCATTTGAGAGGGTGTGATACAGTATTTCATTGTAGTTCTGATCTGCATGTCCCTAATGCAGGAGTTCGTAGCCTTTTTTGTTCCATGGACCCCTTTGCCAGTCAGGTGAAAACCACAGACCCCTTACTAAGTCCACACTGCACTGTGTATTATTTACTACATATATCACACCCGCACCAACACGTCCTCACAAGAATAATGTTTTCTTGAATTTCAATTCAAGCTCATGAACCCCTGGTTAAGAACGCTTGCTAATGGCTAATGATATGGAGCTTCTTTTCATGTGCTTATCGGTCATTTGTATATCTTCTTTAGAGGAATGTCTATTCAAGCCTTTTGTCCATTTTTAAATTGGATTTTTGTCTTTGGATGTTGAGTTGTAAAAGTTCTTTATATATTCTGGATATTAAATCCATATCAGATATATGGTTTCCCAATATTTTCTCCCATCCTGTAGGTTGTCTTTTAAATTTCATGAAGTTCTTTGAACAAAAGTTTTAAATTTTGATAAAGTCCAATTTATCTATTTTTTTTGTTGTTGCTTGTGCTTTTGGTATAAAGTGCAAGAATCTACTGCCTAATACAAGGTCCTGGAGATATTCTCCTATGTTTTCTTCTAGATTTATATTTTTAGTTCTTATATTTGTGCCTCTGATCCACTTTTATTGTCTTCATATGCAGAATGAAAAGGGGTCCACTTTCATTCTTTTATAGTAGATATCCAGTTTTCCCAGGACCATTTTTTTGAAGAGACCATTCTACCCCCATTGAGTGGACTTGGCACCCCTGTCTGAAAATCATTTGGCCACAATGTGAAGATTTATTTCTAAACTCTTGATTCTGTTCCATGGGTCTGTATGTCTGTCCTTGTGCCAGTACCACACTCTTTTGATTACTGTAACTTTGTAATAAATTTTGAAATTGCAATGTGTGAGTCCTCCAACTTTGTTCTTCTTTCATAAGATTTTTTGACTGTTTGGATTCCTGTGCCCTTCCAAATGAATTTGATGATTAGTTTTCCATCTCCGTGAAAAAGGCTGTTGGAATTCTGATTGGGATTAAGTTGAATCTGTAAATTACTTTGGATGATATTGACATCTTAACAATATTTAGTCTACCAATCCATGAATGTAGTTTCAGTTGCAATTGTAAATGAATTTGTTTCTTTTGATTTCTTTTTTGGACTGTTCATTGCTGATGTACAGAAACACCACTGATTTATGTGTGTTAATCTGGTACTCCACCACTTTGCTAAGTTCATTTATTAGGTCCATTAACTTTCTTGTAAATTCCTTGAGATTTTCCATATATAAGATCATGTGCAAAGTTTTACTTCTTCCTGTCCTATTTGGATGCCTTTTATTTCTTTTTATTTCCTAACTGTTCTGGCTGGACCTTCCAGTACAATGTTGAACAGCAGTTGTGTCTGCAGGCATCCTTTCTTTGGGGGAAAGCTTTTGGTCTTTAACCATTGAGTGTAATGTTAGCTGTGGGCATCCATTTATTTTTAAAATCTTTATCAATTCCCTTTTTATATTTCCCTTATGTTTGATTTGTTATTCCTTTTTCTAATTTCTTAGGTTGATATTTTATCTATCTATTCATTCTTTTTAATAATGAAGACATTTAAAACATAAATTTACCTCTGATTACAACTTTGGTTATATCTCAATGTTTAATATGTAGTGTTCTTATTATTGCTATTTTCTAAGTGGTCTGTAATTGCAGTTTGATTTCCACTCTGATCTAAGTTACTTAGGAGAATTTCTATATTTTCAGAAAGTTGGATTATTTTGTTCATATTTCTGTTAATAATTTCTACTTCTATTGTAAGACTATCAGAGAATATTGATGCTGAACATTCTGTTGGGGGAAGGGTTGAGATTTTCTTTGTAGCTTAATATATGATCTTTTTTTGTAACTTCCTGTGAGTACATGGAAAGAAAAAGAGTGCTGTTTTTACTTTTCTTCGGTGTAGAATTCTACAATATATTTATTACCACCTAACTAAGTCATGTTCTCTGTATTAACTTGTTTAAATAGAGCCCTCAGACCTCCACGGGGAGAGTCAGGCATCCGAGTGTGTCTGGGGAGTGGGTTCATAGTCACCGTCATCTTCTCAAAGGAATCTGGGACCCTCAAATCCTACGACCTCGTGCTCGGTATTTTACTTCATCAGTCAAGGACTAAGAAAGCAGAGAGAAGTTAGCTCCTGACTGTAACTTAAATCAACATTAACAACTTCTCAAATAAAAATATTATTTGATTAATATGTAGGATCCCTGGGAAATAGCCATATTGACACTTATTTATCCATCGCAGTCTAAATGGCCTCTGCTTATTTCATCCCAGGTGTGGAGTGGGACTCACAGGGTGACAGAAGGGGCCAAGTCACTCCCCAGATCTGTCAAAGGCAGCAGGAGTCACGCACAGTTTTCCTGTGAGGTTTGCGCTGGGTTCTTCGCAGTCTCCTCTGATGAATCCTCACCTCCCACCCTCAGCTGCTGCTCTGAGGAGACAGGCCGCTCTGGAGGCTGACCACGTCCTTCATGGCAATCAGTTCAAAGCCAAATGCATCCTAAGGGAGGCGAAGAGTAAACGCACCGATTTGCATGAGAGGAATGACAAACACTTAAAAGCCTTCAGTCAAATTACAGATGCACTCGGCACAGGAAGTACCTGCTGACACACAAGTCATGCATTTTTCAACGGTGTACTTGAAAAATTACCTTTTAAGGCGACTGATCACCTTAAAAGAAAAATTAAAGAGGTCTTGAAGGAACAACAAGGCCTGAGATGGTGACCCGTGCTCGACAGTAGTCCCTCGTGCCCATCCTCGGAAGTACGGCAAGTTCTCGAGGCCAGCTCATCCATGCCGCGCAGCGTGGGGTCATGCCCCTGCCTCTGAGACCGGGCGCCGGGTCGTCACACACGCCTGTGTCGTGGAACCCGTGGCTCTGGGCTCCAGGCTCCGGCGAGCGTCCGTGGTGGGCACACTGCGTCTGGCCGCACGTGATTCCAGGAGGGTAGCACTGACCTGGGTCCGTGGGGAGGGTGCCCCGGGAGCTCTGTATTCGAGCTTCTTCTGGGCTTCACCCTGTATGTGCCTTCTGGGTCCTCCAGCAGGAATAAGCCTTAACCAGAGTATAATCACTCTCATTAGGTCCTGAGTCCACCTAGTGAACGTGAGAAACTGAGGTGGTTCCGGGAACCCCAAACCCGAACTGGTGTCAGAAGTGAGGATGGTTTTGTGGGCCCTGCCTTCTAACTCCTCACCTGTGCTAATTTCAGGGCTAACGAAAATGTTTTAATTTCTATTTATTTTAAAATAAAAAGACTATAATAATAATGAATATATGATAATGAATCCAGCCTGGATTATATTTGTCTTTATACAAAATAAATATATATTTTTTGAAGAAAGTATCCTTGAAAGCAAAAGTGCTAGAGCCAAGGGCAGTTATCACAGGCGTCTGCTGGAAAAAATTATCTATCAACGTGGTGCTTGGTCAGTTTCTAAGAAGATGCTTCATGAAGGCTGTTTTAATGTGCTTATTTACGGTTTTGAGGCACTGTTTAGAATGTAAACCGAGGCCTCACAGCCTGTCTGTGCCTGTGCCCTCCTGCCTGTTTGCATCCTCCCGCTCTTCTGTCCGTGAACTTCTTTTCCTTGCTCGTCTCTTTCTCCCCCCGGTGCAGGTGGGCCCAGCGCCAACCCAGCACCGCACTCTCTGCTGCGGGTCCCGTGTGCTGAGTTCACGCTGTCTCCTAGAGGACCTGCCGGGCGTCTTCCAGCGGGTGCTTGGCAGATGTCCATGGGCTGTGGCTAGCCCCCCACCCTCACCCCTGCCTGCCTGAGCCCTGGTGTGCACAACTGGCCCTTCCCAAGCTGGGGGCAGGGGGGAGCACAGCTAACGAAATGTGCCTTCCACATAGTTTTAATATGAATCAATTACACTCAGAGCATAAAACAATCACAGGAAGAATGAGCCAACTGTAAACAGTGGTCTGAATATAATTGCAATTTTGTGGTTTCTCACGCCCTCAGTTGTCATTTGGCCACACACTCAGCAAGCGGGAGACAGGAGGCTCCTCTTCAGGAGATGCCCCAGGTCAGGCAGGACCAAGCTGTTCACTGTGGGTGACCCAAGCCTAAGTGTCCACATCACACACATTTCCTGTCCCTTCAGGATTACAATAAGCCTCTTCCTTAGTGATTATGTATTAGGAACGTCTAAGTAGGTGTGCTTTAACAGCAAGTCAACTGCATTGCATTGTCACATGCCTTTCCACCTTTGTAGAATTTTAATACTCAAGCACAATGTTGTTTCATTGTAAAGATACATTGTTGGGGCATAGTAATTCAGTATTATTAAGACATATACAATATATCTTAAATGAGAGGAGCACTGAGACAAAAATGTTTAGCTGTCATAATTTTCAATGTATATATGCTACTCCTATTTAAGTTGAAAACCAAGAAAGTTTAAGGTCTTTATTGATAGGAAGAAAGCTCTTAGCAAGACAAGACTAATCAATGGCAGTTTTTTCTTTTAAAATAATCCTACTAATAGAGAAATAGGAAAAATTCTTTGCATATTGTATCAGCCAGAGTGAAGCACTGAAAAACAAAATCTAATATACTTGGAAAATTTAAGGGAAAGGGATTTATTAAAAGGTTTCATGGTTTCCTGCTATGTCAGGAGGATCAAGGAATTGCCCTCGAGGCTGAACTTCCAAGAGCAGCTTCCCAGATCAAATCGCAGACCTGGGTGGCGGGAGTGGCTGCCCGTTCCTGAACCCGCAGCCTGACGACCTCTGCCACAACTCACACCAGGAAAACAGGCGGCCCAGCTCCTCTCCTCTCCCCCTGTGGCTTATTTCATTTGAGTACGTCTGATTGATGAAACCAGCTGCAACCAAGTCTGAGAAATGCAGGTTTTAACTTCCAGCCTCTACGTGCTAACAGGGAGCCCGAATGAACATGCGTAAGCCAGGACTACGTCACTGGGTGATACTGGAAGTGCAGGTAACAGGGAGAATTCTGATTAGATACGGTCACATTTTAGGCTTATTTTTTCCCCTTTCCAGCCTAGAGCTGTGTTCATCATAATCCATAATCCTTGGTTCATTAATCACTCTCTTTATTGATCTATGCATGGTTGCAATAATTTATTCACTCATTCATGCATTCATTCTTTATTTTTTTAGGAGGTACTGGGGATTGAACCTAGGACCTCATACATGGGAAGCAGGTGCTCAACCACTGAGCTACATCTGCTCCCTCTTTTTTTTTTTTGAGGTACTGGGGCCAGGGATTGAACCAACCTGGGACCTCATATCTGCTTCCTTCAGTTGGCTTTCTGTTTGTTTGCTTGCTTGTTTTTTTTTTAGGAGGCAGCAGGAACCAAATCCAGGACCTCCCATGTGGGAAGCTCAACTGCTTGAGCCACATCCGCTTCCTTCCTCATTCATTTTTAGTAACACAATGAACATCATGGACCCACCCACTACCGAAATAAAAGCTAGGCTCTTGACAATAACCTACATATAATCAAACATCCCTATATTACCCCACTCATGTTTTTATGGTATCTATATATATTCCTAAAAAGTACATTTTTTGTTTGATTTTTTAAAATTTAATTTACATTAACTCTTTATGTTCTTATTTTTCATTGCTTGATTATTTACTTTACAATAGCTATCTTAATTATGTTCTCAAAGTACATTTTTAATTTTCTTTGCTTCTATACCTTATATAATCATACTGTATGTAATATTATAGGTCTTCTTTCATTCAATATTATATTGCTAGGTTATCCATATTTTTGAATTTCAAGGTAGTTCCATTCATTTCACCTGCTGAATTCTGTTGTTGAATATGACAATATTCCATTCTATGAATATTCATCCATTTTTCTCTTAATAGGCATTTGGATTGCTTCAAAGTTTTGCTATTGTGAAGAGACATTGTGAACATTTTTTCATATGTATGAGAGTTTACATATATACGAAAGCTTCTATGAGGATATTTACTAAGAGTTGGATTACTGGGTCTTGGGAATTCTTTAGTATGGATTGGAGTTCTGTGGTATATTTAAAAAGGTGAAAAGTTTATATGCTCTGAAGAGAAACCAGAGTACCTGTGCTACCTACAAGGTCATGAAAAATATATACTTTTCAGTTGACCCTGGTTTCAAAGTAGTAAACCAACATAATCAGCAAAGACTGAAGTATAAGGCTTAGAGTTTTTCTAAAAGAATCTGTATTACATTTGGAGAAACAAGTCCAAGTTTGTAAAATCGTATCACTCTTATTTTTGTATTGACTTCTCTTCTGACATAACCCAGGACACGCTCCTTGCTCTCAGTAGAGAGCACCAGCTGGAAGAAAGTTGCTTGATATTCCCCAAAGAATCAGCCTTCTCGCACCACTTTGGGGCCATCTCTCTCTCTCCATTTCCCCTAAACCCCTTCCTGCTGACACTACAGTATCAAGCTGTTCTACCAAGCGCAGGAACATCTCAGGGCTCCACCTGTATCAGTGGGAAATTGATAGGACATAGTCTCTGTTAAACCCAGCTTGATTTCATGTGACAATGATCAGACACTAACCAGACTTGGGGTTTATGTCAGCTGTCTAAGCTCTAGGTGATGGATTCCTTCGGAAAGAGACTCAGTTGAAGATTTAGATGCCTGTGGTCTCTCGGGAGTGCTCTCAGTTACAACACTTGCTGGGGGTACGCAAAGCTGAAGTTGAGCTGCAATACTGTTGCGACAGAGGCTTTAGCTGGTCACACACTCTGAGACAGAGAGCACCTGCGCAGATGTCCAGGGTATGTCCTGGTAGACCAGGTATGGGACGTGGGCTGCTCCAGGAAGGCACATGGTCGTCAACATGACCACCTCTCTCTGGAGGGCAGTTCCTGGGGGAGGCCTCAGGCTGCTGGAGGATGACCACCTCAGTTCCAGACGGGTGCAGGTAGCATTCCACAGCATCCATGCAAGCCCATCCCTGTGCTACTTGGATCCGTTTGCTTCTCATAAATTCACCCCATCTTGGAACAGCTCCTCCAAGGACTCTGGCCTGCCTGGTTCCTTGGGGGAATTCACAAAGGAAGATCCTGCCACTGCAAATGGACGCCCTTCCGAGACGGCCGTCCCAGATGCCCCACATGCCCAGTAGCTCCTCTGCTGACCTGGTGGGTAATTCAGACCTTCATTTCTGTGGGGTCTGAGCCCCTGGTCACCATGCACTGCTCAGGCCATGCTGCTGTTCATAGTGGACAGGAGAGTGATAGAGGCACCGTGTTCACCTGGCATTAATACTTACCATATTCCTTCTTGCTCCTGTTGTATAGCAGCAACCCCCCCCCCCCCCCCAATGCTAAGGGTTAGTTATCTTTGGTGGAATGGTGACTCTTTTCCTTATCTACTAGGCTTTGGAAAAAGTTGCCTGAAGGGACTGGGTGACAGCTATAGCTTAAAGTTCAGTGAGACATTGCTTCTTCCCTGGTAGAAGCATTTTACACTGGGAATAAAAACCTCTAAACATGCAGAACCTAGAGTCGTAGAAATAGAAGCTGAATTAACCAAGTGGGTCTCTGAGAGTGACGGTAAGTGGGACCGCTTCCACTTCTACTCCTTAGTTCCAGGACCTCTGCAGTCCACCTAATGGGGGCACAGAGCCACGTAATGTAATGACGTTTTAGGACATATACTGGGACCTAAAGATGGTACTCCCACACTCACAAGGTATCCTGTCCAATCTGGAGCCTTAACTGCCTCCACAGTCCTGTTTCATTGCCCTGTTGGAGCAAAGTCTTCGGGGTGGTGTCCTAGGAAAGAGGTGCCCTGGAGCCCAGGTTATGGCCCTCTGCTGTAAAGTGGATCCCTTGGTGAACTGCAGGATTGTGTCGGAGTCCAGGTTGCTAGATTCGTCTCTCTGTGGACACTTAGATAGCGCTGCTGGTAGAGGCCATGGAGCCAGTGAACACACAGTGAGCCTGAACCCAGACAGTGTCTCCATTTATTTCCTGATCCTCATTCTGATAGAGGAGTCGTGATGGCACGGACGCAGCAGAAGCCTTGGCTGATCAAGTGGGCCTCAAAGGGGTCCAACATCCTTGAAATGCTGGATATTCTGCCTCAGTCCAGGGCTGAATAAATGGCTGTGGGTCCCTGGGGGAGGACGGGGGATTCATTACCCCCCACTGGCCTTCCTGTGAGGCCTGCCCTCTTCAGTCTGTGGGCTCCTTGGCAAAGCCTTAGAGCAGAAACCTCTGTTAATCTTGGGGGCCTCTGGATTGGGACAGTCCTTCAGAGATGACGTGAAGCAAGAGCGCTTTGCTGTCCCTTGTCCATCGGTCATCGGGCGCAGCTGCCCCGGGGAGGGAGCACGGCTGTGGGGGGTGGCCATCGTCAACTAAGTGAAATTTGCCTCAGCTGTGAGAGCAAGTGGGGAAGTGCGTCCCTCAGGCCCGAAGGGGAGATGTGGGGGTTCACCGCGTCCACCACTGCCCTCGCTTCCTGGGGGACAAAACAAAGTGCACAGATGCCGTGGCTGGAAACAACAGACATTTATGCTCTCATAGTCCTGGAGGCCGGAAGTCCAAGCGCAAGGTGCCGCGTGGCTGGCTGCTCCTGAGGCAGAGCCTGTGCCGAGCCTCTCCTGTGGCTTCCGGGGTTTCCGGCAATCCTGGGCATTCCTGGCTCAGCCTCTGCCTGGCTCTTCACGTGGCTCTTTTCCTCTGGTGTCCCCCACGCCTGGCCCGAACCTCCCTCTTCTCATGAAGGTGCCGGTAATTGGATTTAGAGCCCCCAGAACCTGGCGTGGCCTCCTCTGACCTTGTTTAATTTGCAAAGCCCCAGTTCCAGACAAGGGCACTTTCACAGTTCCCCGGTGGACGTGAGTTTCCAGGAAATATTATTCAATCCAGTACAGCTACAATATCAAAGTGCCTTCTCTGGAGTCACTCAAATAATATCTGAAAATCTTTCCTCCTCTGAATCCAGGCTGTCACCTCATTAGCAGACGTCACGGTCTTGGCTGCTTCCTCATCGTCTCCCAAAATGTCTTTTACAGAACACCAATACTAAAAGAGTTACCACAGGAAGAATTCCACAGTCAAACAAGTTTGGAAAATGTGTAATTTACCCAACTCCTGCGGCTTACAAAGCACATTAACATTAAGCTTTCTGAGGAGCCTTACAGCGCAGTGAACTTCCTGAAGTCGGTATTCCTAAAGCTTTTAACAGTCCACGAAGCTGCAGTTCCAGGGAGCAGAAGTTGGCTGACCCTTGCCGAAGCTCTTTCTTGGCTTGGAGGCGTTCCTCTTGGCCTCCAGTTCTGCGGCACTTTTCAGGTAGGGGATGCATGCCGTTCCATTCCCACGCTCTAAACCTGTCCAACGTCTTCACAGCCTCTCAAACGCAGACTGCGTCGACCTCCTCCTCCCTGGTCACTCTGCCCTAAGCTTCCCTCGCCTTCAGCCTTTCACACAATCCTGGGAGAAATCATGAGGGAGATGAGACATGCACAGGTGAAGCAACATGAATTAATTAGAAAATAATAGTCCACATCAAATGCTATCACAGTGTGATTCAAACTGAACACTAAATCAGAAGAAAAAGAGTTGCCTCTATACTCACCAGCATTCCCAACACGGTTCCAAGCCAGAGCCCAGGGGAAGGTTTACTGAGCCGACAGCTGGCTCAGATGGAAGCTTAAGAAATATGTTCTTAGTTCTAAAACAGCAACATTCACAAAGCTCAACCCCACTCCTGTGATTCCTTAGAGGTCAAGGAATAAGCAAGGGCTCAAAATCAGATTTCTTTTAACGGAAGTACCTGGAGTGTATAATGATCTAAATAAAGATCACATAAAATCAAAATCAAAGTTAAATTACTGTTTCCTTTATTTCTGGAAGGTGCCTTATAGCTCTCTTTGTGCAAAGGATGATGTAAATCCCTGAGAGTTATAAAAGTGCAGAGGGGCTGTCTCTAGAAGGTGCGTCTCAGTATGTTATCTTCCCAAGAGCTAATGTTTTCATGCTTTGAAACAATCTGGATAAAAGGAACTCTGAAGTTTAGCTCTCAAAAGAGGAGAGGAACAGAAAGGTGAAAGGAACGAGGGCTTAGGGATGTCAGAGTCCCATTTATTAATTCATCGATTTGATTACACATTTGGACCAGGAGATGCAAACTCAGCCGAATACAGAGTCCAGTAAAAAACAGGCGAAGAAAGCAGTAGAGTGAAACATCCTCCACAGCTTCAGACCATGGGCTTCAGAGTGAGGGAGACAATAGAGAGCAGTGGGGCCTGCGGCCAGCTGTAGCATGCAAGGCTGTCTAATTTGGGTGTGGTCTTCCTGCTCTAGTCAACTGATGCCAAGTGGGAATTCAGGCACTAAGGTGAACAGAGCTCTGATTGTGTAAGAAAGTTTTAAAATCTGGATTTTTATTTGGAAATCTCCCTTTTATAAACATCATAGGGAACAGGGGAAGATGTGGGGGATTGTGGGGGCTATAGGATATTTAACTCTAGAACTCTTTTTTCATAGCTCATGCTTTGGACCTTCTCAAGTGGGCCAATAAAATCCTTGATGTTGTAATAAATATAGGTTGTTGAAATGAGTCACATTTAAAACTAACCGAACAGACTAGTTTTAAACATATAATTTGTAGATGTAAAATCTGCACCTTTATTACTTGGAGACGACACATTGAGGTGCCGAGTAGTTTTCCTCCCACACTCAAGGAAAACAACCTTTTGTATTTGCCCCTTTTCTAATGCGGCAGAGCCTCCCACCCTTCAGACCGGCGTCCCTCCATGGCAGGGCAGTCACGCCGAGGCCACGATGCCAACGGGTCCTGGGACAGCTCGAGGGAGGAGGTCCTCACGGGCAGGTTTTGTCTGCCCGGTGCCAAATACAGCTGCTTCCAGGGCCTCCACAGCCGCTGAGGGCCCGCAGGGCCCCCGCTGACGGACGTTCTGACGTGCAGATGCTGCCCTGTGGAGACGCTGCCGACAGGTTAATCCCATAGTCATTTCCTGCACACACAAGCTCAGGAAAACGAGGGCTTCCCATCTGTGTTCCCATCGTAGGTGTTCTGGAGACTTTCTAAGAACCTAGACCTGTCACAGCCCCCCTCACCCCACATGGAAAGACCCTCTGCCCAGCACCCCACCCACTGCCAAGAGGTCTCCAGCCTCTCCCTGGGCCACGGGTTCTCAGGCAGCAGCTGTGAAATGCAGCCTGCCAGGCCCAGCTGGGCCAAGGAGCCCTGGAGAGGGGGCAGGGGGCAGGGGTAGAGGGCAGGGGGCAGGGGTAGAGGGCAGGGGGCAGAGGCAGGGGTGGGGAGTTAGGGGCGTGGGGGGCAGGGGATGGGGAGTAGGGGTGAGGGCAGGGGGCAGAGCAGGGGCAGGGGGCAGGGCAGGGGGTGGGGAGCAGGGGCAGGGGATGGGGAGTGAGAGGTGGAGCGGGGGCAGAGCGGGGGCAGGGGGCAGGGCAGGGGGTGGGGAGCAGGGGCAGGGGATGGGGAGTAGGGGCGTGGGGGGCAGGGGCAGGGAGTGGGGGGCGGGGGCAGAGCAGGGGCAGGGGCAGTCCTCAGTGACTCTCAAGGAGGGCTGTCAGGGCTCCTCCCTCCACCCCTCCCCTCGCCTCACCTGCAGGCGCTGCAGAGAGGGCCGGGGGCTCGCGCCCTTATGTGCGTCCCAGCCCAGGAGCCCCCTCTGTGCCTTGCTCAGGGGCTGGAAGCCGAGGCGGTCCTCGGTGCCTCTTTACGGGGAAGTGAGGGGACCTGAAGACGCTTCTGTCCACCTGATTCGACTCTAGTTTGCACTCCCAGCACCCCCTCCTGGCCCTGAGCATTCACACAGCGGCAGGAGCCTCCGTCTGTGGCTCTCGGCCTGAGAGGCCGTGTCTGCAGAGACCTGCTGAGTAGCCCTTCTGAACCCCGGGTTAGCCTTTTGCTTATACTGTAACAATAGGTGAGTGAAGGGTTGACTACTACTTTCATTTTGGCTTGTAGTCTTAACTGGCTACTTTGAAACCTGGTAGCTCAGCTCTTGGCATATCATTTAAACATTTTTAAATGATAAATTTGGACTTCTGTTTCAGGCACTGGAAAGTATACAAGGTGGCTTTTCCCCATAACAAATTACCGCAACACTTGAAACACTATTCATTTATTCATCTGCTCCTAAGTTTGTGGGTTGGCGTTTGGACCAGGCTCAGGCAGGCTGCTGGTCTCTGCCCCCTGTGCTGCTGGCTGGGCTCAGTCCACCCCGGGGTCCCCCATATGTCTGGTGATTGTCTTTGGCAGGAGCCGTGGGAGGACCCCAACATCCAGTGACAGGTTCTCGGGCACCCAGAGAGCAAGCCCCGGCACACAAGCCCTTCTCAAATCTCTGTTTGCATTCATCTGCGTATGTTCCCTCAGCCAAAGCAACTGACATGGCCAAGCCTAGACTTGAGGAGTAGCGAAGTATCCCCTGGTGGGAAAATTGCAACGGAAATTGGAATTGGACACATAAGAGGAATTGGACACATAAGAGAAGCTGTGGCAGCGGAGAGGGCTGCCAAAGATCACCATCTGCTGGCAGACCAGAGAAGTGCATGTGAGGAAATAAAAAGTAAAAAGGGGAGCAGATGTGGCTCAAGCAGTTGAGCATCTGCTTCCCAAATGGGGGGTCCCCGGTTCTGTTCCCAGTGCCTCTTTAAAAAAAGAGAGTGAGAAACTTCTGAGAGCGGAAGGGAAAAGCAGACCATCACATACAAGGGACTCCCAGTAAGCCTTAGTGCAGATTTCTCATCAGAAACCATGGAGCAAGAAGACAGTGGTATGATACAATCAGGATACTGAAAGAGAAAAGCTGCCAGTCAAGAAATATTTCTCCAACAAAATTGTCCTTCAGATATAGAGGTGAGTTTAAAATATTTACAAACAGAAACTGAGAGTTCATAAAAAAGAATCCACCTTTGCAGGAAATATTAAAGGGAGTTTTACAGCCTGAAAGAGAAAGAGAGGAGAGGCTTGGAGGAGACAAATGACCTGATTAAAAAATGGGCAAAAGACTTGAATAGTAGAAGTTGGGAAATTAAAAAGCAAACATGCATATCATCATATAGGGGTCCCATACGACAACCCTCTACCAACACTTTGCATTGTTGTGAGACATGTTACAGATTATGAAAGAATATTGTCAAAATCTTACTACTATATAGTCCTTATCTTACATTTGGTGTATTTCCCCCCCAACCCACCCTATTATTTTTTTTTAAATGTATGTTTTTTATGTCAGAAATTGTAAGCTTACAAAACAATCACGCACATGTGCAGAATTCCCAAACAACACCCCTCTATCAACACATCACAATGTGGTAGAACATTTTTTACAGATAAGATAATGTCATCTGATTTCAACAAGGTCTTTTAATGAATTTTTGTTAATCATGAATGTTGTGGGAAACTGGCTTACCTGTTCCGTATTGTAAATGTTACACCTGTTCTATTGTAGATGTTGCAGTTGTTCCCTATTATTGTAGATGAGGATGAAGTTCTAATAGCAAACAGCTGCTTGGTAGTTTCCAATAAATATGAGATAGAAACTAGGGTTGAGGCTCTCAGTTCCAGAAGCTGTGAGTCCCCTGGTCCCATCTTTATCTCCTCTTTTGTGTCTTTCTCTCTATCCCTTTATTTTGTAAAGTTCTGTATTGCCTTCACTTCAAGCCAACTATTGCTGAGCTGATTGCAGCACATGAAAGCATCTGCCTATTTATAAAACAGTAGAATGTATCTGTATGGGCTAAACAGGACTTCATTTAGCAGTGGTGCTTTATGTGCATATTCATTCATTCTCTCATTCTGTACCAAAACTTCACGGAGACTTACTTCTAGCTAGACAACTATGCCTATTGACTGACGCAACCCAGGAAATGTTTCTCAGCCCCTTTTTGCAGGCGTCTGTAGTTTCCAGGTTGAGAATCATTGATTTAGATTACCTGGTTTTATTAATGTGTTGAGGACATCCAATGAGTAAATTGAAGAGATTTGGATCTTGCCACTTCAGATGAAAAGGCCCTGATGCAAAGTGGTATCCATGATGCAGATATAGACAAGAGAACATACCTGACATTGTTTTTCAGGATCTTTGTTCCTTTTATTTCTTTAACAGCCATTATTTGCTTAAGTTCATCACAAGTGCTGGACATCACTCTGGTTTCCAAGTCTATTTTATTTTTATTAATTTTAATCTTATGTATTTTATTAAATTCATTTCCAACTCTAACAAATACACGATACTAATGGATGGTGTTAATAATGGGATGGTTCATGGGAATAATATACCAAATATAAGCTATGGACTATAGATGGCAGTAATATTATGGCAGTGTTTACCATTTGTAACAAATGTCTTCTTTTACCATTTGTAACAAATGTCTTCTTTTACCATTTGTAACAGATGTCACAACAGTGTAAGGTATTGTTGGTGGGGTGATGTATGGGCGTTCTTTCTGGTATGCATGATTGTTTCATAAACTCACAACTTCTCATATAAAAGAGCATGGGGTCTGGATCAAATCTTCACAAGGACTGACAAGTAACATCTCCCTCCATATTAGTGAAAAGGTTTGGATGCAGGAAACAAAAAACCTAACTCAAACTGTATTGCTTCTGAAACTGGGACGTCCCAGATGTGTCAGCTGCCGCATGGCTGCACCCAGGATGCTCTGTTACTCCTCCGTGTGTGCTCCCCACCTTTCCACTCTGCTTCCTTCCATTTTGCCTTCATTCTCAGGGAGATGATATCCACCTGGAAGCAGCAATGACCTTGAGATGTTCAGATTTACTCTATCTGTGTAGTAATTCTAGCAGAAAGAGGGCGGCCCCTCAATATAGAAAGGAGTAACTTTGCTGTGAGACATTTTCCTTCTGATCTGCAGAAGCCAGAATACTGAGATAATTTTTTAAAAATACAGAATCAGGCAGAGATTATCTTGCCAACAGAATGTTTTTTTTTAAGATTTATTTTTTATTTATTTCTACCCCCAACCCCTGTTGTCTGCTCTCTGTGTCCATTCACTGTGTGCTCTTCTGTGTCTGCTTGTCTTCTCTCTAGGCAGCACTGGAAACAAATCCTGGAACCTTCCAGGGTAGGATAGAGGCACTCAATCGCCTGTGCTACCTCAGCTCCCTGGTCTGTTGCGTCTCTTACTGTCTCTCTTTGATGCGTCATCTTGCTGCACCAGCTCTCCGCTTGGTCCAGCTCACTGTGCCAGCCAGCTTGCTTTCACCAGGAGGCCCCAGGAATCGAACCCTGGATCTCCCATGTGGTAGAAAGGAGCCCAGGGAAGCGAACTTGGCCCAATGGATAGGGCGTCTGCCTACCACATGGGAGGTCCGTGGTTCAAACCCCTGACCTCCTTGACTCCTGTGGAACTGGCCCAAGCGCAGTGCTGATGCGCGCAAGGAGTGCCGTGCTACCTAGGGGAGCCCCAGGCACAAGGAGTACGTCCCATAAGGAGAGCCGCCCAATGTAGAATAAAAGGCAGCCTGCCCAGGAATGGCGCCGCACACACGGAGGCTGACACAGCAAGATGACGCCACAAAAAGAAACACAGATTCCCGTGCCGCTGATAACAGAAGAACACACAGTGAATGGACAGAGAGAGCAGACAACTGGGGGAGGGGGGGAGGAAGGGGAGAGAAATAAAAAAAAAAAGATTACAGTAAAAAAATAAAAAGATTAAAAGATAAAATAAAAGAGCCCAGTCGCTTGAGCCACATCCACTTCCCACCAACAGAATCTTCAGAAATCTATAGGCTACACAAGTATAATATTTCCCCAGTTCTTCCTAATAGCCAGGTTTTCCCGTGAAGGCATAAGCAAAAGAAGCAGCACGAGCATTTCTGCTCCTCACCAGAGCCTTGTCTCTTCCTCTGATGCCTCAAATGTCTACAGCTGCACACGGGGTTTGCAGGAGAACGTTCTGATCTTTGCTTATCAGTAGAATTTTCTATTAGGGAATGTTGACAATAGTACTACTCAGGAGCAATAAACTAATTAAAAACCACAGAACAAAATGAGTACAATTCAGTTGTTCAAAGTCATCTGCCTTTAAAAGACCACACAGAGACTAAGGTTCAAAAGTTTTCCGCTTGGCCGTTTAGTAAACTACCTGTTATAATTACTATCAGTCATTGGCCTGATTTTCATTTTATCCTTCAAAATGAATCATACACTACTTACTAACAGTTAAGTATGAATGTATGTAGTACAAGTAATTAGCTATGGTTTTGTTATAATTGACACTTCTTAAGCAATGTAGCATTCATGTGTCACTCAATAAATATTGAGCCCGTTTTCTGTACCAAACCCTGATAAATGCTGGGGATGCAGCGTTGACTAGAGACAGAATGCCTGCCCTCTTTCTTCCCTTTTGGCAGGAGAAGCGAGTGACGCCTCAGCACAGTGCCCCGTGGCAGGCTGTGCTGGCCCGTCTGGAATTTCTTCCACGTTCCACGCCACCCAGCCCACAGCCACCTGCCGTGGACAAGTTGCTTCCTAGTAATGCAGCTGGCTTACAGAGTTCTCAACTTTGTGACTGATGGCTGAAATTTCAGATTTGTGCACACATTCCGTCACGTGTACTTCCATTCCTCCTTTCTATTGCTTTCCATTGCAGAAGAAGGCATAACAGCACCTAGGGTCCCTTGAGTACTCTGAAACAAGTGCTCTGAACCCACAAACACTTCTGCAAAAGATCCTTTTCTCTAAGAACAGGGCTTTTTATAGGCTTCCCTGAATTTAGATGGAAAAAGAAATTCTCTTTTGAACTAATGCTTGAAAATGTGATTGGAAATTGTTTTCCCTATGACCTTCCTACCAAATATGCCCCATTCACCATCCCTGCCTGTCGCTGCCAGCTGGCTCAGAAGTGTCCCTTTAAGACCCCCAAGTAAATATCCATGACAAGCGACGCACTTGTTCACCAGAAGACAGGTACAATGCTTATAGCAGACCCTTCTCAATACCCTCAACTGGAAACAATTCAAATGCCCATCAACAGAGGAATGGATGAATTGTGGTATGTCCACACACTGGGATGCCGTATACCAATGAAAGTGAACAAAACACAGCTGCACAAAAGAGCATGGATAAATCTTACAAGCTGATAATTAGCAACATGGAGTCAAGCACAGAAGAGTACATAAATATGTATATATAAAATTTAGAATTCCTGTCCATCAGGAACCTCAGAATTTGATCTTATTTGAAAAGAGGGTCTTTGCAGCTATTAGTCAAGATGAGGTCATATGGGTATATAGAGTATGACTGTTGTCCTTATTAGAAAAAGGAAATTTGGACACAGAGGGGAGACAGCCATGGGAAGATGGAAGGGGAGATTGGAGTTATGTAGTCACATGCCCAGGAGCGCCCAGGGCTCCTGGAAGCTCACAGAGGCAAGAAGGATCTTTCCGTCGAGGTTTGGAGATGCATGGCCTGCCAGCACCTTCATCTCAGACGTGTTGCCTTCAGAAGGATGGGAGAATAAATATCTGTTGTTTTCAGCTACCCAGTGTGTGGTCATTGTTACTAATCCAAGCAGGTTTCTGAACCTCTTTGTGGTCAGAATTCTCATCTGTAAAATGCACATGGAAAGTGTTGTACGTGTCAAGTCCCTCCAGCTGGGCAGGTCATGTGGTGTGGGCACGCTTGTTAGTTGCAGCTACTGTTGCATCTGCTTCATTTTTTGTTCTCACAGTCTATATGCTGGAATACGGCTGCCCGTTGTTTCCAAGCTTTATGAGCAAGTGGCAGAGAAGGTTCTTTCCTTCCCACTCTGAATTCCAAAGTTTCCTCCCCCCAAAAATTCTATGTCTAGAAGCAGGGTCATATTGTAAAAGATGACCACTCGTGCCCAACCAGATGAATTGGGGGTGCCACAAACTCAAGCAATTGGATGGGGGCAGTTTTCAGAAAAACAGAAGTGAGAAGTGGGAAGTTGCTTGGGAGAGGGTGCAGAAGGAGACCTATACAAATAGCACATTGGCAGTCTACCTTTACTCAAAATTAAACTATCCCTCTGTATACACAGTGTCAAAGCTTACATTAAGCCTCAGATTCAACTCCATGCTTAGCCAAATAAAGACTGACATTTCTTCAGCTGGAGAAAAAAACAGGTCCCTCAAGTAGAATAGGGGCTATATATGAATGACTCAGTGAAAATATGAACTATATGAGCATGAATGAGAAGGTGAGAAGTCAGGGATTTTCTGTTATCAGCATATAGGAATTTTGATAAATAGAATTTTAGAATTGGAAGGGACCTGCAAATCCCTTTGCCTACAAGTGGTTGTGTGGTTTCAGCTTGAAACCTCAGAGTCTCAGATTTGAATTAGGAGTTAGCAAGCAAGGGAAAAAGTCAACACTGATGCATGGATTCTTTCAGGGAGTACAAATAATGGACAGCTGAAGGGCATTTTTAGCAATAACAATAAAAACTATTATAGGAGAATTGGAAAGACTCTCGAACAGGTCATTTATCATGTTGTCAGTCTTTTGGCTGTGATATACAAAAATCACCGGTTAACAGCAATAATACTTTACATTCGTGGAGTATTTTTATTCCCAAAGTGCCTTTAGAGACATTATCTCTGTTAATCTTCACAAGGAAGTAAGTATTATTTTCTAACGCTCAAGAAATTACTAGCTCAGAGTAATGGGTGCTTGGTTGACTTGCAGAGTTCATTCACCTTAAGACAGAAATAAGGAAGGCGCTTAAAAAGCTGCTCCTCCACCAAAACGCACACCATTCATTTTGTGACAGGGAGTGTTATTGACAGTTCATTGGTGTCTTGCCTATCTGACCTTGTAAATTCGTTGGGAAAGTATCTTTCTTCCCTTCTCCCAAGACATTGCGAAGAGAGCCACAAGATGTGCTGGGCAGTTATTCAAGGGAAGGCGATGGGGACTGCTGCTTGGAGGGAGAGTGGGGCCCCGGAGGCGACTCCTGGGACTGGGGAGGGAGGCTGTCTGAGCTGTTTGAGAGGGGCAGCCTTGGGGGTGCTGGCTGTCCTGCTGGTCAGTCATCACCGCTCAGGCGTAGGCGTCAGCGCCCAGAGCCCCACGCCCAGCTGGAGGCAAAGACCAGCTCAGTGACACCCACGGCCTCCCGGGAAGGGGGTCTGCCGGCCCCTCCTCACCGCCTTGCCACACCCTGGGCCGGGGGGCACGGAGCCCCTTCCTCGTGTGGCCGTGAAGCCCCAGGGGCCACAAAAGTGGGGCTGTGGCTGGGGCCTTGACTGAGCGCTGAGCACCTGTTAAATGAACTGGAAACTGTCTCCTGCTGTCTTCTAGGACTGTGGAGAGACTCCAGGGGAGTCCCCTTAAATGCTGTAATGTCGGAGCACTGCAGCATGCACAGGAGTGTTCCTATCAAGGCAACGTGCCTAGGACATGCTGGGGAGGAACCACTTCCTGGAAAGGTGCTTTCTAGCTTGTGGAATCCTCCCTGTCCCACCTCGGGAATCTCATAGCTAGGGAAACCACCAGCCACTGTGCCTTTTTCCTGATTCTCTTTTCTATCATTGATCCATTAATCCAACAAATAGTTATGGGCAAAATTCGACATCAGAAAAATATTTATCCAGCAGCCACCATACCCCAGGAACGGTTCTAGGAGCTGAGCTACTGCAGAGAAGAGGTACAGCCCGGGTTCCAGGCACTGGGCTGCAGGGAGGTGGTAAACCAGACGGCTCTGCTCCGGGGCTGCAGCAGAGTGACGGTGAGAAATTAAATAGTTGACCACACAGACAAGGCTGTGTGACAAAATCCAGCTCATTACATCAGAGAAATGTTTCATATTGTCGATAGTTGCTCTCCTCTTGTCTTCACAAACCCTCAACTACTAGCTAGTGGAAAAATTAAAGGTACGATATCGTTACCTCCGTCCAGTCTTCCAGTCTGTTGGCTTGGTTAGGTGCTGGGCATGAGCACGCTGGATTGGCCTCGCCTCTGCACCTGTTGGCTGCAGAGCCCAGGCCTCTGCCATGGCCGCTGTCCACCCAGTGGCCCAGCGTCTACTCCTGGCCTCCAGCTTGAGGTCACCTCACCCGTCGTGGCCGGCCCAGCGGCAGACCTGCTGGCTTCCCACTCGGGATCCATTCAAATGGGAAGTCACTCCTCAGCGCCTCCCTCTGCCCGACCCCCCACGCCATCAAAAGCCCAAATGAAAGGGGCATAACACTCTCCCGGCCCTAACGAGTGGCCCCAATCTAGCCCCAGAGAGGAACGCTAAGACACAAGCGTCTTCTTTTCCTCCTAGTCTCTACCTTGGCCTCTTCCACCAGTGGGCAGGGCTGGACAAAGGGGGGCATTTCCTTCACTTGCCCTCTCTGACATCAGCCTCATCATATCAAGGCGAGTCCCGCGGCTTCACTGAGCACCGCAGAGGAACCTGTCGCTGTTCCAGTCCCCACCGAGCTCTCTGTGCCGCTCGCCACCTGGGCTCCTGCACCTGCAGGCCGTCCCCACACTGCTCTCTGCATGCCTGTGCCCAGCCCTCCCCTGGGCACCTCAGAGCACCTCCACGGCCTGGCTGCTGTGTGTGATCGACTCTTCCCGAACGCTGGGGTCAACGGGGAGGACGTGCAGCAAGACAAGGCGGGCAGCAACTTGAAATCAAACGTGGGAGCCCCTGGCCTCAGGCCTCTGCTCTCCCTGCCCCAGGGGCTCTCACGGGTGACCTTCTCAGCTCTCACAAAGCCCTGGCCTGCCACCATTTCTTGGGGCTTGTTTTACCCCCTTCTAGCCAAACATTTCTCCTGACTCCCCCAGTACCAGAAACGCTCATCTCCTGTCCCCTGGGCGCTCAGCCCGTTCCTCCGTTAGGGAGAGAGCTGTCGCTCTCATTGTGGCTGGCACTAGCCTGGGAAGCACAGAGTGACGGTGAAGCTCGGGTTTTAAGGCCGTCTTCCCTGGTCCTCATTGTCTGTTAGCACTGTAATTTTAAGAAGTTGCTTATCCTCTCCACACCACAGTGTTTCCATCGTCACAGCCCCTCCCAGCTGGGGCTATTGTGAGGGTCGCATGGGACCACCTCCCTCTAAGATGCCTGGACCCACGCAGGTACAGACCAAGCCATGACAGGCAATCGTTGTTCTCTCAGTTCCTCTTTCCAAGACTACCTTGGATAGTGGTTCTCCGACTGGAGCAGGTCAGAGCCCCCTGGAGGGCTTGTTAAGTGGGTGGGGTCTGAGAATGGGCACGTCTAACCCGTTCAGGTGCTACAACGAAGGCGTCCAGGTGTGGTACTTTGAGAACCTCTGACCTACAGCAGGTCTTTTCCATTTTCAGAAAGCACCATTTAGTCATTATTTTTTTGTAACATAAGAACCATCTGCCTTGACTTCCCACTTTTAGGAACAGATAGAAGCTTCAAATTGTCCTTTCTATGAGCCTCCCTTGATAGAATTTCATCGGCAGAAAAGAACACATTTAGAATGTTACCTGTTCTGTAAGAAAGAAGAGGAAATAAATATACATGTTGTAGCAGTTTAGCATTGTTTATGAATTCCACAAAAATAGATATTGGCTTATGTTTGTAAACTGGTCTGTTCTTCTGGGCATGTTGCCCTTTGATTGTATTAAGTTCAGAGGTTTCACTTTTACTTGATTAAATTAAAATTAGGGCTTTGATTTGGCCATGTCAGTAGGATGTGGTGGGTAGGGACTCACAGAGAAAATGACACAGCCGAGGAGAGAGTTTGAGTTTTGATGCTGGAGCCCCAGGAAGTAAACACACAGGAGAAGAACACAGAGGAATAGACACAGCTCTGTAGATACAGCAGAGGCCTGGGAAAAGAATGAGCCTGAGAGTCTACAGCTGACCCTGTGGAGAGAACAGAGCAGCTGAGCCTGGAAGGAAGCGAGCCCTGGGGAGAGGTCTTGTGACAGGAAACTTCCACCCCAAATAAATGCCCTGTATCAAAGTCAACAGAGTTCTGGTGCTTTGCATCAGCGCCCTTTGGTTAACTAATACATATGCATCTCCACTTTTTTTTTTCAAAAAGGGAAACTCAGGAAAGAAAAGCCAGAAACTAATAATTGTTTAGCTAGAGTGAGGTGGAGAGACCAGGAGAAAAAGCAATACTTCTCTGAGTATTCTTTTAGTTTTGGATTTTGGAAGCATGCTAGTGTATTATATATTTAAAACAATAAATTAAATCAACAAGTTTGGGGAGAAGTGCCTAGAACTGAATAAAAAGAGAAGTAATTTAACCTCACAGTATATCCAATGGATGGCAGAACCACATAGAAGGATGAAAATAGAAATAATCCAAGTCACTTTGAATATAGTACTTGGACTATATACCTTCAGTCTAAAGACAAAAAGAAGTGTAAACAAATATTGTTTGGGTAGTGATATGGCTTTAGCAATTCAGAGTCTATTTGGTGTGTATTTTAGGATTGTGCAAATGAGTAAATATATTGATACTTATGGGAACCTGGAAAGGAAATACCATATATGGAATGGGGGAAAACAAAGAAGACCTATGACATTGACTTAGAATTAGGTGTATCAGTATGAAATCAAGATAAAATAAAAAAAAAAGAAAATAGTACATGTACATGTATGTATTTTCTAACTCTGTCTACTGAAAAGGCCTAGAAGTAAAGTTACCCCAGTAGCAATGAGGTACATCTAGCCATAGATATTGTTGCCTAATTTCTTCTAAAGTATAAGATAAGAACAAGTTAACAGTGGGACATTTTGCTGTACCAGAAAATACATGTTTTTAGAAAAGCATTTTGGGGGGACATATCAAAAAGATAGAGGAGGGAGTTTGAATGGGTTTTGTGACATTTTGAGATTATTTATGAATCCCCAAAAAGGGAATATGTTTATAAACTGACTTATTCCTCTGGGTGTGATACCCTTTGATTGTATTAGAGTCAGCTGAGATGTCTTTGATTAAATTACCTGTGAAGATGAGGGCTTTGATTTGACCCCAGTTGAGTCCCCGCCCCTTGATGGGCCTATATAAATGGACATGCACTTAGGTTGACACACACCGGAAGAGAGAGGCTCTGTCCTGTTTGATCCTGGGAGAGACAAGCCATTTGCCTGATAGTTTGCAGTTGAAGAAAACAGAGCAGCTGAGCAGCTGGGAAAGCCCAGAAATAAAAGAGCCCTTTGCCAGATACTGATGTAGGAAGCCCTGAGAGATGAGCCCTGTGCCAGCCTGCAGCTGAGACCGGGAAGGAGCTGGACCCACGGAGCCTTGAGAGGAAGCAGAGCCCCAAGAAGGAGAGACCAGGAGGAGGCCAGCAGCCATCTTGCTTCAACGTGCGGCAACTGACTTCGTGAGAAAGCAGCCTTGAGCTGGACTCTTCATGGCCTTGTAACTAAGCTTTTACCCCAAATAAATGCCCTTTAGAAAAGCTAACAGATTTCTGGTACTTTGTATCAGCGCCCCTTTGTCAGACAGGTTTTACTGGCCAAATCAGACCATTTAAGTTAAAAAAAAAATGACAGTAATGATCATACCTTATTGGGGGAAAAAACAAGAACCCACTAGTCCTTAAAATGAACAAACAAACAAATAATAAGGAAGATAAGAAAGTTTTTCTTTTCTTTTTTTTTGAGAAAGTTTTTCTTTATAATAGAACACCAACTACTACATGTAGAAGGAATGATAGAAAAATCACCATTTTTGCAATCTTCATACTAGTATTGGTTTATATAAGAATCATCAAAGAATGCTAAAACTACTGGGTGAAAGTCTGTTGGGGATGAGGATGTTTATACAGTCTGAAAGTTTCTCCTCACAGATTATTTGTTAAGTATAAAAGGAAAAGAGTATTTTACAGTACTGTGGCCCTGCAGTAAAGTGATCACCAACAATGGAACGATATGTTTCCTGATAAGAATCACTGAGGAGGAAACATCAGTTATTATTTCTGCCAAAAATGTATAGCTTGAATTTAATAATGAGGAGACTATCAGCCAAAACCAGATAGAAAGACAAACTCAAAAGCAACTGCTCTTGCTTTTCAAAAATATCAGTGTCAGACGAAGAAGACTAGGGAACCATTCCAGATTAAGGGACTTCAAAGAACCGTGACAACTAAATAGAGCACGATTCCGTGCTGTATGCTCAGCCAGGAAAAAGCAAAAAACGATATTGCTATGAAGGGCACGAGTGGGACAACCGATGGACTTTGAATGTGGACAGCATATTACATAACAGTATTGTTTTGTCACCAAATTTTCTGAATGAACATTGCTCCCAAGGACAAGAGAATGTCCTTGTTCTTAAAAGATGTTGCTAAAGTATTTATTAGTGGTGGCCATGATGTTTGCAGCTTGTACTCAAATGCTTTTGCAATAATAACAGCAACAACAGCACAGTTATTCATAGAAAGAGAGAAAGCAAATGTGGTAAAGAATTAACACGCAGCGAATCTAGATGAAGCTTAGATGAGAGTTCATTGTACTAATCTTGCAAATTTTCTGTAGGTTTGAAACTTCTCCATTTAGGTGAGGTTTTCTATCCAAAGAAATGGCATAAAAAATTATTCTCCCTTTAAATGTAGAGATCTTCCACTAATTTTTTCACTAGTGCATATTTCTTTTGATAATTTTTAGTTCCCTGGCTTGGGCAGTGGGTGGGGAAGCAGGTTTAGTGAAGGTGGTGAGTGCAGATTTGGACATAGTGAAGTTTTCCAGGGCCAAGAGGCTGGAGCTTGGGGGAGAGGTCCGGGCTAAAGATGTAGAATTTGGGGTCAGGTGATGGTGCTCTTTGCGAGTTCTCCTGGGGGAGCTTGGAGAATAAGAGTGGCGGGGGCGGCAGTCCTGCCGGGGGGTGGCGTCCGCTCATTGCAGTGCTTGCAGCATCTGCTGGTTGCAGCCTGTGCTCATTGCAGCATGTGCTCGTTGCAGTATCTGCTCATTGTGGTGTCTGCTCGTTCCAGCATTTGCTCATCTTCTTTTTGTGTGTGTTTAATTATTTTGTCTTTATTTTTTTAATGTTATTTAAAAAAATATGAGGTCCCCATATACCCCCCACCCCCTCACCCCACTCTCCCCCATCTTCTTTAGGAGGCACCGGGAACCAAACCTGGCACCTCCTGTGTGCCCAACTGCTTGAGCCACATCTGCTCTGCATGATCTAAATTTGAGAGGGGAACTTTATCTTGTCCTGTAGAAATCCAGTTTCAGGATGAAGAGGAAAAAACAAAACAAAACAAAACCTGATTTTGTCACATCCAATATTACCTCTACTCATTTCTTACTGATTTCTTCCCTTTTTCCTAATTCATGTGCCATTACGTTTGAACACATTTGTTAATTCCACCTTCCCATTGAAACAGCCATTGCTTTTTGCATCACCCTCGTGTCTGGCCTGTTTGCTGCCCCAATGCTGTCTTTGGTGCTGGTGGCTGACCTTACAGAAATAGGATGAGGTGGGTTTACCCTGTTTTTTGTTTTTTTTGGTAGGTGTATTTATAATTATTGTGGCAAGGATTCATTCAACAGTTACTTAACAAAGGCTTTGCTGTAGGACCTGGTGACGTCTCAGTGGCTGAAGACATCCTCTGAGGCTTGGATTCTGTCCAGCAGTTCACACACAATCGCATGCACAGGGCCGTTTTGGAGAAGAAAAAAGGCATGTCAACAGGGACAGTCTGGGATTGCATTAACAGCTTTAACGGAAACGAGTTGGCAATGATAGAAGCATGACTTTAGAGAAGGGTGGAATTGTCCTTGAGGATAGCATGTAATAATCTAAACTTCCACGAGGGGAAGGTATCTTAAGATACTAAGATTAGGAGAGTAATTATTGCTAAAACGATTATTTGTCTTAAGATGTCATTGTTACTTTCCAGAGATAACTAAACTCCAGGTTTTTAAAACAGATTTTAATTTTTGACATATGCAAGTGACATAGTCACAAATTTGTGGAAATAACAGCTATGACAATAATGAAAAGAGCTAAAATTTATTAAGCGTTTCCTATGTGCCAAGCATTGTTCTAAAGGGGCAGGGCTCCGGATGTTAACCTCCTTCTGAGAGGTGTCACAGGAACCCCAAATTCCCCCTTAATGCTCCACTCCTGTAACCATAGCACTGGCTACTGAAATGTCTAGGAGAGGAGACGTTGGTTAAACATTTCAATGGTTTAGTCAAGTGCCCTTTGCTTGGTTGTAGAAATAGTTTTTGTTGTAAACTGGTATTTCTTAGAGCGTTCATCTTCTTTTTAATAACTTTTGTTAGACTCCTGCTGACCCTTGTTTGGGTCCCCTGTGGGTGGTTCATCTGGGAATGGGTGCCTGACGGAAACCTTTCTCAGGCGCAGAGGCTCAGAAGCCAGTCAGATGAGGTTGACTCGTCTTGGCACAAAGCCTTAACCACCGAAGGAAGGGGAAACGCGGGGATGGCAAGGGGGGATGGCTGTTATTGACTGCCCCATCCCTGGTCCTTAGGCAGAGCGAGGACCAAGAAGTCAAGAGGCAGGTCTATTCCAGGGCACACTGAGGCCTAAGCAGCCCTGCTTGGTTTTGTCTCCCATCAGAATATAACACAGAAGCAGGGAGCCATTCTACTTGGCTCCTACGCAGCCACCCCTGCAGCTTTTTTTCTTTTTCTCTTTTATCCCTGGAAGAATGCTGTAAGTACATGAGACACAAGGTCAAAAGGTGCCAGAGCATGAGTTTAACAAATGGCTCCTCCCTCCCGCGCCTGGTCCCTACAGGGAGCCACAGCTGCCAGTTCCAACGCTGCTCAGCTTTGGACTTGAGAACCACGGCGAGTGTCATGTCCTAGTAGAGACGCTGTCCCCGAGGCAGCAGCGAGGAGGAGCTTGGACTGGTCTGCGTTAAACACACATGACTCTGCCTGATGATTCCCAAGCTTGGAGACCACAGCACGTGGGGAAAATGAGCCACTCAAACCTGTCCCAGGGCCCTATTGGTACCTATCGGCTGGTCCAGCCGGGGGGAATTTGATGCACTATTATTATGGAAATGATTCATGTTCTCAAACCAAAGTTAGAAATTCAGGTAAGTAAATGTCCCTGTGTGAGTATGAACAGAAACATGAGGCAGTTCTTTCCTTCAGTCTCCGCTTTACAGGGTCCAGGCAGATTGTGACGGGATTCAGTGAAATAATCCATATAAAATGTTTAGGACTGTGCATGGCACATAGTAACAACTTAATATATGTTAGCCATTTTTAGTTTTTGTACCTCTGAAAATTAATCAACTAATTTCCCCTGATATAGAAGCAGGGAAATGAAAGTCAAATTGACTTTTTCTGCTGTTGACTAAATGTTGTTCCACTAACATTTTTCAATGATCCAAATGAGTAGTGAGGGAAGATGAGCATTTGGGTCTGTCAGTGGCAGGTGTAGAGAACAAAGCCCTGTCAAGAAGATGTGTATCAGGGAAGGTCACTACCGATTCTCAAAAGCCTCCAGAGGCAGCTCGAACCCCGATTTTGTCAACCTTTAGAGAGAAGAGTCACACCCAGGGATTAGTCCTATGTAGTAATCAAACTCACAAGAGTTTACACAACATGGTGTACCTTTATTTGTGGTTTTTAATTTTTCTTGTTTTTATTTTTGTTAATGGTATAATGAAATGAATAATTAAAATAAAAGAGGGCCACGCATGGACCTGCTGTGTGACATTGTCAGCACCGTCAGCATTGTCCGATGTCAGGAAACTGGACAGGCCAAGAGCAGCACCTGCCCACCAGGGCACCCGCTTATTAATTTTAAATGAGAATTATAGTCACAAGACTGGAGTCTGAGTGGTCAGTGCTGAACTACATGAAAAATCAAATCATAATCAAATGAAGAAACTACTGCCTAGCACCAGCTTGCAGAGGTGTATTTGACAAGCACACAGGCTTCTGGAACCATAATCAGAAGGCGCTTCCGAACGCAGAGCAGCGCGCTGCGGAGGTGCTGACGGCTGAACCGTTAGGGGCAGGGCAGGCTCCCTGCCCTGCTGGGCAGCGCTGAGAGGGGATTTACCAACATTTGCTGCAGGGCGTCTTTCAGGGTTTCCTACACTTCCTGGCTCACAGGTTCCTTTCTTACTGTCGCAGTCTTGCTTAGTGAGTTAGAATGTTCTCCCTGCCGCTGCCAAGCCTGGCATGCCCGAGGCCTGTTTTTCCCCTTACACAGTTTTGCATAGCTCTGCTTTGATTCGTTGCCATGATTTCTCTCTATGCAATCACTTCAAGTTCCTTGGGGCCATACATATAGAGAGCAACTGTTTTACACCCTTCTGTTTGATGTTTATTTTATTTTGTATAGAAAATATAGGTAAATTCCACAAAGTGCCTTAAGATCCCTTTTATGCAATATTAAGTAAAATGCTTTGGCCGTCGCCTCTCCTTCAGTTTCTTGCTCCACTGGATCAAGCCTCAGTCTACAAGCGTGACTGAGCCCCCCAGCCCTAGAAGGTAGCCCCTTAGGCTGCTCCCCAGGCCTCCCCTGCCATCACCTGCCACCCCCAATTCCACTTTCAGCTTCTTGAGGCCCCAGGGGACCTGCCGTCATCCCCTCCTCTCATCTGTGCTGGACCCTGTAGGGGCTGCCTGGCTCGGCTGGGTCACCTCCCCGGCTGCAGCTGCTTAGTCCAGGGCCAGCCTGCCCGGCGAGTGTTCCTCTCTGAGGCTGCAGAGGGCAGCGTCTGCTGGAGCTGTGCTCACAATTCGCACCCAGAGGGGGTGTGAATTGCTAGGCAGCCCTGGTCCCCACCCTTCTCCAGCCGGCTCTTCATCACTAGCCTTAAGTTCCTTCTTTTTGTTCAGTTTAGCCAGAGTCCATATGGATTCTCTACAGCCCAGGCCCCTAGCCCTTACATTCTTGCACTCTTTTAACAATTTGCACCCATTGGACACAAAATTTCCCATTTCCTACCCCTGAATGGAAAACTTCCTAAAATTTTAGCCTTGGGATCCTTTTCTTTTTTACATTATCCTTTATTCCACACAATTTAAATAAACTAGACATGCTATCGCCTTAATTCAGATGACCCCAAAGTCTACATCATAGAGCACCAACCAGATGTTCGAGCTCTACACTTAACGTTTTGATGATCTGGTCACATCTCCACCGCAGGTCACCTACTGTCACCTCAGATTCCATACGCTTGAAACCAGACTCACCCTTTTAGTCTCCAGATGTGATCCTTTCTCTGTCTTCTCTATAGGGAACAGCTCCACTCCCCCTGCATCCCGTGAGGTTCAGAGTGACCTGAATTCCTTCTTCTCCATGGCCCTCTACAAGTTCTCCGATTCTACCCTGGCCCACGTTCACCTCAGCCGAGCATGGCGCTGTCACCCTCCACCAGCCACCCTTCCCTTCCACTTGTGTTGCAGGAGTTCAGGAACTCAGCTTCCTGCAGTCAGCCTGTGCCCACCTCATCTGCCCCGGCCCTGCTGCGGAAGTCTTTCTAAAACTCAGGTCGACTCACAGCAGTTCCAAAAAGAAAAGCTTTTAATTTAGTGGTCCCCAACTGGGATGTCCACCAACATTTCCCAGGGGCTTTAGAAAGTGCAGATTCCTGGGCTAAGAAAAGAAGACTCAGTGAGCTGTTTTCCAGCCGTGGGTGTGGACCTGTGAATTTGGGAAGGTTCCTCACAGGACCCTGTGTGCCCCGTGGTGTGGCTTGAATGGAGCCTCAATGCCTCTTGAACAAATCTCAGATTTCTCACTCTGGTATTCAAGGCACCAATTCTGCTTTGAGCCTTTTCTCCCTTCAGTCCTTATGTGTCCCATTGTCCGGCCGTAGCTGGTCAGTGCTGGCTGTTCCCTGGATACATCCAGATACCAGTCTCTTAATAGAGGGCTTTTCCCTCCTAGAATGTCCTCCCTCCCCCATTTCTAGTTCTCTCAATTGTACCTTTTCTTCAAGGTCAAGTTTAAATGAGATTAAAGCACTTAGAATGGTTCTTGAGTCATCATAAGCCGTCAATAATTGATGTTGTCGTTATGATAAATAATAAATTCTACCTCTTTGAAGTCTGAACCAGTCCCTAAGTCAGAATTATTCTTCACCTCCCCTGTGTTTCCATTGCACTTTGTTTCCACTCTTTTCTGGGCTCTTGTCACATCCACCTTGCACCTGTCTTACCACCTGTGGGAGGGCACCTTCTTGTTGGCGAACCCTGTCTTGTTTATGGACCAAACTTATGCAGACCTACAGTCCCTACTCAGCCTTGAACATATAGGTACACAAGGTTTTCACTCTTGAGGACCGAGCCCTAAATGAGCCAAGTCAGAACCAGCTGCCGGAGGCGTGTCCTGGCTTCCCACCCAGTGTGCTCTGCCTCATGCTGAGCAGAAAAAGCCTGACTGACGGCCTTTTAATTAAAAGTGCATTTACCTAGCAATAGAATTCAAATTGGGGCTGGGAAAAGGAAGCCGTCCATGTGGTGTGCCAGGACACTGTGTTACTTGCCCTTGGAAGGCCGGGTAGCGCAGTGATCTCACCTCTGTTTGCTAAATGTAGTGGCTGTGTCTGCCGTTTGCTTAGCACACCCCTCCAAGTCCTTCTGAGTGTTGTAAAGAGAAAACGGCTCACTGGGTGATGACACCAGGCACTCAAATGTCCTCTGACTTTTCAGGAGCTGAGGAATTGTGTGGGGCAGGAGTGGTGACTGACACGGTAGCTGTGCTCTTTGAAGAGTATAATGTGCTGCAAAAAAGTCAAAGTAGTCTGGTCATCTGCTTTGTCATCAGTCAGGTGGCTGTTTAAATGCTTTTAGAAAGAGGAGGAGTTTCAGAGCACAGTGGCCATTCCGAATCTACCCTCCTGGCAGAGGCGAGGGTGCTGCTCATGTACTTGACCCCAAGACCCACCCACCTGGGATTAGGGACAGAAGTGACTTTTCTGGGCACATGCTCCCATGTCTGAAGGTAACTGGCGGCATGAGCAGGATGGCTGTGGAATGCGTTGTTCAACTGGGAAGCATGCAACAGCAGAGTAAACTGGGGCTTGTGGTGGCGCTGGGAGCTGATCCCTCCCCTGGGAAGTTCTCAGCAAGAGGCCTCTGTTCCAGCTCCAGTTAAAGTCCCCAGAGAAAAGCTGTGCTTTATGAAAGAAGTAACAAATCTGTGCTGGATTCTTCCTGAAGTGCAGATGGAGTCAACAAACCCCTGCACCGGCTTCCTCAAGGCTCACCACGAGGCTAATTTCTCCGTGAAATCTTCTCACTGTCCTCCAAACAGCATTGCTTTCTCGGAATTGCTGCAACCTTCTCTACTGTGCGATTTGAGACTTAATTTGATATGCCCTGCTCCAGTTCATCACCCACCAGCTTATTCCAAACACTGAGGCTTGGAGAAGCTGTTCTATCCACTCGCCCCTCGGCATGAACAGCCTTGCACCGTTAGTAGTCTTTCACATGATTTGGCATGTGAGTGTAAGATTTTCCCTTCTCCACTCCCATTATTCAGTTATCAGTTGAATACTCATTGATTGATTATGACTTTATATGTAGAACCATTCTCATTTTGTTTTGAATGGATGAGCTATTTACGTCAGCAAAACTTACCTGGACTTTCCCCTATTTAGGAACGTATACCTGCAAAATTCCTTCTAATGTGGACTTCACATCAGACTTCCTGGAGGACGGCGGGGAGTAAGGTCAGTATTGCAGTCCTCGAGGGTAATGCCAGAAGGCTGAAGCATGCAGGTGGAGTGGGCGGAGGAGTAGAAATTTTGAAATCCATCAGGTCTAGGATTCTAGGAATTCTCTTCTACGCTGAGCCTCAGTTTGTTCATTTGTAAAATATTGGTAACAGTATGTATCTCACAGGGCTGTTAGGAAAAATGAAATGAGATAATGTTCAGGAAAGTAATTACCATGATGTCTAGAATAGAATAAGTGCTCAATATATGCTGGATTGGTATGATTCTCAATCTGAGTGGGTTACTAATGCTTATTTTTAGGGGATGCCAACTCCTATAAATCTAAGATAGGAGCATGAGGGCGGCTGTGCGATAAAGGGGAATAAAGATTCCTAAGTGACTGCACATGATGCCAGATGCCTGGGAAGGGCTGTAGTAAAGAAATAATCACCTCAAAGCTGGAACTGGTATAGGCCAAAGTGCTTAGCTGTTTTCATGAGGGAAAAATCAGACAATGAACAATTATGTGTTCTTAAGGCTACAATAGAAATTAGTACAAACAGTATCATATTAATAGAACATAGTTATGGTTGACTCCTGGCTTGGCATCCAAGGAAACAGGTTGGTGACATTTTCTTTTTAAACGGTAACTCCTTCTGGAGACGTCATGGCTTAAAAACCTCTGAGGGAACTTCTAACTGGAATTCTGCTTGCTCCTGAGCAGAAACTTTCTAACTTCTGCCTGGAGCAGGTTGCATGTTGGTGTTTATTTCCTCAGTGGGACCCACTGGAGATCTGCTTCACTTAGGATTTAACGAGGGCTGTCCCTCATCATCGGGGCTCTGGCGTCCCAATGCTATTAAGCTGTGAGCAGGCTCCTCGAGTCACCACCTACTGTGGTGCAGGAGCAGGAATTCCAAGATTCCTTGTGCACAACGTATCTCTCAGGTGACCCACTTACCATGTCTTTCACACTCTCCCTTTGAACTGTGATAAGAAAGACTACACTACATGACGTGACAGGTAAAACCTGTCAAATTAAGTCGCAAACCAGCTCTTGATGTTAAAATCCTGAAACAGAGAATTTATCAAGTTTAATTTACATGTGAGGATCACGAGTCCAGAGAAAATTCAGACCCCAGAGTTTTGTACTCAGTATGACAATAGTTTCATTACGTGAAAACAAAAGTAAAATAATTCCCTTATATTATATTATATATATTATAATTTCTGTTTTAAAACAGAAAGAAATGAATTTTTGAAAGCACTCTTTTTTCTTTTGAGTCTTTGGAGGTACACTTTAGATATATTAAAGTAGTAGATTTAAAGCCTTTTTACCAGTTAGTTAAACTTCAAAAGGAATACTTTAAGGTGTGGGAAATGGTGTTTGCTCTCCAGCACTCGTCCTAAGTAACTTCCTACTGCCCTTCAAACAGTCGTTGTTCAGGGGCGGTGCTAGTAGTGACACTTTCCGAGTGAAGCCCCATTACCTGACTTCACGGGAATCTTCCTGAGCTCTCGTTAGCCCCCTGGGAATGGGCAGACAGCTGCGTACAAGGCTGCAGTGACTGCAGTGCACCTTGGAGCCAGCAGTGACCCCTGAGGGAAAACACACGCTGCCAGCTCGAACTTGGGGCCCGGGGGGTGTGAGGCAGAGCGGCTGGAGCACGTCTTAGAGTCATAACTGGACTTGCTCTAGCTGCAGTCTTTGGGTAACTTGCTTAGTCTATCTAAGCCTTAGTTTCTTCAACTGAAAAACAGAATTAATACAATACCTACCTCATAGGGTTGTTGTGAATAAATGAGTAAATGCTGAAAAGCACTTAGCATGGGGTTTTGCTCAATGAGTTCTTATTATAGCTAAACTGAATTCCTATTATAGTTTTTACTACTTTTAATAAAATTAACATAAGCTTTGTGCTGCAAGAATCTCCACTTTCCTTATCTTTTACTATATACTTATTTATTTTTTCAGTTCTCACTGCCATGTATTTATTTTCTTCTACTTTCCAAATGGTAACATTGTAATGTCATTGATTATATCTATCTATCTATATATATATGTATTTTTTTTTGCTTGTATTTTTCTTATCTTTTAGATATGACTAACAGGAGAAAAGAGGGAGAGCAAGAATCTAGGTAAAGGGAGTGAATTGAAATGAACTAACTTCCCTCATAATTTCACCCCCTGCAATGATTGGAAGCTGTGGGGACCCCAGAAAAAACATGTTCTTAAAGCTGATCCCTTCTTGTGCATGTGGATCCTCTGTAAGTAGGAGCTTTGGGTGGGAGAGTCTTAGCTGTGGCCCACCTCGCCCAGGGCAGGTCTTAACCCCCACTGGAGCCTTTACAAGAGAATGGAATTCAGACACAGGGAGAGAAAGCCCCGGAAGCAAGAAGCTGGAGCCAGGCAGCCCAGAGGAGCAGGGAGCCCAGCTGACCACCGCGTGCCCTGCCCGGGAGAGGCGCCCAGCACCGCCCAGCAGCCTTAGGAGTGGACGCCCAGCACCGCCCAGCGGTCTTAGGAGTGGACGCCCAGCACCGCCCAGCGGCCTTAGGAGTGGACGCCCAGCACCGCCCAGCGGTCTTAGAAGGCATCGCAGATGTTGCCCGGAGTGGGCGTTCTTGCGGCTTCAGAGCTGTCAGCTTGGGAGCTGGCACATTCCATGGTAAGAGCCAACCCATCTTCCGTATCCTGGTCTGGGCAGCCCAGCGGACTGGACTACCCACACTCCAGGGTCAGAGCAATCTGATGGCTCACTCCTTGGACTTTATATTCTCAGGAGGGCCTTTCCAGGCCTGGGTAAGTTAGGGGAAGGAGAGGAGAGGAGGATTTAGCCCCCAGTTTAACAACCCCGAAGGAAGATGGAGAGTGAGCTGGGGGAGAGTGCACACGAGGCAGGGCCTCACTTGGCCCCCATCCAGCACCCATCCAGCGCGCTTTACTTTCTTGGTCATAGGCCTGGGCGTTTGGCCAAAATCAAGGCAACAGTTTCTTCAGTGACTGCTGTCCTTCTCCCTGACAAGTGCTGACTGTCCCCAGCGATGTGATCCAGGGAGGAGTAGAAGCCAGAGGAGTCCAAATTTTGAGGGCTTTCTGGGATGGGGATGTGATTTCCCATTTGCCTGGGCAAGTGCTCTTGAAGACAGTGCACTAGAAGAGACAACAACCATCCAGACTTGGATTAGAATCTTGGGTCTGCTATTTGATTTTGAGAAAATTAATGAACTTCTCTGAACCTCAGTTTCTTCATTTGTAAAGTGAAGATAATACTTGAAGGTTTTTCAGGGAAACAAATGAGGTTATGTAGGTGTAGGAGTCAGGGTTTCGCTAGGAAAACAGATGCCCCTTGCCCCCATCATGACAAACTGTTAACTGAAGAGAGTTTAGTAGAGGAAATACTGACAGTGGTATGGGCAGGATTTTAGGAAACTCCGCAAGGGATGATGCAGTGTCCTGAGGCACTGGACGGTGGTCAATCAGAGTGATGTGGGAAGCCGGGGTGGGCTGCCTGCAGGAGCTCAGGCCTCCACCTGGGGAAACAGAGTCCTGCCCACCTGCTTCTCCTCTCCCCGTTGGTGGAGCCTGGAAGCCAGCACTCACAGGGCTGTTGAAGCATTCCATACAGGACAGCCTTTCAGGGTCCAAAAAAAGGTGCAAGAGAATGGATCTGGAGGAAAAGATGGAAAATAACCAGTGATGCTTCCGAGATACTTAGTACGCTATTGGCACATAGAGAGTTGTTATAATTATTACAATAAAGAAAAGAATACAGAAGCTAGATTTCAAATTTTAGCTCCACTTTTGGGAGAAAAGGATGGTAGATAATTCAAGTTCTCAAGAGTTTTTTCAGAAATGTTCAAAGCTTTATAAATGTACTGTTTTTTGAACATTTAAGAAATGTTTCAGTCTGCTTATTGTCAAGAGGATTTTTCCAATAATATTGACTTGTATGCTCAATTGTAACTGTTGTGGTTATAAGTTTAACAGTATTGTTCCAACATTCCATGAAAAGATGCTACGTGTGGTAAATCTGGGGGTAAATGTTAATTCTACTATTTGAACTTCTGTTTTCTCGGAGCATTACTCTTTCCTTTGGAACCCTCCTTAGATCAGCTAGTGAAACAACTAGTATTTCAGTTCACTGCTTCCAATAAATTACATGATGTGTGGAGAATTTACCTTTTTCTGATCCAAATGAATAAAAGATGTATAACTTACTATTGGTGATGAAATTTTTCATGTAAGTATTCTATTTATTTTTTGTTGGTCAGTAGTCTTTAACAGTAAAGTTCTTTTACATTTGACTATAAAATTTTAAAGAACATTTTAGAAAATATATTCTTCACAGTCTTTCCTAGTCACTAAAGATTAAGTTTTGAATCTACTCTCCCTTCCAATCAAAGAGATTCTTGGCATCCAAAGCTTTTTTTTTTTTTTTTTTTTGGAAAACAACTACAGAACAGGAAGCATATGGCTTAAAAGATAATGGACTTCATATTTATTACACATGACTTTCTTGGTCATCTGTCTTAATAAAAACTATTAATTGGCAGAGCCCAAGTCTTTATTTTTTCTTTTTATAAATTTAGTATTTATTTTTATCATGTACCTAACTTAAGGAGTCAAATACAACGTATAATGAGAAATAGGAGTTCTTGCCCTATAGCTCCCTACAATTTCCTCTTTCAAGAGGCAACCTCTTTGACCCCTTTTGGCCATTCCTTTTGTTATTTACACTCTTATTCTAAATAACATGCTCATAGTACCAATAATTTCTCAGCCTTAGAAATTATCTATTTTCTTGCTACTGTGATAGGTAAGAATTTAGCTTTTATATATCAGCCTTCATAAACATTTCTCCCCATCCTACCCATACCTTTCAATAGTGTTGGAATACAATCTTGGTTAATTTCATATCTTGTGATGTTTTTTGTTATGAATTTACGTGTATTATTCACCGCCAAGACAAAAGGCAGCCTACACCTATTTTTTAATCATATTTTATTGACTGGATTTGGCGGTCTTTTTTCGTCCCTTGGCTTTCTTCCTGTCCCTGGTTAAGTTGTCTCATACTCTACCAAAACTGAAAAATGCTTGTCTAATTTTACACACTTGTAAAGTTATCAGTCTCACTTTTGGTTTTGGTCCTTGAGGTTCCCTTCCAGGTGCCTTCTTTCTGTCTACCCCTCTCTGGACTGGCTGCTTCCCATGCCTGCTGTACTTCTGTGATCCTGAAACTTCCCCCTGCCATCTTTTTGGAATTCCTCTCTCTTGTGTTGCAGCTCTGGTTTCCTAGATTCCACATCTCTTTCTTTTTTGGTTTACTCCTTAATTTTGACAGAACATTCCTCCAGTAGTTTTCTAAGAAAGGAAAATGGGAATTATACTTTTTGAGTTTTTATATGTCTTAAAATGTGTTTATCCTACTCTTTCATTTGATTGATAGCTTCACTGTGTATAGAATTATAGCTCAGACATACCTTTCTTCAGAAGTGGGAATGCAATGTTCTATTGTTTTATAGGTTTTGGTATTGCTGTTGAGTAATCAGATGTTACTCCAATTGGATGTGATCTTTTTTTTTCATCTCTAGAAACTTTTAGGACTGTCCTGTTATCCTCAGTGCTTTGAAATATTATGATGCTGTGCTTTGGCTTAGGTCTGCTTTCATCTGTTGTATTGGGCACCCAGTGGATCCTTCCAGTCTAGAAATAAATGTCCTTCAGTTTTTAGAAATTCCATTATATTATTACTTTGATATTTTCCTTTCCTTTTTTATCTCTTTTCTTTCTGAAATAAGATATTGGGACTGCTAGATTGATCTTTTAATTTTATCTTTTCTATTTTTCCTCTTTTTAACCAACAAAACAAAAAATGCTTTTGTTCTGCATTTTTTTTTTAAAGATTTATTTATTTATTTATTTCTCTCCTCTTCCCCTGCTACCCCGGTTGTCTGTTCTCTGTGTCTATTTGCTGCATCTTCTTTGCCCGCTTCTGTTGTTGTCAGCAGCATGCAAATCTGTGTTTCTTTTTGTTGCGTCATCTTGTTGTGTCAGCTCTCCGTGTGTGCGGCACCATTCCTGGGCAGGCTGCATTTTCTTTCGCGCTGGGCGGCTCTCCTTATGGGGCGCACTCCTTGCGCATGGGGCTCCCTTACACGGGGGACACCCCTGCATGGCAGGGAACTCCTTGTGTGCATCAGCGCTGTGCATGCGCCAGCTCCACACGGGTCAAGGAGGCCCAGGGTTTGAACCGCGGACCTCCCATGTGGTAGACGGACGCCCTAACCACTGGGCCAAGTCTGCTGCCCATGACATGCTCTTCTTATTTTATAGATAAAACATATCCAAAAAAATTTCTTCGGGAAGTTTTAGATTTTTTTTTTTTTTAAGTTTATCTTTTGCTACCTGCATCATTTCTTCTTCTTTTAGGCACTTAGTTTTCAAGGTTCTTTTTTTCCCCTAAGGTGCTAAATCAGTTAATATTCATCTTTGTTTTCCAACTTCACAAATTTTGTTCACATCTCTTGTCTGCTGGCTTTTACTTTGCTGCTTTTTTGTCCTTTTGTGCTATTCCTATTTTATTCCTTTACTGTCATTATTATTGTATTGAAGAGATATCAGAAACGAGTGCATGAATTCAAGCCATTATTTTAAACAGGATTTGTATAGATTGCATTGGAAATATATAATAAACCAAGCACACTTTGTATACAATAAAATATAAACAAAACATTTTCATTAGTAATTATTTTGACTTGATGGCTGACTTAATTTACTTATTATGCTTTAGCATAATGTAAGATGCTGAATTTTCAGGACATTCTCTGTAAAGGGTGTTAGATTAGATGATTCCCATGACCCTTTCCACTTCTAACATTCTCTGACTCTGTGGGGAGGGACTTGGACATAGAGTCTGAAAGATGAACTTTACAAATGCATAAAGAATTAAATAAAGCAAAGGTATTGATAATGAAAGTAAGTTTATCAGTAACAGTTATGCTGGTTAAGAACCTCTTAGAGAACCAATGCGGATCACGTTTCCTTAGCTCATTTCCAGAATAGAGAACTCATTGAGATGTTAATTCAAAAGTGATGAGAAGGTTGTCTATATTTCCACTGACAATGTAACCATGTAAAATGGCCTTAAGAAACATAATGAGTGATATTTTCACAAAGAGGGGAATCAAAGTACAGAGACATCTAACATTTGGTCTGTGCATCCTCTCATTTTGCAAACTGTCCTCTCCCCAACCCCAAATCATCCATAGTGTTCTATCATCACCTCCCACAATCCACGACTAGTCCACCTCTCAGCTGACCAGTCCAGGAGCAGAAACCTGACCTAAGGTGAGTCAATCATAGCTCTTCCCTGAGAAATTTTAAAATTGGAACTAAGAAAAGGGACAAGCTTCTTTCTGGGCATGTTAACTGAGAGAGAGAAAGCCATGGGAATAAGAAGCTGAAATCAACGAAACATGGAAGAGAAGGGAGAGTAGAGAAGATGCCATCACGTGCCTTCCCCTGTGATGGGGAGCCAAGGCTTGCTGGCAGCTGGTCTTCAGGAAGAAAGTATTGCCTTGATGATGCCTTGATTTGGACATTTTCCCAGCCTCAAAACTGTGAGCAAATAAATTCCCATTGTTTAAGCCAATCCATTTCATGATATTGCTTTGAGCAGCCTAGGAAATGAAAACATGCATATATATCACATTTTGTTCACGCATTCATTTGTTGATGGGCACTTGGGTTGCTTCCACTTTTGGGTATTGTGACTAATGCCACTGTGAGCACCATTGTACAAATATCTGTTGGAATCCTTTCTTTCATCTCTTTTGGGTATATATCTAGGAGTGGAACTGCTGAGTCGTATGGTAATTTTATGTTCAATTTTCTGAGGAACCACCATACTATTTTCCACATAGGCTGCACCATTTTACATCCCCACCAACAATGTATAAGGATTCCTATTTCTCCATACCTTCACCAACATTTGTTATTTTCAGGTTTTAAAATAATATCATCCCAAGGGGTGTGAAATTGTATCTCATTGTAATGTAATTTGCATTTCTCTAATGGCTAAACATGTTGAGCATCTTTTCATAAACTTAATGGCCATTTGAATATAATCTTTGGAGGAATGTTTATTCAAATCCTTGGCCCATTTTTAAATTGGGTTGCTTGTCTTTTTGTTGTTGAGTTGTGGGAGTTCTTTATATATTCTGGATATTAAACCCTTATTTTATATGGGTATGTGATTTGCAAATATTTTCTCCCATTCTTTAGACTGTCTTTTTACTTTCACATTGAAGTTCTTTGATGGACAAAAGTTTTAAATTTTGATGAAATCCCATTTATCTCTCTTTTATTTTGTTGCTTGTGCTTTTGATGTAAAATCTAAATTTCCATTGCCTACTATATGGTCCTGAAGATATTCCCCTGTCCTCCTGTAAGAATTTCACAGTATTAGCTCTTACATTTTGGTAATCAATCTATTTTTTTTTAATTCATTTTTTAAAAAAATATTACATTAAAAAAATATGAGGTCCCATTCAACCCCACCGCCCCCACCCCCCACTCCCCCCACAGCAACACTCTCTCCCGTCATCATGACACATCCATTGCACCTGGTAAGTACATCTCTGGTCATCGCTGCACCCCAATGGTCCACATCATAGCCCACACTCTCCCACGTTCCATCCAGTGGGCCCTGGGGGGATCTACAATGTCCCGTAGTTGTCCGTGAAGCACCACCCAGGACAACTCCAAGTCCCGAAAACGCCTCCACATCTCATCTCTTCCTCCCATTTCCCGCACCCAGCAGCCACCATGGCCACCCTTCCCACACCAATGCCACATTTTCTCTGTGGACATTGGATTGGTTGTGTCCATTGCACATCTATGTCAAGTGGGGGCTTAGATTCCACATGGATACTGGATGCAATCCTCCTGCTTTCAGTTGTAGGCACTCTAGGCTCCATGGTGTGGTGGTTGACCTTCTTCAATTCCATGTTAGCTGAGTGGGGTAAGTCCAATAAATCAGAATGTAGGAGCTGAAGTCTGTTGAGGCTTAGGGCCTGGCTATCGTATTGTCAGTTCAGAGATTCAAATCCCCTACATATATCTTAAACCCCAGATGTGCCCTGTCCCACATGCCCCCCACATCCAACATTCTAAACTGGTAATCCTCCCTTGCTGTACTTGCCAAAAGAATATGCTCAACATTGTAGTTTCAACCACATACCCACAAATCCCCAGAGTTCATCTGCTTCCTCCCCCAACCCTCCTCCCAGTTCCATTGACAGTGCAACCACCCTGTAGCAGTTTGATATGGTTATGAATTTCAAAAATAGATATTGGATTATGTCTATAATATGATTTGTAACCTGGGCATGATTGAGTTATGATTAGGGCTTTGAGTCTCCACCCTTTGGTGAGTGGGGACTCACAGATAAAAGGTATGGAAAGAACACAGCTGAGGGTTTCTGATGTTAGAGTTTTGATGTTGGAGTTTGATGCTGAAGTCTTAAGCTGGAGCCCCAGGAAAGAGACAGAGCCGTTTGCCTGATAGTCTACAGCTGACCTTGTGAAGAGAGGCAAAGCCTAAAGAGCCTCATAGTCTACAGCTCACCTTGTGGAGGAAACAGAGGCACTGAGCCCAGAGGAACCCTCACAGACATCAGCAGCCATCTTGCTTCAACAAGCGGAAATAGACTTTGGTAAGGGAAGTAACTTATGCTTTATGGCCTGACAACTGTAAGCTCCTACCCCAAATAAATACCCTTTATAACACCCAGCAGATTTCTGGTATTTTGCATCTGCACCCCTTTGGCTGACTAACACAAACCCCCACCTTACTCCCCTCACAGACCAGCACCAACCAACCCAACAGCATCACTGCACCACTGTTATGCCCATCCACTGCACTACACCCTTCCACCCTATAGATTTTGCCCATATGGGTATTAGATCACAACCCTCTCTTAGAAACCTATCTTCTCCCTTTCCATCTCTTATAAATCTATCTTCCAGATGCTAGCTCTGTGAGTCTGCTCAATTTGCTTAATTCGTATCAGTGAGGTCATGAAATATTTGTCCTTTAGTGCCTGGCTTGCTTCACTCAACTTAAGGTCTTCAAGGTTCATTCATGTTATCCATGTGTTAATACTGCATTCCTTCTTACAGCTGAGTAATATTTCATTGTATGTATATATGAGAGCTGGCTTATCCATTCAGCTGTTGATGGACATTTGGGTTGTTTCCAACTTTTGGCAATAGTGAATAATGTTGCTATGAAAATTGATGTGCATATATCTGTTCGTATCCCTGCCTTCTATTTTTCTGGGTATATACCCAGCAGTGGGATTGCTGGATCATATGGCTGTTCTATAGTTAGCTTCCTGAGGAAGCACCATACTGTCCTCCCCAATGGTTGCACCATTCTGAATTCCCACCAGCAGTGGATTAGTGTTCCCATTCCTCCACATCTTCTCCAACATTTGTAGCCCTTTGTTTTTTTTAAGCTGCCAGTCTAATGGGTATAAAATGATATCTCACTGTAGTTTGATTTGCATTTCCCTAATAGTGATATTGAGCATTTTTTCATGTGCTTCTTAGCCATTTATAATTTATAATTTCTTCTTTGCAGAAGTATCTATTCAAGTCACTTGCCCATTTTTTAAAAATGGGTTGTTTGTCTAATTATTTTTGAAGTGTAGGATTTCTTTACATATGCTGTATATTAGACCCCTATCTGACATATGGTTACCAAATATTTTCTCCCATTGAGTAGGCTGCCTTTTCACTTTCTTGACAAATTCTTCTGAAGTGCAAAAGTTTTTAATTTTGAGAAGTTCCTATTTATCTATTTTTTCTTTTACTTCTCAGACTTTGGGTGTAAAGTTCATGAAACCATTTTCTAATACAAGATTTGTAGATGGTTCCCTACATTATCTTCCAAGGTCTTTAAGGTCTTGGCTCTTATATTTAGATCTTTAATCCATCTTGAGTTAATGTTTGTATAAGGTGTGAGATGGTGTTCCTTTCTCAATCTTTTGTATATGGATATCGATTTGTTGAAGAGGCCATTCTCTCCCAGTTGAGTGGGCTTGGTGACCTTGTCAAATATCGGTTGACTGTATATGTGAGGATATATATCAGAACTCTTGATTTGGTTCCATTGGTCAGTATGTCTATCCTTGTGGCAATACCATGCAGTTTTGACCACTGTGGCTTTGTAGTATGTTTCAAAGCCACATAGTGTGATTCCTTTGATTTCACTTTTCTTTTTCAATGCCTTTAGCTATTCGGCAGCTCTTTTCCTTCCAAATAAGTTTCACAGTTAGTTTTTCCAATTCAGTAAAAAATGCTGTGGTAATTTTTATTGGGATTGTGTTAAATTTTGTAAATCAGTTCAGGTAGCATAGACATCTTAATGCTCTTTAATCTTCCTATCCATCAACAGGGAATATTCTTCCATTTAGATGTTTTTTTAAATTTCCTTTAACTGTGTTGTGTAGTTTTCTACATACAAGTCTTCTATATCTTTAGTTAAATTTATTCCTAGGTATTTGATTCTTGTAGTTGTTGTAAGTGGGATTTTTTTTTCTTTATTTCCTCCTAGATTGCTCATTCTTGGTGTACAGAATTGCTACTGATTTTTGCACATTGATTTTATAGCCTGCCACTTTACTAAAACTTTGCTATAGATTTCTCAGGGTTTTTGAGGTCATGTCATTTGCAAATAGTGAAATTTTCACTTCTTCCTTTCCAACTTGGATGTCTTTTATATCTTTTTCTTGCCTAAGTGCTTGAGCAAGTACTTCCAACACAATGATAAATATGAGCAGTGACAGTGGGCATCCTTGTCTTCTTCCAGATCTTAGAAGAATGCTTTTAGGATTTCACCATTGAATATGATGCTAGCTGTGGGTTTTTCTTATATATCCTTTATTATATTGAGGAAGTTTCCTTCAATTCCTATCCTTTGAAGTGTTTTTATCAGGAAAGTGTGCTGTATTTTGTCGACTGCTTTTTCTGCATCTATAGATATTTTCATGATTTCTTTCTTTAGATCTGCTTTTGGTAGTGTTTTACATTGATTGATTTTCTTATGTTGAACCATCCTTGCATAACAGGGACAAAACCCACTTGGTCATGGTGTATAATGCATTTAATGTGTTGTTGAATACAATTAGCAAATATTTTGTTGAGGATTTTAGCATCTAGGTTCATTAGAGAGATTGGTCTATAGTATTCCTTTCTCATGGTGTCTTTGGCTTTGGCATTAGGGTGATGTTGGCATCATAGAGTGAGTTAGGCAGTGTTCCCTCCACTTCTATTTTTTGGTATGTCTATTTTCTCCCCAGACAGTGGCTGCCTGCAAGCCTGGACTCCTCCCAGGGCAAGGCAGCTGGTGGCATCCGCTGGGGTCTCCCTTCTCTGGGCTTCCTTGCCTCCAGCTGCCTGCTTCATGGCTTTCCTCTGCTCTGTGTTCTGTTGACTTCAGCTTCTGGCTTCTGGGGCTTTCTCTCTCAGCTTCTGGGAGGTCTCTCTGTGTCTCTGTACAGCTTGTTCACAAAAGACTCCACTGAAAGGATTAAGACCCACCCTGTGCTGTGCCTATTGAAATAATCTAACCAAAAGGTCCTTAACCGAAGCTGGTCAAACATTCCACCTGCAGTAATTTCACACCCACAGGAATGGATTAGCTCTAAGGACATGATTCTCTGGGTCCATCCAGCTTTAAACTGCCACAGATGGTTTTGGGATCTTTGTTTTCTTGTGAATGGGCCATACTTTCCTGATTCTTTGTGTGTTTTGTAACTTTTTATTGAGAACAGGACATTCTGAGTATGAGGTTGTGTAACTCTTGGAATCTCTTCCACTCTGGTGGGATGCAAGGGCTTTTGTTCTTGTTTTTGATGTTGTTGGGGGCTGGAGCCATCAGTTTGTGACTTTTTCAAAATATTTTTGCTCACAAACAGGGAATGGACCATGTCCAGAGGAGAAAAAAGAAAAATAGGTATTGGCTCTTTAAGAAGCCTCTGCGGCTCTTCCCTGAGGGGAGTTGGGGCTACCTTGGAGGTGCCTGCCTCACCCCAGGATATGAGCTGCGCACTGAAGGCCGCCAGAGGCCACACACCCCCGGGTTAGGCAGGCCAGGTTCCTGTACCCACCCTGCCCTGGCGAGGGGCGGGGGGTAGTGGCTCTGCAAGGAGCTGAAAGTTACGGTATTTACCGCAGTTTACTGGCCTCTTCCCCCACCTTTTCCCTGGATGCTGCTGTGTCCCACTAGACCCCTAATTCCAAACCAGCTGGTTCCTGCCTATTTAATACTTTTTTGGTGGAAGGACTAATTCCTGGAGTTTCCTATTCTGTTATCTTCTCTCAATCCTCTTAGCTGTGTACCTTTTCAATCTTTGAGTTTTAAATATTTGACATTATCACCATGCTATTTTATTAGTGGTCCTTGAAATTAGATTAACTCCCCAACAGAACTTTCCTAAAAGACCCTACTGAAACGGAACCAACAAAAGGAAAAAGTGTCATCTGCTATCCTGGCTCCCAAAACCTATGAATGAAAAAAATGAAGTCGATTTCAAGATTAAAATAAATATTTTCCTTTAGAATCCAAAACTTGCTTACTTGTTGAGCCATGAAATATTTCTTGGCACCGCCTACATGCTGAGCTTTACATGCTGGTGAGAGCGCCAGCTCTGGTGTCAGAATCGCAGCACTGCCACTTACGAGCTTTGTGTCCTTGGACAAGGTACGTATCTGTGTGCCTTAGTTTCCTCATCTTTAAAGTGGATATACTAATCGGAATTCTCTCACAGGGCTGCGTCAGAATTAAATAAAATAATGTATGTATAATGCTTGAGAGTATTGACACTATCGGTATAATTACGCTTAACCTTAATTCTCTTCCAGCACCTCTGTTGAGGTCAAATATCCGCACTGAAAACCCCTTGAAATAAAAACGTATTGGCTAAATTAAGCTCTACTTAAGGGCGTCCGCTATCTCTAGCTGGGGGAACAGGGTGACTGGTCGCCGAGTAGCCAGAACTGTGGCTGGGGTCCAATCCCTCACGCCCCTGCTCTCCCCCTGGCGCTTCCCAGAAGGCCAAGCCTGGCAAATGCGGGCGGCCCTAGTTCCAGCTCGAGGTCGTTTGTAAAGTGCTCCCGGCCCCCCAAAAGCTACAGGCCTGGGTCTCCCCCGGCTCTGAGCTCGCACCCTCAGTTGTTTCCAGAAAGTCCCTCCCCGCCTGTTTCCCACTCCTCTCCACCTCCCGCGCACCCCCGGCCGGGCCCGGCGCAGGAGGCCCTGCCCCCGCCTCCGCGCTGCCCGCGCTGCGCATGCTCGTGCCGGGCGGGTGGGGCGCGCGGGGCGGGTGCGGGCTGCGGCGCGGGCCGCTCGGCGGGGAGGCCTGGGCCTGACGGGCCTCGCCGCGGCGTCCTGGAGGCCCCCGAGCGATGGAAGCGGCGGCGCCGGCGGCGGCCGAGGCCGCGGGGCGCGAGGAGCTCGGTGGGTGTCTCGCTGCGGGGCCGGGGGCGCGGGGGCTGCGGGGCCCGGGCGGAGGGCGGCTTCGCCCCCGCGGGAGGCGTTGGGGTCACGGCGTGTGGCGCGAGGCGGCGGGGCCTGCGCGGGCGGGTCCCTGGGGGCGCGGGCGGGTCCCTGGGGGCGCGGGCGGCCACGTCAACGGCCCCGGAAGCCTCCGGCGCGGCTTTGAGGAAGTTGTCCTGGGTTTGCCCTTCGGAGGCTTCAGCGGCGGCCGCAGCCGGTGGCGCCTCCGCGGCCTCCCGCCGGCCCAGGGTGCGCGCGGGGCGCGGGGCGCGGGGCGCGGGGCGCGGGGCGCGGGGCGCGGGGCGCGGGGCGCGGGGCGCGGGGCGCGGGGCGCGGGGCGCGGGGCGCGGGGCGCGGGGCGCGGGGCGCGGGGCGCGGGGCGCGGGGCGCGGGGCGCGGGGCGCGGGGCGCGGGGCGCGGGGCGCGGGGCGCGGGGCGCGGGGCGCGGGGCGCGGGGCGCGGGGCGCGGGCGCTCGTGCCGCTGGTTTCCTGCTTTCGCGTCTCCTCAGCGACGGGGATGCTCGTCAGGGCTTAGCTGCTGAGAGGAAGACCCAGTGAGGCTGCTGTAAAGAGAGCCCCGGGTTGTATGCACGGGACTTAGGAATTTTAAAAATTTGATGCTCAGTGATTGAATGTAATCTTCAAGAACACTGTTGAGCTTCTTTTAAAAATACTTCATTGTAAGTAACCGAGAGGTTCCGGTTCTTGTAATAATATGCGGGATCCTGTGCCATTTAATTTTTTTCCAGTTATAATAATGATAGAAATAATAGAAAACAGCATTTTTTTGAACGTTCTCTGTACGGTGTTAAAGAAAAATCTACACCGGACAATGTGGAAACAGGCGGGATGACTTCATTGTTACCATGAAGGTGGGGAGAGAGGAGAACTCAACTCTGCCTTAAAAAGGACAGCAGGTTTTACGGGCGGGGGCGGGCGAGTGGAAAAGCCCTGGACGGTGGTGACCGGGTTGGCCAGTGGGGTGGGTGCAGTCAGAACTCTAGGGGCAGGAAGGGGGCGGGCAAGGGACCCCCTAGAGCAGAGCCTTTCGGGGTCCCGACGGTGAAGTTGGGTGAAGACAGAGGGCGTTCGCGGTCAGTGTCCAGCAGCGCGCCCAGTGCTGCGCGCATTGCCTGTTTAATCCGCCCGCAGCCCTGAGTTCCGTGCTGTTGTTATCTCCATGTCCTAGATATAGTAATTTTAAGCTCAATAGTGGCAGAGCCAAAATAGGAACCCGGGTTCATCTAATTCAGGTTTAACTTCATTAATACCCTGTCTTAATGAGGCTGTGGGAAGTTGGACATTCTATCGCATTGCTGGTAGGAAGGAACAGGATCATATTTTTATCCTTAAAAGTGTACATATCCTTTGACCCAGCAGTTCTACTTCTAGAAACATTTCCCAAGGAAATTTGTCATGTAAATATATATTTATGCAAGAGATGTGCATTACAGTATTTATAATAGAGAAAAGCTATTTAAAATCCAACTAAAGAAAAATTATCAGATTAATTGCCATTTGTTCATGCACTAGATAGCCATTAAAAGTGATCTGGGAAGATATTCACTATACATATACTTTTATTAACTGGAAAACATTTTTCAAAATTATTTCAGTGATTTAAAAAAAATTGTGTGTGTTCATTAATTCAGCACCTATCCCCTGAGCTGCTTGTATGTGCTGGTCACCTTTAGTCACATGGAGGGGATATATTCGGGAATAAAACAGATCAAGATCCCTGATCTCATAGAGGTTCTATTCTAGTAAGGGGAAGCAGAAAATAAATAGCAAACAGTAATCAATAAATTGTGAGGAATGTTCGGTGAAAGTGCTATGGAGGAAAAAAAGCTGGATTATAAATCAGGAGGGGGTGGTGTTTGCTGGTTGGTTTGAAAGGTGAGATTGAACCAAGACTTAGAAGAGGGGAGGGAACTAGCCAGGCAGATATCTGGGGAAGGATCAGTCGGAGCTAGGAGGTCAGGGTGATGAAGAGCAGAGGGAGCTAGCAAGCCGGGCTCCAGAGGGCCTTGCCGGCGTGCAGCGATTTTGGCTTTCATGCTGAGAGCGGTGGGAGCCTTCAGGATCTGAATATAGACATTATGGGTCACGCTGGCTGCCTCATGAAGAGACTCCCTCATGAGGGAGAAGCTGGACGCATGGGGACCTGCCAGGAGGGCAGGAAGGAGAAATAAATGCATGTCCCTCCGAGGGCAGCAGCAGTGGAGGTGGAGAGCGGTGGTCAGTATGCATTTTGAAAGTATTCCAGCAGGATTTCCTAAAGATTGGATGAGGAAGAGCCTGAAGCAGGAGCCAAGGATGGCTGCAGGGGTCTGTGTGAGCACCCAGAAGAAGGGATGTGGTGGTGGTTTTGTGATATGTCCACAAATTCTTTGATGTTCTCCCTGCAGGAGAAGGACCTTGACTCTCCTCCCCTTGACCGTGGGCAGGACTTAGTGAACAGGTTGACAAATGACCGTGTGCTTCCCCCTTGTGCTCCGGCTCCTTCTTGGGTTGCTGGCTCTGGGGGCAGCCAGGGGCCATGCTGTGCAGATACTGAAGCAGCCCTAAGGGCAGGCCCTCGTGGCCAGGTAGGAGGCCTGCTGAGCAGCCATCCATAAATTATTATGCTGCAGCAGGTAGTTCGCACAGATGCGTAAAGGCACAGCAGGAGCTGATTTGGGGCTGAAGAGGAGTTGCTTGTGGGGCGGCTCAAGTTTGAGGTGTCTGTTAGACGCCCAAGTGCAGGTGCTGAACAGGCAATTGGATTTGAGATGTCTGTTAGACGCCCAAGTGCAGGTGCTGAACAGGCAATTGGATTTGAGATGTCTGTTAGACGCCCAAGTGCAGGTGCTGAACAGGCAATTGGATTTGAGATGTCTGTTAGACGCCCAAGTGCAGGTGCTGAACAGGCAATTGGATTTGAGATGTCTGTTAGATGCCCAAGTGCAGGTGCTGAACAGGCAATTGGATTTGAGATGTCTGTTAGACGCCCAAGTGCAGGTGCTGAACAGGCAATTGGATTTGGGTTTAGAGGTAGTGGTCTGGTCTGAGATAAGCATCTGGGAGTCATCGGTGTACAGATAATGTTTAAAGCCATGGAACTGATTCAGAGTATAAGGGAATATGTGTACTCCAAACTGTTAAGAGCAGTGATTTTTGGGTTGTGAGTTTTCAATTTAAAAAATGTGTATCTATATTTTCTGCATTAACCAAGTATTATTTAATTTATATAAGAGGAAAAAAAGGTATGTGGAAAGCACTGGTGGAGATGTTAAGATACAGGGTCCCTAAACTGTATAAATTAGCCTACGAGCTGCCCTTCATTTTATGGGCAATGAGAACTTCTTGATGTGTACATTTTCTCCACCTCAAAATGATTTAAATTTTCACTGCTCCCATCTTGTTATCTAGATAGTGGCTTACAGATTCAGATACAAGGTAACAACATTAAAAAAACAAACTGTTTCTACCTTCTTTTTATTTCTGGTTTGTCCGTGGCCAAATTATATAATTTTTTTCTTTGCCTTAGTCCTTGTTAGTCACATTTTTGTATATTTCCATTCTTTAATTTCAACTTAATTTTTGAAAACATTATTGCAGTTGTTGTGTGATTATGTAGCTTTATCCCACTCATCATGATATACTTTACCCTATTTTACCCTGATGTTGTAACCATAATTTAATGTCAGTGTAATACCTTATAAGGAGAATGTGCTACTGTGAATTTAGCCAGTTTCTGATTGTTATACACTTAGGTTGCTTCCAGGTTTACATCATAAAGAATGTTTCAGCTACTGTCTTTAGGTCAAAAGCCTTTTCTCTATAGACTAGTTGTTAGAAGTAGAATTACAGTGAAAGGGTACATAAACATTTTTAAGGCATAATATATATTGCTAAGTTAATGCAATTTTTCTTTATTCTTTCTACAGCTAGAAATTTATGTTGATTTTAGGATAGAAAATTGAGGTTGAAACCATAGTCTGGACAGTATGAGAAAGCATAGAGGAACTGCCTAATTTAAGAATATTCCATTTGCATGTACCACTAAATCTAGTGAATAATAACTCCACTTATAAATAGAATAATTGTGTCTAGGTAGGTTGAGATACATTGCTTAATACTTTAATTTTATAAGGCATTATTAATGCTTACCTATGGTAATCACATAGCATTTTTTATACCTGCCCAATTTAGTACTTCAAATTATAGCAAGACACTGGTAAATAATAGAGTTTATATGAAATATAAATTGCAATTTGTAATTTTTAGTTACTTTGGGGTGCTTGTTCAGATTTTATTTCATTTGTTCTTGACTCACTTAAAGCTTTTACCATATTGAGCTTTTAAGTAATTATCTCTTCCACTAATTTCTGTCTTCTCTGGTTTGCATAATATGTGTTTTCCCTTTTGGCATATTCAGGATTATAGCAGTTTGTAGCTCATCAATACCCAGAAAATGTTTCTTAAATAAGTTAATTCTAATTTATTGTCAAAGACTAGTATTTTAAAATCCTATGCAGCATAACTTTCTTCTAATATTTTAATAGGAAGGAAGGGGAAGAAAACTTATTATGTGCCAGGGAATGTGCTCTGTGCTTCGTATACATTGTCTCTTACATTTTCACAAAACTCAGAAGTTGTTATTCTGATTTTATATATGAGAAAACAGACTGAGAGGAATCCAGTTAAAGTATCAGTCAGTGCCTGCCATTCCTCTGCTCAAAGCTCTAGTACTGGTCGTGTGTGGCACTGAGCGCTTGAAATGTGGCTCATCCAAATTGAAGTGTGCTGCAAGCATAAAATATAAACTGGATCTCAAAACTTAGCATGCAAAATAGAACATCATGTATCTTGCTAATATAGTTTATGTTGGTTACACGTTGAAATGATAATACTTTGGATATGTTGGGTTAAATAAAAATATGATTAAGATTATTTTCACCTGTTACTTTTTCAAATGTGGTTACCAGGAAATTTTAAAGGATACTTGTGGCTCCCACACTGTTTCTTTGGGCCACTGAGCATGGCCTCAGGGTGTGTCCACCCTGTCCTGGGTCATCTTGAGCTCATCTCCTCCCACCCCATCTATGTGCTTACTCTCTTCCTCCTCCAGTCTTTGAAATGCCATTTTCCCCGTGAGGCCTATGTTGGCTGCCATATCAGAAACTACAGCTTAATCTTCTGCCATATTCATACACCTTCTGTTTCAGCCATGTTAAAACAGCCTTGAGTTTCTCAAGTAGTTGGATATTCTTCAGCCGGAAATGCCCCACTTAGTCCTGTGACCAGTACCAGTACTAAAACCTCTTATAAAAAATTAGACTTAAATATAAGAAAACAATATATAAACAATGTACATTTTCCTACACTGTAAACCTAACTTTAGAACAAAAATACAGCTGACTTTAGCACTTTCTATTCACTATTATTTAGCATTTCTTAAAGTTATTAGTGACTACTCTCTTTACTAATAAATCTCATTCACAGAGATCTAGGCTGAAGTGGATCATCTAATTGGGCTATTATCATGTAAAGAAGCAACTTGTTGTATGTGTGAGTTTATCACTTCCCCAGATATTTGTAGTTAGGTGTCTTTTAAACTTACCCTTTGGTTGCAGGAATTATTTTGTATCATTCAAGCTAAATTGTGATTTGCATTCAAGTCCAAAAATCCGATGCTTTCACCTATTCTTAGTTTCTTTGGTTTAACAAATATGTATTTCTTAGTATACCTCAATAATTTAGCCTAAAACTGGGGGGAAGTCTTAAAAGATTTTTTTAAGTGCAGTTTTTAAAAAATTTTTGGCACATATTATATAAATATGTACTTTTAGAATTCCTAACGTTTTTAAGAAGTAATTTTCTCTCAAATAGTTGAACTTTTACAATTTTACTCTTCTTAAACTTATTGGGAGAAGATTGATTAGAAATGCTTCCTGGAATAACTAATTAAAAAAAAGATTTTAAATGTGAGGGATGAGACAAATGAATTCAAAGCAAAGAAAAATACATGAAAAGCTGTTTTTCACAATCTCTTTTTAGTGTTCCCTTGACCATATACCACTGAGAAATGAATATAAGAACTAAGGAAAACCGTAACTGCAGGTGATAATAGTGCTGAATAAAATTAAGACAATTGGTAAACAACATAAATTTGTTAAGAGTCATTTAGGTCAACTAACTTTTACTTGGTAGTTTGAATGCACTTATTAAAACCTTGATTCTGTGAATTACAGAATCAGTATTTAGAGATCATTTTAACAATTTCAGATTTTTAATATAATACTGAAAAAGATATTAAAAATAGAATTTTCCCGTGATGCCACTAAAAGTGAATTTATCATTTGGAGTTCCTTTTTTTTAGTTTGGAGAAAACTTACCTTTTTTCTTGATGTTTCCATTGCTGGAATGATCGCTTGGGTAGTGCTTCAAATTGCAGATCATTCAGTTTTGAAATGCTGGTGGTGATAGCTATCTTTATTAAGAGCAGGTAGTGCACCTGGCCCTGCACGGTATGCACTGTACCACCCTGGGCAGAACGGTATTAGGAAGTTCAAATAACAGATGGCTTTGGATAAACGGTCTGCTGGAATCATGCCCCCGTACCCCGTGCACACACACAAAAGGCATGTTAAGTCCCAACCCTGGGCCTGTGAAGATGCTGTTAGCTGCGTGAGGGGCCTTGGTCCAGTAGAGCTGAGGTCCTTATCAGAAAGAAAGTGGGCCGAGAGAGCGAGCCTCGGGAGCAGAAGTCAGTGGAACCCCAAGAGAAAAAAGACACCGTCAGGTGCATTGCCCTGTGATGCCAGGGAGCCCAAAGATTGCAGCCAGCAGACACCACCCCAGGAGGAAGCCAGCCCTCCAGCCTCTGAAACCACGAGCCCATACCTGTCTACTGTTAAGCCAACCCATGGTATGGTATTGTTTGTAGCAGCTGGGAAACTAAAGCACTGAAAAAAAATTGAACTCATGGATGGACAAAGGTAATAGAATATATTTAGGAATGAAAATATTAACATGTTTCTATTTGAAACTGTAGCTGATGCAACTAATGATGGTTTTATAAGACTTATAGAGAGTATAACAAAAGGATACAGGATCTATTCAAATGAAAGTTATATTATAACTTACAAATAGATCTCTAGAATAAATGTGAGACAATAGATGTTCCAGTAGTCCTAAAACTGGGCAGACACTTAACTTTCATTGTGCATGAGTCTAGGATGTGCCACTTTTTATAATGGAGAACAAGAAACCAAAGAATCTTTGGAGAATGTCTTGATAACTAAAAGGTTAGAAGAAAAAGATCAAAGTTAGGAAATTTGAATTACAGAACATCTTCATTAGTTTAACTCCAGGAATTTGGAATGCATGGCAATTAAGTGGGCCTAAAATTTAATACCTTTATTAATTACATTATTTGAGGAAGAATATTTAAATGGCGTCAGAATAAGCTGTTTTCAAGCATCATCTAATATACACTGCCTTTTATGAAAAACTGATCTGCTGAGTGCTCATTGGCACTGGGGTACTGCAGTTATTTAAGTCCAAATCTCTCCTCATATCCTCCCCAAATGTAGAGTAAATTCATTAAGGAGCACAGTGAAACCACTCAGGAAATTACTCTTTTAGAATTACTAGGAGACTGAGAATACCACATAGTTCAAATTGTTTGTAAGTAGAGAAGTAAGCATCTAATTCCAAAAAAAGTTCCTTTTGCTTCTGTAAGTGTGGAGAGGGGGCTAGAGGATTCTTTGGAATCTCTGTGGCAGAGAGGAGAGGGGAGCAGATGATGTGGATGAAGCACAGAGAAAATCACCTTCAGAAATAGAAAGTTCAGCCTCAAGTGCTAAAACTCTAAACATAGGTCAGGTTGAGACTCAGGAATTCACAGCTCCGAGTTCAGTGAATGATCCTAAAGGTGAGCAGGACTGGAGGGGCATCCTTGGCAGAAACATTGCTTTTGGAGGAAAAGGAGATAAACAGAGCAAACTAGATGCCCTTCACAGTCTTCACAGTGAAGGGAAGGAAGAAAGAGGAGGGAAACTGAGGACCCTTCAGAAACAAAAGAGAATGGGAGATCATGACAATTACTTTTCCTTATCTTCAACAACTGTGATATCACACAGTAAAAGAACTGAGAGAACCGTCTTGAACTGGGATCCCAGTCCACAAAATGCCTAAAACTAGAAAAAACCAGACACTTCTTTTTTATTTTTCAATTTTTCTAGTTTTTGAAGATGCTTTAGATTACATAATTGTTACATAAAAAATATAGGGGATTCCCATATGCCCCACCCCCTCTGCCTCCCACACTTTCCCATACTAACAACTTTCGTTAGTCTGATACATTTGTTACAATTGATGAACACATATTGAAGCATTGCTACTAACCATGGACTATAGTTTACCATTAGTTTACACTCTGTCCTGCACAATTTTATACGTTATAACAAAGTGTATAATGGCCTGTATCTGTCACTGCAATGTCAATTCCAGTGTCCCAAAAGTGCCCCCATGTTACAAATATTCTTCCCTCTACCTCCCCTCAGAACCTCTGGTGGCCACTGCCTTTATGTCAGTTAGCCACTACTAAAACAGCTGAGATTATTAATTTAAAACTGTCAGAATTAACTGAAGAACCTGGCCTTCCCTTGCCCAGTATTTTATCTTTGGTCCAGTTGTTTTTTTATTAGCATACCCTTTGGGAAACAAAAAGTCTCCCCATATGAAATTATGGCTGGCTGGCCTATCTCTAGAAGTAAAATTGGGAACTGATCACTTATTGTCACACTGAAACGTGACTTGATTTGTAAGTCTTTAAGATATTATTCCAAAGATTACTACAGTAGAGGACACCTTTCCTGATCCCCCTGACAGATACTCCATTATCATATCTGGCACCAGGATACTGGATCTACTGGAATTGATGCAGACAAAAGACAGCCTTAGATCCTTATAAAAAGGAACCCTGCCAAGTACTCCTAACTTCTGATACTACAACTTAATTACAGTGCACTGAGCCATGGATCCACATCACTGAACTAAAAAAGGTCCATCAGACTCCTGGACTTCTAACTTTGAGAACCTGAAATAGCAAACTAAACAGGAAGTAAAGTAGACAATGTCATGGGACTACTTATTCCCAAGGTGACAGATAAGTCTTCACATAGACTGTACCTTACTAACACTTAGAATACATACAGTCCTTTATATTTCCCTATGCTTTGTTCTTCCACTGTCCTGGAAAAAAAATGTGATTTCAAAGGGAGGTAACCTCACATATGTTGGGTTTGTCACCATAAAACTGAATCTATACACATTGCAGGGACCCCTTTGTTCTACCTGTAACAAATGCCATTTTTGTCCTAAATGTTCCAGTCTCTTTGGATGGAACTGTACCTTTTCCTTTTTTTTTTTCATATTAAATCCAAATACTAGACCTGAGGTCCTCTTTACTTGCTTTTAAGCTTTCTTGGACTTGAGACACAACTCATCTAGAGGATTATAAAGATATTTTAGAAGAGCTTGCAGATCTTACTCTAATACTCCACAAGCCTCCATGAACTACAGGTTGTCTTGACAATGCATGTCCATTTTCAGATTTAAGACCCTAGCTCTGCAAAAGAGTCACAACACAAATGAATTTTGTTCTCTTCTCATTTGTGCAGACCAATTCTTTACAAAGCTCCTGTGAGAAGAAAGCATGAAATTAGAGTCAAAACAATTTAATGGATGAAATTCCCGCCCCGCCCCCCCCACCGTCATGAAGTAGGGGAAAACTGTAGGATTAAATTTAACAAGCATTGGAGGGAAGTGGATGTAGCTCAATCAATTGGGTGCCCGCTTACCAAATGGAAGGTCCTGGGTTCAGGTTCTGGTGCCTCCTCAAGAAGACAAGCAGACACCACACGTGCCACAATGAGCGGATGCGTAAAAAAGAGCAGATGATGCAACGTGTGGGAAGCAGATGTGGATCAGACCATTGGGCACTTGCCACCCATGTGGGAGGTTCCAGGTTCGGCTCGCAGTGCCTCCTGGAGGTGAGCAAACAATGAGTGGACAGGTGAGAGAACCATATGGGTGAGGGGGGATTAAAAAAATGAACAACAAAGTAGATAAATATTTTTTTAAAAAAAGCTTTTGGAAATTTTTAGAAGATACCTAGAATCAGAAAATTTAAAATCCAAGAAGAGAAATGAATAAAAGAGGGAAGAAATGCAAAAAGGATTGAATGAGTTAGTCATCTTAGAAACAAAACTGAATTACAAGGTGTCCAAGGGAGAATATATTGAAATGAAAATGTATTAAGCCTTTGAAAAAAGACAAGAAGAACAAAAATGAGGTGAAGAAAAACATCAAAAGGATCAAGAAGAGAAAGTAGTTGAAATGGTAGACAGGCAAAGAAGATCTAACATATATGTAATGGCAGTCTCTAAGGAAGAAAAAAAAACATTTGAATCAAACAAATATTTAAGGCTCTAATCTGAGAAAGCTTTCCAGAAATAAGAGAAAACCCACATTTTTAAAGTTACAACAGTATCCCTGGGAAAATGGACTCAGAGTGACCAGTTCCCCCCACATAGCATAGTAAAACTTTTAGATTTTAAAGGCAAAGAAAAAACCCTCAGAGCCTTCAGCAAAGGAACAAATTATGTCCATTCGCTGTGTGTTCTTCTGTGTCTGCTTGTATTCTTATTAGGCGGCTCCACACACAGATCAGACAATGGAGGGAGGGGGCAGAAATAAATAAATAATTTTTTTTTTAAAAAGGAACAAATTACATAATAGCTAAGAAAATTGGTCTGGAAACAGATGTCTCAAGAGCAACATACAAAGGAAGGTAAGGGTAGAATGGCATTTTCAAGAAATCCAAGGATAGAAAGTGTGAGCCAAGGATTTTATGTCTAGCTGAGCTGTCCATCAAGTATCAAGGCTATGGGAAAATAAAAACCTGAAACATGCAAAAATCTCAGAGTACTTTGTTCATGATCTCTTCCTGAAGAATCTCTGCCAGTGGTTCTCAAAGTGTGGTACCAGCATCACATGAGAACTTGTTAGAAATTTATATTCTCATTCCTACCTCAGACTTTCTGAATCAAAAGCCTTTGGGGTGGATAACAGGAGACTGTCCTTTAGTGTCATTTAGTGTATTATTCTGATGCACACTAAATTACAAGTGATATTTCTTCGTATTTCTGAATTCATTTATACCAGCTTTATCTCACTTTTTTAAAACTGTAGTAAAGTACTTGGGTTTTCTTTATTATAGATATGGACGTAATGAGGCCTTTGATAAATGAGCAGAATTTTGATGGTACATCAGATGAGGAGCATGAGCAAGAGCTCCTGCCTGTTCAGAAGCATTACCAACTTGATGACCAAGAGGGCATTTCGTAAGTATTGTCATTTATGTCTCCTTTTTTTTTCTTTTAAAATGTTTATTTTTTATTATATACTTCCCAAGGAACACTTCAAGAAAGAAATTACAGTAATTGTGAAATGCAGTTCCTGGGCTCAATATGTTTTATGATTACATCCAATCAATATCTAGAAATGTATATAGATATTAAGTCAATGAATGAATAAAATAAGTAAAATAACTGTAAACTACAAATCTTGGGTGGGATCATGCATCATCAGGTAAGTCACTTTCCTACAAGTGTTTACAAACGTGATTCACATTTGTTTCTACCACACGTCCTTTGCTGGAGTTAAATTAGACAACTGATGCTGACAAATTGAAACTATGATCTTTGATATCTTAAAAGAAAATTCAATTTAATACAAAGATATTCAAGAAGAAAATTTCAGGACCCTTGATCAGGAGCTTTAAATGTTTCTTGTACTACTTTGGTGTACAAAACGGTTCAAGTAAGACTAAGAAGATGAGTGCTTCCCTTCCCACTGAAGACTTGATTGAAGATGTAGGTGAAACAGGCATTCTGCAGAGAAGCGCTGGTGATTAGGATGTTACAAATAAGGAACTCCTTAGATCAGCAACTAACCAAGTTCAAAAAGCCTTAGCCAATGGTACTAAAGCATATTTAGAGTAATATTTATGACTGTAGCATAATGATTTTTTTTGCATTCTATAAACAATCATCTTTGAAATGCTAAAAGTGGGTTCCAACTTGTCATTCTTCTCTGGTGTGAGAAGTGAGAAGCTGCAGGTGTAAGCGGATGACCTGCTGATTTACCTTCTCAAAGTATTCTTGGGAAGCATTGTATCTGACCTGCTCGTAGTAGCCTCTGGTGTTCAGTTTGCCGGGCGGACTTCCCCATGGGCCTCCACAAACTAGAATGCCATCTCCAAGTGGAGGGTTTCTGTCACGCTTCAGCTCACTGGGAGATCGTTGACACTCAAATGCCTGTTGGGGTCGGTTATGAAGAGACCTCTTAGTGCAAGACCTGCACACCATAGTCTTGGGAAATTCGTTTAGTTAAATCTGACAAGAGTGCACTGTTCATGTGGCCCAAATCGTCATTCTTCCTTGGTGTATTTATCCAGGCGAGATGGCTAAAGTGGGAATCCACCAAGACAGCTCACATCCTGGAATTCATTGCCTTTGTTACGAAAAGCAGCAATTTCTGTAGGACACACAGAGGTGAAACCCAAAGGATGGAAGAAAAGCCCTAAGCTTTCCCCTTAAATTCATCAAGGCTCATTCTCTGAACTCTTTGTTGACAACAGCTCTGCCCTTAAAACAGGACGCGTGCTGGGTGACAGCAGGAGCGTGATAGAGCAGTGGGTGCTGAAGGCAAAATATGCTCGACCAGAAGCAGACCACACTACGTTTTCCAAGCACTTTCTTCCAGGAGCTGCAGGTCCGAGGGCTGCAGCAGCAGAAATGCCCCAGGAATGGCGCTCACAGGACAGGAACGGAAGCCCGGAGCAGCCTCCCTGCCCTGCAGCCATCTCGGTGCATTGCACGGTGGCCCTCTACTTTTGATTTAGTTTTTTTTTTTTTTAATTTAAATCATCTTCTCTGGTCTGCTAGATACTACAAGAAGACACAAAAAATAAATAGGACCTAGTTTCTACCATCAAGAAATTTATAGTCTATTTGGGAAGAAGTAACAAATACATAAAATATCTAATTACAGAGCAGTATATAGGAATTATTACAATGATAATATAAATTAAGTGCTAAGGGTTAAAAGAAGGGATTTGATTGAGGAGTAGGAATGCTAAGAGAAGTGACTTCTGAAATAGAAAGTAGACAGTGGGAGGTGGTAAACACTTGATACTGATTGAAAGGTTGGGAGCTAAGTCATGGAAGAAGGAAGCAGTGGAACTTATTCTTTTAGCTTTTTAAACATTTCTTGCCCATCAAAAATAGGTTTAAGTAAATTTTTATTCTAAAGTAAATTATGTTAAGCAAAGTAGCACTAAGTTTAATTGTTCCAAAAATAGTATAAATTGTAAACAATTTTAGGCAAATATTTTTCTTTCATAAGCTTAAATACTGTGCTATTCTACCTGGTTTTATTTCTTCTTCGTCAAGGGACTTCCTTCAACTGCCTTCTGAGAACTTTTCTTTGATCAAATCTCTTAGGGAGTTTGTGGTGTCCATAAGTATTTTTTTTTACATGGTGATACATAAGAGTTTAAAAATTGCATGTTTTTCTCTAATCATATATAATCTTTAGCATTATGCTGAAATGGAGCTGTTCTGCACATAATCCTAGCTACAAAGTTATATTATGAGAAAATTACCTTATCTCTATTATTTTACTATATTTAAAATAATTTAACTTAAATATCCAATTTAATCTCTGCAGTAACCTTTTTTTTTTTTTTAAAGATTTATATATTTATTTATTTCTCTCCCCTTCCCCCCCCCCCCACCCCGGTTGTCTGTTCTCTGTGTCTCTTTGCCGCGTCTTCTTTGTCCACTTCTGTTGTTATCAGCAGCACGGGAATCTGTGTTTCTTTTTGTTGTGTCAGCTCTCCATGTGTGCGGCACCATTCCTGGGCAGGCTGCATTTTCTTTCGTGCTGGGCGGCTCTCCTTACGGGGCACACTCCTTGCGTGTGGGGCTCCCCTACGCGGGGGACACCCCTGTGTGGCAGGGCACTCCTTGCGCGCATTAGCACTGCGCATGGGCCAGCTCCACACGGGTCAAGGAGGCCCGGGGTTTGAACCGCGGACCTCCCATGTGGTAAACTGACGCCCTAACCACTGGGCCAAGTCTGCCACCTGCAGTAACCTTTTATATTCCACTATTAAATGGCAAAGATAGCACTTGAAACAAGTATGACTTTCTGCTTCAGTGGTTGAATCAAATGTTACTTTGTTGCTTGCCTAGATGAATTTCTAATTCCCTTTTTAATTTTTTAACAAGAGTCTAGTACATAGTAAACATTTAATAAATAGCTGGCAACAACAACAATAAAAATAAACTGTCCGTTTGTGTTGATAGCATCTGAATTCCTTTGGTTCTAAGATAAAAATTTTAGATCATTTTTTATTTATTTTTATTTATTTATCCCCCCCTTGCTGCTTGCTTGTTGTCTGCTCTCTCTGTCCATTTGCTGTGTGTTCTTCTGCATTTTTGCTTGTCTCCCTTTTTGGGCCATCACCTTGCGGAGCCAGCTTTCTGTGGCACTTGCAGGCTGGGTGGAACTCCGCGGCACCGGGCTTTCCGCACCTTGTGGGCAAACCTGCCCCAGGACATGAACCCAGCGCCTCCCATATGGCAGACGGAGTCCAACTGATTGAGCCACAGCCACTTCCCATTAGATCACTTTTTGATTGTTAGAGTTCCTTTCTCCGAAGTGTTAGAGCTAGTTTCCCAGGCAATGCGGCTGGTAATAGGTAAAATTGTGGTTAAGGATCTCTTGAGGCTTGGAGTCCACGAGAAAGTATAAATCAGGACACAGTGGATCACCTCGACAGAGGGGGTTGCTCTGAATATATGATCCTTAAAAACTTTTTTTTGACTACCTAATGGTAATAAAAGGCAGCATTTGTCGTGCCAGACAGGGTTGTCAGAACTTTCCGTGGATTAGCTCATCTGCTGCTCTTAACAACTGTAAGGTGCTGTTCTTACCTCTGTTTGCAGATGGGGAAGCTGAGGCTGAGGGGGAGGGCTGGCTCTGAGGCCGTGCCCGACCTTGGCCAAGCTTGGGCCCAGGTCATCTCCATCCTGTGGATTCTGGCTTGGTCTTGCTCACTGGTGGGGACAGGACTAGCTCCAGTTCCCTTCTCATGCTAAACCATGATCATGTGATTGTAAGAGTTTTTGTTCTAAAACTTTTAAATCTTAAAACTTTCCTTTTCAGATTTGTACAAACTCTTATGCATCTTCTTAAAGGAAATATTGGAACTGGCCTTTTAGGACTTCCATTGGCAATTAAAAATGCAGGAATAGTGGTAAGACTTATTTTTGCAATCTCTAGTTAAGATGCAGTTACCAGTCTAATTAGAGCAAAAATTACCACAAACTAACATCTGGACTAACTTTAGATATTTGGTCAAATATAACTTGGCCAGATGACAATTAAATGACCATTAAGCTGTTGTATTGATAAAGTTATGTGAAGTAAATCAATGTCTAAAAAAGTGAGAATTAGTTCCTTTCTACTTAATTTAATACTTATTTTTAGTATTTGATTAAAAAAATTGAAAGCAGTGCTTACATTTTCTAAATATGGTTACAGCTTACTAATATTCTAGATTTTTGGGATTTAAGCAATGTACTTACATCAGCCTATACATTTAAAGAGTGTAATGTATGTATTGTGAAGTGTTAATAGTTTTTAGAGTCAGAATAAAGTATGTAGTTTTCAGATTCAAAGAATAATAGTTAAGAAAAGGAGTATGATGTCTTTTAGAGACAAATATGTAAAGCATTGTTAGATGTAATTATAGAAAATGTGATGGGAAGAATTCCCTTATGAAATAATAAAATTATATTAGTTTTTTTTAATTGACTGTCTTTCTAAAAGCAGTTTTATATGTCAGCTTTCTCTGCATTTGATTGTTTTATCCGCCCTCATTTAGAGCAACTTAAAATTTTACAATTTTAAAAATAAACTTAGGCAGTACTTTAGGCATGTCTTGATAAACCATTCATTACTTTAACTTTAGTAAATATTTGAAAATATTATGTGCTACTTTTTCCGGTATTTTTAATATAAAATATTGGTATATATTGAAACTTGAATTGTGAACTGGTGATCACAGTCACCTTTTTTACCTCTTTTGTTTATCTCTAAGCACAGTTTTTTGGACATAATAAATACTCAAGAAATAACCTATTAAAAAGGTAGATTGCCCACAATCTCAGTTTGATATAGTATTTAGAATAATGATTTATAGTTGCCTATAATTACATGGTTGGTCATAGGTTTGCCATCTGATCTTAAATATAATGTTATATTTCATCCTACTTTGTTTCATTTTTATACTCTTATCTACTATAGGTTTGGTCAGCCAAGTTGATCAGATGGAATCCTATGTGATTGTCTTAAATATCACTTGAAATTCTTTCTATATTTGAGTTTACTAATTTTCCCTTATGCAAATACCTATTTAAACATTTTGTCCAACAATATAGCAAATGAGTAGTCTGTTGTCTCATTGCTTGTAAGACAACTCAAATTTTTATAACTTAAATGCTTAAACTTTATAAATTTTCTTCCCCACAGCTTGGACCAATCAGCCTTGTGTTTATAGGAATTATTTCTGTTCACTGTATGCACATATTGGTACGTTGCAGTCACTTTCTATGTCAGAGGTAAATGTGGATTTGTTAAGTCTGTTTTGTTTCTTTTAAAGCTGTTTATTTTAAAGCATCAGGTAGTCTTAAGTTTCTATTGTGCTTTGCCCTTAGCAGTTGTATTTCCTATAATCTGTTCTAGAGACAAGTCTAAGATGATGAATGTGGAAACTAACAGTATTTCATATGATTTAAATCTGGTAATTGTTTTATTTCTTGTAAAATATACACTTATTGGTGAATGTGAAAAATCAGGGAAATGGAAGCAGCAATGCAACTTTTATGACAGTGCCATGGCCTCTAGTTTGTCAGTAATTCAGTTTTAGAACACCCTGTGCTAATGTCTTCGGTGCTCTTCTATGTGTGAATAGATAGGTAGTCGTTAATTAATGTCTTCGGTGCACTTATATGTGTGAATTGATAGGTAGTCATTAATTATATTCTTGCTTCTTTATTTCCATATCGTGCCTCTACTGGACAATGAACCACCATTTGGGGTGGGGGGAGTTGAGAGGGATAATTATTACCTCTTCTAATAGACCAATATTCTACTCTTGATCCTTTTAAAAATGTTCTCAAAACTTGGGCAAGTTGCTCATGATCTTTAAATAACAATATGTATTTGAAAAAAGAGATTGGGGAAATAATACCTCATTTTGAGAATTAAATGAGGAAGTTTTTGTAAACAGATATTGAAAACCCTGTATAGATATAATAAACTATCAAATAATGCTATTGTAAGAAATGACTCATTTGGATGTGAACAATGAGTTGATCTTTTTAGGTAATTGAAACATTTAAATCAGTGAGGCAGAAATATTAGACATGTGAATTCTAAAATATGTAATCTTTAATAGTATGTACAAACTAATATACTTGTAAAAAGAACAGATGCAAAATTTTCAAATTTGATGAAAATGCTAGGAGAGAAAACCATCTGTGTATCGCTTTGTATTCATTAATTCACATTTATTTGATGTCCTTTTCAAGAGATGGTTTTATGGGCCAACTTAAAATTTTTCTTTGGTATGTATGTCGTTAAATTACAGGTTTAAAAAACCAACATTAGGTTATAGTGACACTGTGAGTTTTGCTATGGAAGTAAGTCCTTGGAGTTGTCTTCAGAAGCAAGCAGCATGGGGACGGTAAGTACTTGCTATGATACTATGTGGTTGTTGAGATTACATTAAATTTCAAGTATTTTAATCTGACAAGATATGTAAAGAAAAGTATGATAGAGTTGGGGAGAATAAACATAAATAACTTTTAGAGTTAGACAACTTGGGTTCAAATCACAACCCTACCAGTTGCCAGTTTTCTGACCTTCGTTAGATTATTTACCATTTTGCTTAGGTTTTCTCACTATGAAATGAATTTACAGTACCCATGTGACAGGATATTATTATGGCATGTTAAGTAATATGTTATTTGTAAGATATGACATACCAATGTTGAGTAATTTTTTTTAATAAAAAGAAAAATCTTGTGATCTCATTATTTCACAGAAAGTTGTGGTATTTAGCTACATGCTCATAAGATATCTAAGGTATAGCTGCATTTTAGCATAACCTTATTTTCTTAACTTATTATTTAAATATAACTTCATCGTTGGTGAACATGAAAGTATATATCATTAGAGGATGTGAAAACGTAGTTGTCGGTGGCTAATGAAAGTCAAGCGAAGCATTTGCAAATGCTGTGTTAACTGTGGTACAAATGATGTGCTGTGGGAGTTGAAAGAAGAGGCCAGTGTGAGTAGAGGAGGTTAGGGTTTGTATGGCCTTTCTGGGGATTTTCTGGAAGTTAGATTTGCCAGTGAGCTGCTTGGAGTTCCTGATGTCCTGAGCTCCAGGAGGAAGGAAGCAGAGGCCTGAGACTGGCCTCCAGCCCTAGAATCCCATTCCTAGCCCCTGCCTCAATCTTGAGATCTTGGTCTATTGTTTTTTTCTCTATCAAGAAATGGCTTTCAGATAAAAATGGCTGGAATGGTTGTTGGTAGGGCACTAAAATCAAGGGTGAAGAAGGTACTTAGATGTCATTCATTATGGAGAAGAAATGTGAATTCATTTCAGGGTACCAAGATAACTTAAAAAATGAGATCTTTGAAGAATTAAGAAGAACAGTATAGTTATGGCAAGAATGACGACAGGCAGAAACTTTTCCAAATTCAGATGGGAGAAGGAACAACTAGGAGAATCTGTAGATCTTGTAGGGATTGTTTGACAGCTTGACATTGATAAGAAGATATGAGATTAGTGTGACATCGTCGTCCCTCACTGTTTCAGAGTAAAATGGAGAAGCGTGGGCTGTGGGCAAATTTGTAACTTGTCTAACTGCCACACCTAAATTTTGCTAATTAGGCAGATGTCTCTGTTGGTATCTTTTTCCCCACTCCCTTACACTATTTTATGTAGCTGGAATTTTTTAGAGTATCTCATTATAAAATTAAAACAGGGAAATCCCTGGAGGTCTTGGTATACTTTAGGGCCACTCCCTGGTCTCATTAGTGATGTGGATATCAGAGAGCATGCTCACTGCAGGTAGCATGAGGGCCGGCGGGGGGGGGGGGGGGGAGTGGAAAAACCAGAAAGAGCGCGACAGGCTCAGTCTAAAAGGCAAGGTTTTTATTAAACCATTTTGTAAGTAGGGACTCATTCATGCCTCAAACTGCTGAATTTTAGGAACAGAAAATGATAGGAAAGACCTCACCTTTTAACGCAAAGGAGCATCCTTTTGCTCTATAATAATTCTAGTGATACACTGATCATAAATGTCTGATCTTTGTAGGAAGTAAGTGTTCTAAATGTTTCTTATTTAAAGAAATAAAAAAAATACACAATTGTAAATGTTTAAAAGCAGTGTAAAAGAAAAATATGTTTACATATCAGCAAGACTTGATACTTATTTGTGGGTGTCTCTTTACAGGAGTGTGGTTGACTTTTTTCTGGTCGTAACACAGCTGGGGTTCTGTAGCGTTTATTTTGTCTTCTTAGCTGAAAATGTGAAGCAAGTGAGTATTTTTCTGCAGTTATTGAAAACATTTTCTTCTCATGCCCTAGCTATGACATTATATTTCCTCTGTGGAAGCCATAGTTGGATATGAAAATGTGTTCCTTCCATAAATGATGTTTTTTCTAGATTTTCCTTTAGTTTTCCCTTTTGCATATTGGATTTCTGCTGTTGTTGATTTTATTGTTCTTGTGATAATATCATTAACTCTTATTCTTTCAGATCAGAACATGACATAAATTACTGATTCCTAGCTCCTTGAAATTTAGATCTCAACAGCATATACATAGAGGTTTTGGGTATTTTTTGTGTTCTTCATATTGTACTGTAAAGACATACATGTCTTCAACCAGCAGCTTTTTCAGTGAAGTAAAAAGTAGTCATTACTAAAATCCAATGATTATTGCCATTCCAGAAAGAGACATTGCTCCAAAATGTTCAATTTTCTATAATTCTCTCCAGAAAACCTCCAAAGATTTTCTTTTTTTAAAGATTTATTTTTATTTATTTAATTCCCCTCCCCTCCCCCGGTTGTCTGTTTTCTGTGTCTTTTTTGCTGCGTCTTGTTTCTTTGTCCGCTTCTGTTGTCGTCAGCGGCACGGGAAGTGTGGGCGGCGCCATTCCTCGGCAGGCTACACTTTCTTTCGCGCTGGGCGGCTCTCCTTATGGGGTGCACTCCTTGCGCATGGGGTTCCCCTACACGGGGGACACACCTGGGTGGCGCGGCACTCCTTGCGCGCATCAGCACTGCGCATGGGCCAGCTCCACACGGGTCAAGGAGGCCCGGGGTTTGAACCTCGGACCTCCCACGTGGTAGACAGACGCCCTAACCACTGGGCCAAAGTCCGTTTCCCAAGATTTTCTTTAAGAAGAAGTGTTTTTCGGTGTTGGTAGAGAATGACAGCTTATTTGGACAAACATTCAAAACCCCAAAGTAAAAACTCCCCCTATCAAAATAATGTCAAAGCACATTTCTTTGTAGTTGATAGGTTATCTTTATTATTTCTAAGTTGCCCCCTGCTCTCTTTGATCCTTATTTTCATCCAAAAGCATTTATTAATTATCCACATATGCATGGTGTAATGGTAAAAGCATTATGCATAGTAAAATACAGTCCTTATCTTGTAGGTATTTTACTGTAAAGTGATAATATGAATGTTTTCTGAAGAACCTATATGTATATGTAATTACGGCTCTCTTTGCTAAGTATAAAGTATGTCTCGTTTTATATTTAGGCTAGGATTTGGCAAACTTTTCCTGTAAAGGGCCAGATAGCACTTTTATTCATGTAGTCCATATATTCTCTGCAACAGAGAACATACTACAATACATTAATGAATAGGCATGGCTGTATCCCAGTGTAATTTTATTTGCAAAAATAGATGGTAGGCTGGATTTGGTCTGCAGGTCATAGTTTGCCAACCCCTGATTTAGACTTTCCCTGTATGTGCCTCCAACTTAGATTTTTAATGTTGGAATAGCTCATCTAGTCAAACCCTCTTTTATAAATAAGGGAGTATTTTAAAGGGTCACAGCTAGTTAGTAATCAGGGTTTGGATTTCCAGGTCATTGTTCCTTCCAGTATAAACTGCCTCTTCCTTTAGTGTCAGTGTCTGGAAAAGTCCCATACCCAGCCTAAATGGCACCTGCTCTAAAGTTCTCTAACTCTCCCTTCCACCCCTACCTGTCTTCATCCTTGCCGGACTTACTGATTTCTTCTCCTGGCTCTGTGACACTTTTAAACCTGGCCTTGATCACATTGTGCTGATGTGCAAGTTAATTTTCCCAGCTAGACTGAGGCGCATCAGGGAAGGCCCACGTATCTGTGTGCTCACCGCTGAGTGGGAGAGCGTGGCATATCACACGTGCTTTGTGTGGTTACTGAGTTAGACAGAAAACCAGCTCACCAAACTGGGAGGGATCATTTCTTTCTCCTCATTTGGTTCTTGGACCTAGTACTTTACTGACTTATTGAGCAAATGCCTCCTAAATTTTGTTGAACTCTTCTACATGATCTCCCCTTTCTCTGCTGCTTCCTTCCTTGGTCACTCACCCTTTCTCCCCTTTCCTCCCTCAGCCCTTCCCTGGCAGCACCTACGTGGTTGTCTTTGCTCGTCTCTCATTCCCATGGCTATTTCTCCTTGTGCCTGTAAAAAGAACAGTGTTGAGGTCGTTCTGGGACCCGACGTTCTGGCCCGTGTGCTCGGAGGTGTGCAGGTCAGAGAACCTTGCAAATCACGTTGTTTCTCTCCAGCCTGACTTTATTTCTTTTCCAAATATCCTACATACAAGTATCTTTACTTTCTTTTCCTAGATATTTCAAGCAATTATGTTCTAATACAAGTTTTTCCAGAAGAAAAATCCTTATTAATCTATTGTCATCTATTTAGATACAGGTGTTCTCTCAAAGACATTGTTATTGTAGAAAAGGGTGAAAGTTTTAGGGAGAGCAAATGGTGATGCGAGGAAAGTGGATAGAAAAGGAGGAACAGTCAGAAATTAGTTAAGTAGACTCCTTGTATTTTCTTTGTTTATCCAACCTAAGCTTCAGTGCCTTCATTAGCATTCCCCGTTAGAGATGACGTGCTTTTGATTTTACAAGTGTGTTAATTTCACAAGCTCCATATTCCTGGGACTCCTCACTCATTTCAGAATGGAAAATTTTAACTCATTTATACATGTACTAAAAAGCCACATAGAAAAAATCACCCTGGGAACCAAGGATGCCTATTATAGATAGAAAGATGAAAGTCCTTTTGAGGCATTAAGGACAAAATATAGGAAGACATGCTGTCAGGCTTGAGAAAATGGTTGAAGGCAACAAAGAACATATCACCTGAGCAGGGCAGTCAGGCGTTCAGCAAAGCAGCGTGAGACCAGAGCTGTCCGCCCTCCTGACGGAGGTCTGCTTTTACATTTGATAGCAGTATGGACTAGTGTACATACTGCTTAGTTAAATGGTTATAGTTAAAAACGGTAAGATCTTAATCTGCATGACATGAAGGCACAGTACTTCATTACCCTGAAGAATTAAGGTTTAGCTTCCATATGGATGTGGAAACCTCCGGCTCTGTAGCTGTCGTGTGTGTGCTCTTGGTCCCAGTAGGCATTATGGATGAGAGTTGTTGGGGGGAGAACCTCGACTTCCAGCAGCCCTTCTCTGTCCTTACTCTAAATGCTCTAGAGCACTCTAGCCAGATAAAATAGTGCATTCAGGTCCTGGGAGAGGGTCAGGGAAATTACGTTACAAGGAAAAAATTGTGACATCAAATAGCCTGGACCTTAGAGGCAGAAGATCTGAGTTCAAATTCCTGCCCTGTCAGTTTTAACTCAAACATTAGGCAAACTTTCTTACAAATCAGTTTCCTATTTGTAAAATGAGAGCGTAACAGGATTTCCCCTCGTCTGTCATGAATGCGCTGTGAGGCTATGATGACAAAGTTTGTGAAAACCATTAGGAAATGTAAAGCATTATACAAATATAGTATTATGACTAATTCTGCATTTAGCTGTGCTAAAGAACATAATCTGCCTTTGGAATTAAAACCATTAAATTACTGAATCGTTGAAAAGTTAATAAGTCATGGATTTTAGTAAGTTTGAGTTACAGATGGGAAAGATTGAATTTAGTAATTTTATTTTGTAATATTTATTTCAGTTGTTTTGCATTTTGGTAAACATGTGAGGCATAGGAAGTCCTGTTAGCTAGCCCATCTCTGTCTCTAGAGGGCACCAAAGAACTCAAATGTTTACCGAATCTTGCTCTAGGTAGGTATCTACATTTTGATTTTATTTTTTAACCATAGGAAATTTTGTAAGCATCTTTCTGCCAAAGAATGCTAAAATATAATCAGAGATTTGTCATAGAATTAATACTAAATTTCCTAGCACTTCACAATTCAAGCAGCCTTTAAGAAAAAATTGGTTATGTAACTGCTTCTCTCTTGCCAGGTATTCTTGTTAGAGCTCAACTGTGATCATTATCTAATCTAATTTTTGGTAAGGTACGGCTTTGATACAGAAGTATTTGGCTCTAAATAATTAGGTTACTTAGAAAACTGAGTCAACAAATAAAACATGTTCTTTATAGTCAAACAGTGTGAATTATCCAGTTTGGTTTCTGTTTCAAATTGTTAAAAAATAAAATTTAATGTTCTAATTGCCAGTTGCAAGATAAAGGTGAACTATATGTTTCATAAATGGTTCATGTTGTAACTTAGGAGTTGTTAGTTCAGCACGAGTTATCAATTGCCTATATAGTGTAAAACTCTAGTAGATGTGTTCCCTGCAGTCTAAGATGATACGTATGTTTATAGTGACATTGCTTGTGGGTTTTAAGTGTAAAATTAAAGTAAAAAAACCCATTTGTGTTGTTAATAATATCAAAATTTTGTTCTGAACTTCTGATTTGTTGGGCTCTTAATGCTTACTACATGTAGAGAGAGGACACAGTGGAGGACAGTGCTGCTTGGGCAGTGTCCCCTTCAGGAGTCCTTGTACTTGGTAAGGTTAAGATGTGACGAGCTGGTTTTGGAGTCTCAGACCTAGGTTTGAATCCTAGAACCATCACTTACTAGTTTGATTAATATACAAATTATTTACCCTCCCTAAGCCTTAGTTTGTTCAACTATAAATTGAAATTATTACCACTCACCTCAGAGAGTTGTTTTGAGGATTTAATGAGATTATGTATATAAATCATTTTATGTAATACCTGACACATAGTAAGTACTAAAAAATAACAGCTGTTATTATTATAGGGTCTGGTTCTTAAGAATTTGTGTGTCCAAAACCTTGATAATGTCAGTATGTTCAAAGAAGACTGCAGTGTCTAGGCCATTGGGCTTTGCTGATGCTCGAACCATAGTATGATCTGCCTTTGCTGTAAATTTTTAAGAGTGTTTCTAAAGATCTCTATAATTTAATTTCTATTTTAGTAAGCTGGATTATGTAATTAGTTCAGTCAGAGACTGTTTTTAATTATATGGATCCTTTAAGTCTTACTGTATCTCTTTTGAAAACTGAAAATTGGGTTATAGAAGTGATTGAATAAATTTTCAGGTAAAGTTGATTTATCTTGTAGAAGTTTAGCAAAAATGTATTTACTATCATATGGCCATGCATGAACTTTTAGTGGATTTTTTTTTTAAGATTTTAAAGTTATTTTATTTTATTTTTTGGTGTAATCACATATTTTTTTTCTTCTTTATTTTCTTTTAAATGTTATATTAAAAAATATGAAGTCCCCATATACCCCCCACCCCATCTCTCCCACATCAGCCACCTCTTAACATCATCGTGGCACATCCACTGCACCTGGCAAATACATTTTGGAGCACTGCTGCACCACATGGACAGTGGTCCACATTGTAGTCCACACTCTCCCCCAGTCCACCCAGTGGGCCACGACAGGACACACAACGTCCAGCATCTGTCCCTGCAGCACCACCTTGGACAATTCCAAATCCTGAAAATGCCCCCACACCAGATCTCTTCTTCCATCTCCCAATGGCTCTGGAGTTCAGTGCCATGTCAGTTGGCCCTACTTTGGAGTTTGTGTTCCTGAGTGTGATGGAGTTGGACTCAGATATGACCTTTCTACACATGCCTCTTCTGTTACTTTTACCGGACCTGTGGTTGGCGTTTGGGTTGGTGTATAGTCAGGAGACCTGAATCTCTGAACTGTCCATGTGACGGCCAGGCCCTGGGCCTCAGCAGACTTGCAGCTCCTACCTTCTGGTTTCTTGGACTTACCCTGGCCAGCTGACAGGGAGGTGAAGAGGGTCAACCACCACACCAGGCAGCCAAGAGTGCCTACAGCTGCAAGCAAGAGAATTGCATCCATCATCCACGTGGAATCTAAGCCCCCTCTTGTGTAGAGGGGGACTGGACATAACCATCCCAGGGGCCACAGGATGGAGGAATAGAGTGTGGATTAGAGTGGACTTACTGGTGTTCTGCTGGGGAACAATTGTGATTAGTAAGGGAAGAAATTGTAGTAGTGATGTGGAGAGGGCCACGGTAGCTACTAATTGTAGAGAGATGGAAGAAGAGATTTAGTGGATTCTTATTAAATATTTGTTGCTAGTTATGATAATTTATAATTGCTTTATAAAACAGTTTTAAAATTAGGCAAATCTTTTTCAATTTTATTTTCAATATTCTATACTTCTGAGTGATACTTAGCTTCCTACACTGAAGAAAATAAGCTGAATACCCATTTGCCATTCTAGGCAAGTGTGTTCCCAATTTTAATCATTTCAAAAGCAGATTGAGTCTTTGAAAGGATCATGAGCACCATAGTCACAACAATTAAAAGTAAATTAGTTTATCCCTCATCATAATTTTCTTATACTTTATTTTCAAAGTGTAAAAAATAAATCATTATGCAAAGAAAATTGTTCTACCTTAATTATCCTTAAATTTGATAAATATGTTTCTAGGAAACCAGAGTATCTTAAAAATATAAATGTTTTATTTTATTATAGCATAGAAATTTATTATAATATATGGATCGTAATTTTCTTTGTATTTTTCTTGTAATTAAAATTTTCCTCCTTCCTTATTCTCCTGGCAATCCTATATAGGTTCATGAAGGGCTCCTGAAGAGTAAAGAGTTTGCTTCAAATATTACCTATGCACCAGATCCATGTGAGAGGAGAAGTGTTGACCTAAGGATATATATGCTTTGCTTTCTTCCATTTATAATCCTTTTGGTCTTCATTCGTGACCTAAAGAATCTGTTTGTGCTTTCATTCCTTGCCAACGTTTCCATGGCTGTCAGTCTTGTGATAATTTACCACTATGTTGTTAGGGTAAGTATATCATGTTTTAAACTGATGATCGTATGTTTCTTATATGAGTAAAATTTTTGTTTACTTAGGAGATAAAAATAATATGTGAAGACCTCTATTTGATATGCAGCACATAGTAGACAAGCAGTAAATGCTGGTCTCCTTTTGGGGGGATGCTGCTTAATTGGAAGAGTATATGACGTAGAGATTAAAAAGCAGTCTTCATCCTATGACCTGGCAATTCTACTTCTAAGTATATTCCCCCTATAAGTGAAAAGACAAGGTGTAAAACAGATCCCTGTAAGCCGGTGTTTGCAGCAGCTTTATTCGCAGTAGCCAAAAGCTGAAAGTAACCCTAGTATCCATCAGCAAATGAAAGGATAAACAAACTGTGGTCCACGCACACAATGGAGTGTAATTTAGCTTTAAGAAGGAGTGAAGTTAAGAGAAATGCTGCAGCATAGAAGAACCTTGAAAACATTATGCTCAGTGAAATAGACAAGACACATAAGGACAAGTATTGTATGATATCACTTATAAGAAATGACTAGAAGGAAAGTTGGCAGATGAAGGTTATGGGGGGGAATAGAGGGAGTGGGGAAATGGAAGTATTTATTTGTAAAAATTAAAATAATAAAATTTAAAAATCATACATAAAATACAGGGTTCCCATATGCCACCCCATATTAGCACCTTGCATAGTGTGTTGCATTTGTTACAGTTCACTAAAGAATATTTTTATATTTGTATAATTAACTATAGTCCATTGTTTACAATAGGATTCACTGTTTTGTACAGTCCTATGTATTTTTTAAAACATTTTAATTCTAATGACATATAGCTAGCCTAAAATTTTCCCTTTTAATTAGGTTCAAATATATAATTCAGTGCTGTTAGTTATGTTCACAATGGCATGCTGCCATCACTACCATCCATCACCAAAATTTTATGATCAATCCAAATAAAAGATCTGTATAATTTAAGCATTAACTCCCCATTGCCTATCCCCAGCCCAGCCCCTGGTAACCTATATTCTAGATTTTGACTCTATGGGTTTTCTTCTTCTAATTATTTCATATCAGTGAAATTGTACAATATTTGTCCTTTTGTGTCTGGCTTATTTAATGCAACATGATGTCTTCAGGGTTCATTTGTATTGTCGCATATATCAAAACGTCATTCCTTTTTATGGCTGAACAATATTCCATATATGTATATACTATATTTATTCTTTCATTGGTTGATGGACACTTGGTTTGCTTTCATCTTTTGACAATTGTGAATAATGCTGCTATAAACATTGGTGTGTAAATATCTCTTTGAGTCCCTGCTTTCAGTTATTTTCGGTGCATACCTAGAAGTTGGATTGTCAAGTCATATGGTAATTCTATACTTGACTTTCCGAGGATCCTCTGAACTGTCATCTACAGCGGCTGCACCACTTTATATTCACACCAGCAATGAATGGGTGTTTCTGTTTATCTGTGTGCTCTCCAACACTTGTAATTTTCTTTTTTCTCTTTTTTAAAGACTTATTTTTTATTTATTTCTCTCCCCTTCCTCCCCCCCCCCCCCCCCGCAAGTTGTCTTGCTCTCTGTGTCCATTCGCTGTGTGTTTTTCTGTGACCACTTCTATCCTTATCAGTAGTACCAGGAATCTGTGTTTCTTTTTGTTGCGTCATCTTGTTGTGTCAGCTCTCGGTGTGTGGGGTGCCATTCTTGGGCAGGCTGCACTTTCTTTTGCGCTCGGCGGTTCTTACAGGGCATGCTCCTTGCACGTGGGGCTCCCCTATGCAGGGGACACCCCTGTGTGGCATGGCACTCCTTGCACGCATCAGCACTGCACATGGGCCAGCTCCACACGGGTCAAGGAAGCCCAGGGTTTGAACCACAGACCTCCCATGTGGTAGGCGGATGCCCTATCCATTGGGTCAAGTCTGCTTCCCTCTTTTTTCTTTTTTAATAGTGGCCATTCTAGTGGGTGCGAAATGGTATCTCATTGTGGTTTTGGCCATTTGTCTTCAAGTCTTTGCCCATTTTTAAAATGGATTGTTTGCCTTTTTGTTGTAGAGTTGTAGGATTTCTTTGTATATTCTGGATATTAAATCCTTATTGGATATGTGGTTTCCAACTATTTACTCCCATTGAGTAGGTTGCTTTTTTATTTTCAGATCTGGTTTTTAATTTTGGTGAATATTCTTCTGGGCTTTGTGGCAGTGCTTCAGAAGATAGTGAAACCCTAGTAGAGATTTTACATTGTGCTCTTAGTCTCATGCCTGATATGAAAGAAAGAACTCAATTGAGTGATTTGTTTATTCTTTAAGTTTTGAACCATTCCCAAGAGATGAGTTTAATAAATGTAATTCCATCATTTTCTTTACTTCTTAATCTATTTGCTGTTACCAGTTCAATCCATTCTCATTACACTATTCTGTAACCTGTTTATCTGAAGTATGTAGTAACCTTAGCCAATTTCATTGTCCATAGGTTCTTTTTAAAAATTTATTCACTTTTAAAGATACTTCGATTACACAAATGTCACATAAAAAAATACAGGGGGCTCCTATATATCGTGCTCCCCACACTTTCCACATTTTCTCACATTAACATCCTTCATTAGTGAGGTACATTCATTGCAATTGATGGTCACATTTTGGAACATTGTCACTAAGCATGGATTAAAGTTTACATTGTAGTTTACATTCTTCCTCACCCAATTCTGTAGGTTATGGCGTGATATATATTGGCCTGCACCTGTTGCAGTGTAATTCAGGACAATTCCCAAGTCCGGAAAATGCTCCTGTATTACACTTGTTTTTCCTTCTCCCTGTCCTCAGAACGTCCAGTGGCCACTGCCTCCACATCAATGATATAATTCCTTCCATTACTAGAATCACAATACATCTGTAGAAGAATACCAGTAAATCTACTTTTTAGTCCATATTTCATTTCCCAATCCTGAGGATTCTGGGATGGTGATGTCCACTCCACCTCTAATTGAGAGGGAGCTACGATGGATGGGACTCTCTTGCTTGCAGTTGTAGACACTCTTGGTTCCTTGGTATATTAGCTGTCCATCATCACCTCCATGCTAGTTGTCCTGGGTAAGACCAATGAACTGGTGAGTAGGTATTGTAACTCTGTTGAGATTCAGGGCCCAGCTGGTACATGGACTGCCCAAATATTTAAGTCTCTTGGACATACACCTACCAACTCTAGTACTAATTATAGGTTTACATAGAAGGACAGAAGAGCCATGTGTAGGGAAACCACAACTGAATCTTACTCTGTCATACTGGGGAGCATAAATTCCAAAGTAGGGCCCACTCTCAAGACACCAAATTCCCGAGCTGTCTGCCCTGCCTATAGTGTTTGGATGTCTCCAGACCACTCAAGAGCCCCGCTATTTTCGGTATGTCCATAGGTTCTTAATTGAGTTTCCTTAGAAGACTCTATTGCTGGACTTCAGGGGATCTGCAATCCCTTAAAATTATTTGCAGTGTTTTTGTGTGTGTGTATGCCTTTTTCTGCTGAGCTCCTGTTAGGTTTCATCTCTTAAAGGGGCCATTTTTCTGGGACCGATTGAGAATCCCTGTCTATATACTCTCTTGACCAATCCATCTTATATGTTGCTGCCAGAGTAATTGTTCTGGAATACCCATTTGATATCCAAATAGTGAGATTTGGAGCAAGGCTGAGTCAGGACCAAGTAACCAAAGCCACAATCAGGGCATATGTTCAAATAATAAAGAGTAACGACAACTGCTAGTCCAAGAGTTGGACCCTGGAGCTAAAGGCCATCTGTATGAAGGAACAGCACAGAGGTACAAGGTGGAAAGCCAGAGTCAGGAGCCAGGAGTCTTTCAGAACTGAAGGAAAAAGGCCATGGAGTGGCAGGTGGTTTCTGGGTGCACCAAACCGCAGTGTGGTCCTTGACAAATGAGTGGCTCTTGATTCAGCCTTGAGCGTGCTCAGGTGTTTCCTCTGTAGCAGGAGCCCAGCATGAACAGCGGGGCTGTAGACAGGCAGTCAGGAGCATTTGGCTCAGAGATTATGTGGACACGTGGGAAGCCACTGCTTCAGGCAGTAAGATCCTAACAGCCTGGCTACATTGAATGTAGGAGCTTCAAGCTGTTTATTGAAACACTTACTCACTTGTAGCAGCACACATTTGCTGCCGTGAAGCTCTGAAGAGTATGATTTTGCTGTTTTAGTACAAATTATTTGAAATAAAGAAAGGTGTAACTTGTCTAATTTTTTTCTTTCTTTCTCCAGAATATGCCGGATCCCCACAACCTTCCAATAGTAGCTGGTTGGAAGAAATACCCTCTCTTTTTCGGTACTGCTGTGTTTGCTTTTGAAGGCATAGGAGTGGTAAGGATTTAGTCTTTATTATTTAAAATCTTAGGTCAACATGAGGATTTATGTAGTATGGCTCTTTAAAACATACACTTTTTTTTGTTTCCATTTTCTTGTTCTTAGAGCATGTTTTGCAGTTTGGTGTGATAGACTGGAATTATAGTTTAGTCCTTCCATGAGCTAAGAGTTTAATCTTAGACATATCACTTAAGCTCTCTAATACTCTTTTTTTTAATCTGTAAAAAGAAGAAATTATACTTGATTTTTAACATTTTTTAATGGAAAATTTCAAACATATACAAAGTATTGAGAATTGTATGATAATGGTATGATGAATTTACTCAGTTTCAAAATTCATCAATTCATGGCCAAATTTTGTTTTTTTGTATATCTTGCCTACTCTTCCAACCCCAGGTTATATTTAGGCAAATTGAAAACATCATATTTTATGAACTCCTTGACCTGAAATGCAGTTGTTTCAGTCACTGTGACATGAGAAGAGTCAAATATAAATTTCCCCTTTGGAGTTTTGCATATCAGGATTTTTTTGAGACACATTATTATCTTTAAGCTGATGCCAAGAGATTTAAGAATCCTGAGGAGTCTAAGATCTTAAATATTTCCATACAAGATGCTTCAAATTTATTAAAAATTTGCATTTGTGGATTTGGGGAAAACAGAATATTGTGCCTCATCTGTTTTATTGCTTATGTTTCATAGTCTGATGGTTTCGTATGGGAGAAAAGTCATTTGTAAACATCTAGTTACAGATGAATAGATGTAAAAAATAATGTATCATTTTACTGGAGTTCTCTTTTCTTTGCACACTCCTTTAGGGAGCTTGCAAATTCTTATGGCTCCGCATGTCACTTTTTAGAGATGGCTGCAGTTTTCACCTGAGGCTCTAACTAGTGAGCCCTGGTTGGCTGCCAGTGTTTCCAGCTGGGTGTAGTTGCCCTGACATCTCCATTTCAACAACTTTCCCATTCACAACCAGCGTCACTTCCTCATTTTCCTGTTTCTTTTAGTTTCACTTTTAGTCACTCAGGCTTGAAGCACGGGAGTAATTCTCTTACTCTGTCCGGTCTAGACTCCAACCCTTTATTAATGGCTGTGATTGTCCCCTTAGCATCCAATCAGTCCCCTCTTTTCTCTTCTGCTAGCAACCAGTCAGTGTTTCCACATCAACTTACCTATGAGAGGGGATAATGTTAGGGTTATTGTCTCATAGGGTTTTTGTGAGAACTATGCCAAGGTTTTAGATTAATGCGGGGCATATTGAAAGCATGAGTAAAATTTGCTATTATTATTAGTGTCTTTCACTATATGGGCAAATTTTTTAAAATTAATTAATTATTTTTATTTATTTATTTTTGTCTTTATTTTTTAACATTACATTAAAAAAATGAGGTCCCCATATACCCCCATCCCCCTCACCCCACTCCTCCCCCCATAACAACAATCTCCTCCATCATCATGAGACATTCATTGCATTTGGTGAATACATCTCTGAGCACCTCTGCACCTCATGGCCAGTGGTCCACATCATAGCCCACACTCTCCCACAGTCCACCCAGTGGGCCATGGGAGGACATACAATGTCTGGTAACTGTCCCTGCAGCATGTATGGTCAAATTGTACAGCCAAAACCTCTGAGAATTTGTTGCATCAAGAACTTTTCATTGAGTCTTTTCTTCTTTTTTTACATAATGAAAATCATTTGTTAATTTCACTAAAGACAGTAGATTAGACAGTAGATACAGAAATCATTGTTGGTGCATGTGCATGCGTCCGCTCGTGTACACACATATTTTCCAGCTTTGTCTGCGGAGACGGTTTACAAGCAGTGGTACCCAAGTCGCAGCAAGCACACCCTGCACCTAGATTTTGATTCTGAATACTATTCTCCAGTGAGAGGAACCAAGGGTCTTTGGAGAAATGCTGATTCTAGGGCTGAAGAAAGGAAATTCAAGATGAGCCATCTTTTTTGTGCCAGAAAGTAAGGATGTGATCTAAAAACCAAAGCATGGAGGCATGTCAAAGGACACAGGAACCAACCTGATAGAATTCATAATGGCTAAAGCTGGCACAATAGGAGCCATAAAATAAATAACATAGTATTATATTATAACTCAAAATGTAAAGTTAAAATGCATGAGGCTATACTATGATTAAATCTATAAATGGGAAGAATTCCATTAACTTACGTAGATAACCCCCACCCCAGGATGTATGACTTTACCCCTTTAGTTTTCCATGTTGTGCTAGATTTAGCAACTTGATTCCAAAGAATAGATTATGGTGAGGGGGAAGGAAAGTGGCTTTACCATGGAGAACGTGGGCACACTATCGTCAGTAAGGAAGTGTGTTGATAGCGTTTGTGATAAGACATGAACTTTGCCTCTGTGGTATTCTTTCCCCAAACTCACAATTCCAGTCTAGTCTGGGGAAAACATCAGGCCAACCCAAATGGAGGGACATTCTACAAAATACCTAGCCAGTATTCCTCAAAACTGTCAAGGTGATGAACAACAAGGAATGATTGAAACACTGTCACAGGCCAGAGGAGACCAAGGAGACAAAGCAACCAAATGAAATGTGGCGTCCTGGCTGGCCGCTGGGACAGAAGTGGACCTTAGTGACAAAACTAGTGAAATCCAAATAAAGTTTTGAGTTTGGTCAATGGTAATATACCAGTGTTGGGTCTTAATTGTAACAAATGCACCATGTATCATAAGATATTAACAGTAAGGGACACTGGGCGAGGGGTGATATAGCAACACTTTGTACCATATTTGCAACTTTTCTGTCAATCTAAAATTACTCCAAAATAAAAAAAGTTTATTTAAAAAAAACTGAGACAAGTTTGCCCACTATAGGTGATTTCAAATTTTTTTAAGAATTTAAAAATACATAGTGTAAAGACAAATAACACATAGAAAAATACTTAAAACAGTTTTGTAGGTGTCATTTTCAAGGTAAAATGATTTGCATATAAACTATAGAAAGATAATTTCTGCATGTAAAAACAGGAAACTGGGTTGTTTTGCATTACTTTAAAAATATTCCCTTTAAAAAAGAACTGCATTTTCTTCTTAGGTCCTTCCACTGGAAAACCAAATGAAAGAATCAAAACGCTTCCCCCAAGCACTGAACATTGGCATGGGCATTGTTATAACTTTGTATATAACCTTAGCTACTTTAGGATATATGTGTTTCCGTGATGAAATCAAAGGCAGCATAACTTTAAATCTTCCTCAAGATGTATGGTAAGTGGATGAGTTTCATAATTCTAGATTATATTTTTATAGACATAGATGATAAAAATGTACCTTTGGATTAGGGTTTAAATGCTTAAATGCTTATTTTGCTGTGATTTCTGTGTTTTTGTAATCTAGAAATTTTTCATTTTTCATAATCTTCAGAGGAGATCATCTAGAATGTATAAGTCTTTGTGGGGTTCTTTAAAAAGACATTTAAAAAATCACAGGACATTCCAAATTTGAGTTGAGTATAGGAATAAAGCTTGTAATTTTTTTTTTATTATGATACACGTTAATAAAAAATTTTTTTACATACTCCTTGCTGCCAGAAAATTCTGCACCTTGGATTCCTGATAAAATAGTATATCCCATGGTTTATGAACCTTGTTATTTTCCTGATCAGCTTTATAGTGTATGAACCCTTAGTCTTTTAGGAACACAGATGGGACATATTATGAATAAATCGTCCATCTCTTTAATATTAGAAATATATTCTGCCAAATGAAGCAATATGTAAGTTTTTCCTTCTTCCAGAGATTGGTCTTCCTTAATTTAAAAAAGGTATTACCAGTGATTACCATGCAGACTTACTCTCTTATTTATAAAATGGAAAGTAACTTCTTAGTTTTGGTAAATGACAATAATAAGTGCTTAACTGCCATCTAAATTAAAGCTATACTGCTTCCTTAGCTGCTTGGATAGACCTCTGCAAAGCCTTCAATGTCTCACAGATCAGTGATTACCAACAATAAAACCTGGACTTCTGACTTGCCTACTGATGTGAATCAATTATTTCAATAATAATTTGAATCCTGGACCTTTCTGGAAGTCAAAATTGTTGTTAGAATAAGCACTGTGTTTATCATTTTTATCATAATCTTACTTTAGTTTTGATATACATTAAAAATGTGTTTCAAAATAAAAACGTTTCAAATTTTATAAATAAAATTTTTCAAGATGAAGAAATGACTACACACAAGATATAAGTTGTTTAGTGTTTATTGCATTAACCTAAATTCTAGTCTAGTATATAATTTCATTTCTTTCATTTGTGCTTTTTTTTTTCATTTTTGTAATAGTTAACATGGGCTAGAATCTTTACATAAAAGGATCAGGTGTAAAAATTTTGGTAGTTATCGTTTTCAAGTACTATTTTCAATACTATTAAATATAATGTCTAGAAAACAGAATGGCATTTTCCCTGAGTTAGCATAGTATTTAGAATAAATCTTTAAAATAATATTTTATAAATAAATTTGACAGGTATTTTCATGTCAAGTATAAAATGTAAGTGGAAATAATCTCAGAATTCTCCCTTTCTCTTACTCACAGGAGTGTTTAAGGCAGTCTTAAGGGGAGGGGCCGGTGGGGGTTGCCTGCATTTCAAGTTGAGACGTTCCCATTCCCGGACAGTTAAGGACACCGTAAAGGGACAGCGGGCAGGAATAATTAGGTGATGCTTTTGGTGTACGGCTTACTTTTGGGGATGATACTCTCCTTGCCGTGACTGCTTTTCCACCCCCTTTTCCACAGCCTTTCCCACCTCCCAGGCTGTCTCTACTTGCTCTAACTCTCAAGTTAGAGTGGGATTAGTTGTGAGTCTCGGTTAAAAAGAGAATGTTAAATCTTCGTTTCTGCTCAAGCTAGTCACCTGCTTTTCATTTAGAGTAAAACCTAGATGAAGAATCCTAAGAAACATCAAAAATCTTGAAAAAAAAAAAGGAAAACAAATCAAGGTGAATGTTCCACATGTAGAGAACTCCTCTTGTGGAGATACCTTTGCAACTGTGACCTTTTTTCTGTGTTCTCTGCAGCTGGGACAGTCAAAATGGCCATGGCAGGATGCTTGTGTTTTTACAGGCATGGTTTTCTGTCAGCTGAGAAGTTTGGGCTACAACAACCATTGAAGAGTAGCCAAGATTCCTTTCTTAGTATACCAGGATGAGTCTGTCTTCCTGTGCTTCAGGCGAACGCCCAGGGAGTTAGAGGGAGCATCCTAAGGAGCTAATAAGTGGCTAGTGTCGTGAAATTATGAAGGGCTTTTGATGCCAAGTTGCCTTAAAGTCTCAAGTTCGTGGAGGGGTAGGGTCTTCAAGAAAAAGAAAGAAGCCCTGGTATAAAGCAAATATGCATTAGGGAGACTCTAGGTTCTAAGTATTCATTAGCATCAATTTTCCTGAGCTATCCTCTTAAAACCTAGGGCTTAGTTGCCATTCCAGCTGTTGCATTTAGTTTTTGAAGTAAAGAGTTTAGTTTAAGGACCTTGATGAAGTAAATTCACAATTCTGAGCTAGCACATCAGCTCCTTGCGGGCAGGGATGTGCATCTTCTAGGGTTATGGCTCACTCCCCACAGGCTAGCACAATGCTCAGCAGGTGGAGTTGCTCAAGACGTACTTGTCGAATGTAATTTAAGATTAAAAGCATCTCACTTGTTACCTAATAATATAGCAAAGGCACCACTACTAGCCCTAGTTGAGTGATGTCTTAATGATATTTTGCCAAGTGTTCCACTAAAACCAAGAGAGAGCATTGCCTTGGGATTCTTGGGGCAGTAACTCAAGCATAATATCAGCTCATATTTTATTCAAAACGAATCACCTTTTGCATTCTCATTCATATTATCTATGTTGCTATTTATATAAAAAAGTTTCCCCCAAAAAACTTTGAGTAAAATTGATACCACCATATTGAACTCATAGCTCAGAGCCCCTGGCACTGTCATACCCCTGAGGGAATATGTGTGGCAAGTGAAAAGCACAGGCTAAGCACCTAAGAGAAGACAGTGAACCTGTTGAACCTAAAATTATGATGCTGCTGTGAACATTGGCATACAAAGAACACTTTGAGTCCCTTCTTTCAATTCTTATGGGTATATACCTTGAAGTGAGATTGCTAGTTTATATGATAATTCTGTACTTAACTTTCTGAGGAACCACCAAACTGCCTTCCACAGCAGCAGCACTATTTTATATCCCCACCTACAATGAGTGAGTGTTCCTATCTCTCCACATTCTCTTCAGCATTTATTTTCCATTTTGTAAATAGTAGCCATTCTAGTGGGTGTGAAATGTTATGTTGCTGTGGTTTTCTTTTGCATTTCCCTAATGGTTAAGGATGCTGAGCATCTTTTCCTGTGCTTATTGGCCATTTTTTAATATCTTCTTTGAAGACAAATGTATTCAAGTCTTTTGCCCATTTTTGAATTGTATTGCTCCTCTTTTTATTTTTAACTTGTAGGAATCCTTCATATATTCTGTATAGTAAACTCTTATTGAATATGTGGTTTGCATATATTTTTCCCGTTCTGTAGGTTGTCTTTTTACTTTCATTATGAAGTCCTTTGATGCACAAGTTTTAAATTTTGATAGGTCCCATATTTTGTTGTTTATGCTTTTGGTGTAAACTCTAAGAAAGCATTACCTAACTCAAGCTCCAAAAGATGCTTCTCTGTGTTTTCTTCCAGCAGTTATATAGTTTTGATTCTTTATTCAGATCTTTGACCCATTTTGAGTTAATTTTTATATATGGTGTGAGGTAGGGGTCCACTTTCTTTTACATATGGATATCCTGTCTTCCAGCACCAGTTGTTGAAGAGAATATTCTTTCTCCATTGAGGGAACTTGGCACCCTTGTCAAAAACTTTTGGCCATTTATGTGAAGGTTTATTTCAATTCTATTCCATTGGTCCATATATATCTGTCCTTGTGCCAGTACCATAGGTGTTTTGATTACTGCAGCTTTGTTTTTTCTTTTGTTATTTTTGCAGCTTTGTAATAAGTTATAAAATTGGGAAATGTGATTTTTCCAACTTTGTTCTTCTTTCTCAAGTTGGTTTTTGCTCTTGGGGCCCTCCACCTTTCCATATAAATTTGATGATTCGCTTTTCCGTTGCTGAAAAGAAAATTTTTGGAATTTTGATTGGAGTTTTGTTGAATCTATGAAATGCTTTGGGTAAAATTGACATCTTAGAGTTTTTTATCTTCCAATCCATGAACATGGAATGGCTTTTTGTTAAGTTCTTTGATTTCTGTTAGCAATGTTTTCTAGTTTTCCATGTATAAGTCCTTAATGTCCATGATTAAATTTATTCCTAGGTATTTGCTTCTTTTAGTCACTTTTGTGAATGGAATTTTTTCTTGGTTTCTTCTTCTGATTGTGCATTCCTTATGTACACAAACACTGCTGATTTTTGGGTGTTAATCTTGTACCCCCTCACTTTGCTATAATCATTTATTATATCTAAGAGCCTTGTTTTAGATTTTCCAGGATTTTCTGTGTATAGGGTCATATCTGCAAATTGGGGAAGTTTTGCCTCTTCCTTTCCATTTGGATGCCTTTTATTTCTTTTTCTTGTCTAATTGCTCTGGCTAGAACTTCCAGTACAATATTGAATACCAGTGGGGACAGTGGGCATCTTGTCTTGTTCTTGATATTATAGCAAAAGGTTTCATTCTTTCATCATTGAGTGTGATATTAGCAGTGGGTGTTTCATATATGCCTTTTAGCATGTTCAAGAAGTTTCCTTCTCTTCCTAGTTTTCTAAATGTTTTTATCAAGAAAGGACACTGGGATTTTGTGAAATGCCTGTACTGCTTCAAATGAGTTGATGATATCTTTTATTTTTCTTCATTCTGATAATGTGGTGTATTACAACATTTGATTTTATGTTACATACCTTAAATAAATCCTATTTAATCTTGGTGTATAATTCTTTTAATTTGCTGTTGGATTCAGTTTGTTAGTATTTTATTGAAGATGTTTGCATCTATATTCATAAGAGATATTAGCCTGCGATTTTCTTTTCTTGTGGTATTTACATCTGACTTTATTGGGGTGGTGTTGGCCTTATAGAATGAGTTAGGGGGTGCCCCCTCCTCTTCAGTTTTTTGAAAGAGATAGAGCACGAGTGGTGTTAATTCTTCTTGGAATGTTTGGTTGAATTCACCTGTGAAGCCATTTGGTCTTGTGCTTGTCTTTACTGGGAGAAATTAAAAAAATTTTTTTTCTTTATTAGGGAAGGTATGAATTTACAGAACAATTGTGAATAAAATAAGGATTCCCATGTACCATCCTATTATTAACACCTTTCATTGCTGTGGTACATTTTCCTTCTCTTCTTAGATTTACAATAAATGAAAGCACGTTTTTGTAATTGTACTATTATAGTCCATGGCTCAAGTTAGGGTTCATTGCTTGTGTAATTCAGTTCCATGGATTTTTTAAAAGAAATGTTTATTCTTTTACCATATATACAGCCTAAATTTCTCTGTACACTCACATTTAGATATATATTTCAGCATTGATAATTATGTTCAGAATGTTGTGCTACCATGACCACCATTCATCATCAAAACATTTCCATCATTCAGGGGAGTGGATGTCACTCAAGTGGTTGACTGGTTGAATGCCTGCTTCCCATGTACAATGTACTGGGTTCAGTTCTTGCCCTGGTACCTCAAAATAAAACAAAAACAATATTTCCATTGTTCTAAATAGGAACTCCTTTACCTCCTGAGAACCTCTGTGTTGCTCAAATGTGACCAGTCTTGAAGCCAAACTCAGCATGTAAAAATTCATTGCCTTCCCCCCAGCGTGGGACATGACTCCCAGGGATGAGCCTCCTTGGTGCCGAGGGATCACTACCAAGTACCAGCTGATGACATAACTAGAAAATGACCTTGAATAAAAGGTTCAACTCGGACCAGCAGAATATTTCTCTCTACATATAATAACAGGAGTTAAAAATTCTTTTTGACCTAAATCAAGGGAGAAATGGAAAGGACAAATGAGTTTATATGGCTATGAGTCTCTAAAAAAGAGCCAGGAAGTTATCAGAGAGGTTGCCCTTATGCACGCCTTCGCAGAGTCCCAGAGACAGCTAAAGTAGATACAACCCCAGGTATTGGTTCTTCTGAGGGCTACAGAGACCCACAAGTTTTATGGTCATGGCAGATGGAGTTCACTGCCATGTCAGTTGGCCCTTCTTTGGAGTTTGTGTTTCTGTGTGATGGAGCTGGACTCAGATGTGATCTCTTTTTACAAGCCTTTCCTGTTACTTTACCAGACTTGTAGTTGGTGCTGGGGTTTAAGATATACCCAGGGGATCTGAATCTCTGGACTGACCATATGATAGCCAGGCCCTGAGCCTCAACAGACTTCAGCTCCTACACTCTGGTTTATTGGACTTACCCCTTCAGCTAACATGGAGTTGAAGAATGTCAACCACCACACCATGGAGGCAAGAGTGCCTACAACTGAAAGCAGGAGAATTACATCCAGCATCCATGTGGAATCTAAGCCCCCTCTTGACAAAGATGTGGAATGGACACAACCAATCCAAGGTCCACAGGATGGAGGAATAGAGTATGGATTAGAGTGGGTTTACTGATATTCTATACATGAACTATTATGGTTAGTAATCGAAGAAAATGTGGCATTTGGTGTGGAGAAAGTGGCCATGGTGGCTGCTGGGTGTGGGGAATGGGAGGAAGAGATGAGATGTGGAGGCGTTTTTGGGACTTTGAGTTGTCCTGGGTGGTGCTGCAGGGACAATTAACGGACATTGTAGGTCCTCCCATGGCCCACTGGATGGAACGTGGGAGAGTGTGGGGGGTACATGGGGACCTCATATTTTTTGAATATAATATTTTAAAAAATGAATTAAAAAAAATAAATAGGAACTCTTTGTTTTAAGCCTTACCTTCTCATTCCCTATCCCCACCATTTGTCTCCTGGTAACCTATATTCTAGATTTTGATCCAGTGAGTTTGCTTATTCTAATTATTTCAGATCAGGGAGGTCATATAATATTTGCCCTTTTTTGTATGGCTTATTTCATTCAACATGATGTCTTCAGTGTTGTCACATGTGTCAGAACCTCATTCCATTTTATGGCTGAATATACAGAGAATATTCTGTATATACCACATTTTGTCCATTCATCCATCTGTTGATGGACACTTAGGTCACTTCCATCTTTTGGAAATTGTGAATAATCCTGCTATGAATATTGTGCAAATATCTGTTCAAGTTCCTGCTTTCAATTCTTTTGGCTTTCTAGCTAGCAATGAGATTGCCTGTTCATCAGGTAATTCTATACTTAACTCTCTGAGGACCTGCCCAACTGTCTTCCACAGTGGCTGTACCATTTTACATTCCCACCAACAATAAATGAATGTCCTCTTTCTCCACATCCTCTTCTACATATATAATTTTCTGGATTTTTCCATAGTAGCCTTTCTAGTGTGTGTGAAATGGTATCTCATTGTAGTTTTGGTTTACATTTCCCTAATAGCTAATGATGCTGATCATCTTTTCTTGTGCTTTCACCATTTGTATGTTGTCTTTGGAGAAATGTCTATACAAATCTTTTGCCCATTTTTTAGTTAGGTTGATTGTCTTTTTGTTACGGCGTTGTAGGATTTCTTTATATATTCTGGCTCTTAAACCTTTTTTGGGATATGTTCTTCCCAAATATTTCCCCCATTGAGTAGGGTGTCATCTTAGTTTCATTATAAACTCCTTTGCAGCACAAAAGTTTTTAGTTTTGTTGAGGTCCTATCAGTCTATTATTTCTTTTGTTGCTTGTGCTTTGGATGTAAAGTCTAAGAAGCTGTTTCTTAACACAAGGTCCTGAAGATGCTTCCCTTTGTTTCCTTCTAGGAGTTTGATAGTTCTTGCTGTTTTATTTAGGTTTTTGATTCATTTTGAGTTGATTTTTGGGTAATGTGTGAGGTAGGGCCCTCCTTCTTTGTTTTGCAAATGGAGATTCAGTTTTCCCAGCACCGTTTATTGAAGAGATTATTCTTTCACCAATTGAGTGGTCTTTGCCCCATGTCAAAAATCAATTGGCATGATAAATGTGAAGGTTGATTTTTGAGCTATCTGAACTCTATGTCCTTGTGTCAGTACCATGCTATTTTGATCAGGAATTGTGAGTTCTGCAAATTAATTTTCTTTTCAGAATGACTTTGTCCTTTTGGCAACCCTTACCCTTCCATGTATATATGATGAATGGCTTTTAAATTTCTGTGAAGAAGATGGTTAGAGCTTTGATTGGCATTGTGTTAAATCTGAAATCACTCTGACATTGTGACAAGGGAGCCAAGGATTGCTGGCACTCAGCCCCAGAATTCCACAGTCTGTGGGGTGAAGGCATCGCCTTGGTGATACCTTGATTTGGATTTTCTTTTAGCCTTAAACCTGTAAGCTAATAAATTCCCATTATTTAACCCAACCCATTTCATCTTATTTGCTAGAGAAGCCCAGGAAACTAAAACAGAGTTTGGTACAAGGACAGTGGGGTGCTGCTTTTGCAAACACCAAAAATGTAGAAACAGCTTTGGAATTGGGTAATGGGTAGAGACTAGAAGAATTGTTGACTGCTTGACAGAAAAGGCCTAGATTGCTTTAAAGAGACTGTTTATAGAAATATGGTTGCTAAAGGTACTTTCTGTTGACGCCTAAGAAGGAAATGATGACTGTGTTACTGGAAACTGGAAGAAAAGGCAATCCTTGTTTTAAAATAGCAAAGAACATGGCGAAATTGAGTTCTGATGTTGGATGAATGGCACAGCTTGAAAGTGCTGAACTTGGACTTTTAGATGAGGAAATTTCTAAGCTAAGTGTGGAAAGTGCAGCTTATAGTAAAATGTGAGAGGAGAGGGATAAGCTGAGAATGGAACTGCTGGGCACCAAGGAACCAGAAATTGATAATTTGGGAAATTCTTAGCTTCTGGAAAACAAGTCCCCAGAGAATAGTGCTCCATGTGAGGATTCCATGTTACCTGATCCTGGACCCAGTCAGTCGTTTCAATGCCAGTCAGGACTGGAAATGCAGTTATGCAGGAAGAATTTGTGGAAAGTTCTTCTGTGTGATGGTTTGGACCCCTGTGAACTACACAAAAGACTGACAACTTTTTTGTGTAATTTGTATGATGGGACCACTAACAGTCTTGACTAAAAGGGACAAAGAAAGGACAAAGTGAAAGAAAAATCACTTTAAGGGCAGAACTCTAGAAGCTGTGGTCTGGACCAAGACATCTCTTAGGCAAAGAGAGCAGGCCCACCCGTGTGTGGAAAGTGTGAGTCTCTCCTGGCACTTGGAACAGGCAGGCCTCTGCTTGCTGTTGAGGAGTACCGCCGGCACCCCAGTGCTCTGAGAGGGTAGGCCGTTCATCCTGGATTTGCGGAGAGCCTGGCCCTGTCCTGATGCTTGGAGTGGTGCCTTCAGCCCGTGTTTGAGAGTGTATGGCCATTGGGAAAGTGCTTTGCATTAGTGGGTCTGCTGCTCCATCATCTTGGAGGACAAGACATCTATCCAAAGATGACGTTCAGACAATAAAATATAATGGCGTGTGCCCTGCCTGGTTTGCAATTGTTTTGGTCCTGTGACTCCTGCTTTCCTTCCAATTTCTCTCTAGGAATGAGAATGTTTATCCTATGACTGTCCATACCAGGAGCAGATAACTTGTTCTCTGGGTTTCACAGGTCCACAGACTGAGGGAAATTGTGCCCAAGGACAGACCACACCCGTAACTGATTTTGAGGAGATACTGTACTTCGCATTCTTTTGAAATGACTTAAGGCTTTTGGGACATTGCGATGGAATGAATGTATTTGGCATATAGAAAGAACATGTCTTTTTGGGATCCAGAGGGTGGAGTGTGGTGGTTTGCAGCTGTAGGCACACCAGTAAACATGTTCTTAAATCTCATCTATTCCTGTGGGTGTGACTCATTGTGAATAGGGCCTTTTGATGAGGTCACTTCAGTTAAGGTGCGGCCCAGCTCCTTCAGGAGTGAAATTCAAACACAGAGAGAGAAAGCCATAGGAAGTAAGAAGAGGAAATCAATCAATCAGTAAGTGTGCAAGAACAGCCAAAAATAGCAGCTATGTACAGAAGGGGAAACATGCAGAGATTGAGAGGTGAAGAATTTTCTTGTTTGTTGTTGTTGTTGTTGTTGTTATTGAAATAATGAAAATGCTGTGATGATTGAAGTGATGAATGCACAACTGTATGATTATACCAAATACCACTGATTGTACACTTCGGATGGATTGTATGTTTTATTAATATATATGAATAAAATTGATTTGTTTAAAAAAAAAAAACAGTAGAAGCTGAAAACAACAAAATCCTGAAGAGAATGGAAGGCCAGGAGAGGCTGCCATGTGCCTTACCATGTGGGAGAAGAGCTTGCACAGAACACCACACTCTTCAGGGAGAAAGAGTACTGTGGTGATGGCTTGATTTGGAATTTGTTTTAGCCTCAAAACTGTAAGCTAATGTATTCCCATTACTTACCCTGACCCATATCATGATATTTACTTGAGCAGTCCAGGAAACTAAAACAGACATCTTAATTTAGTCTTCTAATCCATGAACACGGAATGTCCTTCCATTTATTGGAGTTTGTTGAGCTTCTTGCATGTGCATATTCATGTCTTTTGTTAAATTTGGGAAGTTTCAATTTTCCATTTCTCCTTCTATTATTGATTGAGTCTTTGTAGTCAGAAAAGCTACATTGTATATTGTATGATTTAAATATTACAAATTGTGAGTTGTTTTGTGACCTAAGATATGTTCTATCCTAGAGAACACGGTGAAGTGTTTGATGTAAGTCTCTTAGGTCTGCTTGGTTTACAGTATGGTTCAAGTCTTTTATTTCCTTACTGATTATCGCTCTAGATGTTCTATCCATTATGGAAGTGGTGTCCTGAGGTCTCCTACTATTTAATGCAGTAGTGTCTATTTCACCCTTTAATCTCTCAATATTTCCTTCATATATTTTCAGGCTGTGCCATTAGGTGCATATATATTTGTAATTGTTAGGTGTTCTTGTTGAATTGACCCCTTTATCAGTATTTAGTGACCCTCTTCGTACCTTATAACAGTTTTGACTTAAAGTCTATTTTGTCTGGTATTAGTATAGCTACCCCAGCTCTCTTTTGGTGATTATTTGTATAGTATATATGTTTTCCATCCTTTCACTTTCAACCTTCTTATCTCTTTGAATTTAAGGTAAGTTTCTTATAAACCCAATAGTATACTTTTAAGGCCATTCTGCTAATCTGTGCCTTTTGACTTGTGCGTTTAATCCATTTACATTTAAAGGCAACTATTGGTAATGCAGGACTTTCTTCTGCCATTTTGCTATTTTGTCTTTGTGGTTTGTACCTTTTTTGTCCCTCAGGTTCTTCCAATTTTGCCTACTTTGATATTTATTTGATTTTTTGTGTTGTACCATTTTGAATCCCTTCTCATTTCTTTCTGTATATCTTTTTCGTAGTATTTTTGTGGTTACCATAGGGCTTACATTTAACATCCTAAAGTTTGAACAATCATGTTTGATTAGATACCAACTTAACTTCAACAGTATACACATATACTCTTTCTTTTTTTTTTTTTTTTTTTTTAAAGATTTCTTTATTTTTGTTTAATTCCCCCCCCTCCCCTGGTTGTCTGTTCTTGGTGTCTATTTGCTGCGTCTTGTTTCTTTGTCCACTTCTGTTGTCGTCAGCTGCACGGGAAGTGTGGACGGCGCCATTCCTGGGCAGGCTGCTCTTTCTTTTCACGCTGGGCAGCTTTCCTCACGGGCGCACTCCTTGCGCGTGGGGCTCCCCCTCGCGGGGGACACCCTTGCGTGGCAGGGCACTCCTTGCGCGCATCAGCGCTGCGCATGGCCAGCTCCACACGGGTCAAGGAGGCCCGGGGTTTGAACCGCGGACCTCCCATATGGTAGACGGACGCCCTAACCACTGGGCCAAAGTCCGTTTCCCCATATACTCTTTCAATACTCCTCCATCCTCCCACCTTTATGCTTTGCCTATTACACATTATATCTTTCTACATGGTATTTCCTAAGCTATAGATTTTTTGTTCATCTGTATCTTTGTTTATTCATTTTTAAAAATAAAAATCAATTTTATTGATACACATTGATAAAGCATAAATCCACCCGAAGTATGCAGTCAGTTGTATTTGGTATAATCACGTAGTTGTGCATTTATCTCTTCAATCATTCCTAGAGCATTTTCATTATTCTAACAATAATTATTATAAACAAACAAAAAAACCTCATCACGTCTCAATCTCTCTATGCTTCTCCTGCCATATATAGTTGCTATTCTTTTTCCATCTCTCTGGTTTATTTGTATTTATATTTTGTAAAAACAGTCATGTATATACAATATCTCCATATTTGTATTTCATGTCAGGTTTCACTATGTTATACAGTCACATGTTACATTTTTTAGCTTTCCTTCTAGTAATACACATGACTTTAGACTTTCCTTTTCAACCACTGTCATACCCATATAATAACTGCTAGTTACAAACACTATGATGTGCTTTCACCATTTCTATTCATTTCCAAAGATTTACAACCTTTTTACCACTTCACAGATTAACCCTCAGCTTTCCATTCTCTACCCTCATTCTATATTCTATTGACCTGTATTCTAATTTTTAACTCAATGAGTTTACATGATATATTTAGTTCATAATAGCACCATCATCCAGTATTTGTCCTTTTGTGTCTGGCTTGCTTCACTCAACATAATGTCCTCTAGGTTCATCTATGTTGTCATAGCTTCATGACTTCATTTTTTCTACAGGTACATAATATTTCATTGTGTGTGTAGATCATTATTTCTCTCTCCATTGGTTGATGGGCACCTGGGTTGTTTCCATCTTTTGGAAATTATGAATTAACACTGCTTTGAGCATTGGTGTGCAGATGTCTGTTTGTGCCACTGCTCTCAGTTTTTTCTGGGTATATACCTAGTAATGTAAACCATAGATTTATAACTTTTTCTCCATTTGTGTTTTAGAACTTGTAAGAAGTGAAAATTGGAATTGCATAGCAAAAAATATAGTAATTCTGACATTTATAATTTCCCTTATGGTTTCTTCTATAGAGGTCTTTATTTATGCTACTTTAATCAACTGTCCAGTCTTTTCCTTTCAGTCTGAAGAACTCCCTTTTAACATCCTTTGTAGGGCAGATGTAGTAGTGATTGCTGTCTCGCTTCCATGGTTTCTCTTGAAAAGTTGGCACTTAATCATATTGGGCCATCTTTGTGCATAATAACATTTTTTTCTTGTAGCTTTCAAACTTTCTTCTTGTCCTTGCCATTTGTTAATTGGACTACTATTTGGGCATGCTTTTGGGGGGAGTATTTTTTTTTTTTTTAGTGTTTTCTGATGGAGTTAGTTGGGCTTCTTGAATGTGCATATTCTTGTCTTTCATTAAATTTGAAAAGTTTTCTGCCATTATTTCTTTGAATATTCTTTCTGCCCTTTTCTCTTTTTACTCCTTCTGGGATGCCCATAATGGGTATAGTTCTGACATTCCTCTTAAACTCTTTTCATTTTTTTCATTCTTTCTTTCTTTCTACTCTTGAGACTGAATCATTTTATTATCTTGTCTCTGAGTTCACTGCTTCTTTCTTCTGCCAGCTCCAATATGCTGCTGAAACCCTCTAGGGAATTTTTCATTTCAGCTATAATGGTCTTTGACTCCAGTGTTACTATTTGGTTCCTTTTAAAAATTTCTATCTCTTTATTGAGATTCTCATATTGTTAATTAATTGTTTTCCTAATATACTTTAGTTCTTTCTCTGTGTTTCCTTTATCTCCTTAAGCCTATTAAATATCATTTTTTAAAAGTCTTTGGTAGTTCCAAAGTCTGGTCTTCTTCCTTGATAGATTTTGGATTTTTATCTTGTTCCTTTGAATGGGCCATTGTAGCAGTTTGATATTATTGATGAATTCCAAAAAGATATATTGGATTATGTTCGTAAACTGATCTTTTTCTCTGGACATATTAGATTATATCGGATTCATAGGTTTACTGATTAAGTAATTATGTAAATCTCTTGTGCCAGTAGGGTGTTGAGTCCCCATCCTTTGGTAGATGGGGACTCATATATAAAAGGCATGGCAAAGGACAGAGTTAAGGGTTTTTGATATTGGAGTGTTTATGTTGGAGTGTGATGCTGAAGCTTTAAGCCAGAGCCCCAGGAAGAGAGGAACCCTGAACTCAGAGAGAAGCAATACCCTGGAAGGGAGGAACCCAGGAAGCCTGAACCCTCGCAGATGTCGGCAGCCATCTTGCTCCAACACATGAAAATAGACTTTGGTGAGGGAAGTAACTTATGCTTTATGGCCTGGTATCTGTAAGCTCCTACCCCAAATAAATACCCTTTATAAAAATCAACCAATTTCTGGTATATTGCAGCAGCACCCCTTTGGCTCACTAATACAGCCATCGATTCCTGTTTCTTTGTTTGTTTTCTGCTGTTTTGTAGCACACTGTACCTTTTAATATTTAAGATTTAATTCTGGGATTTAGTCCCTGAGCTGTTTGTATCATGATAGTAACATGACAGAGATTTCCTTGAGTGCCAGGAGCTAACTAAACTAGACCAGCCAATGCAAATAACACTATTCACAGTTTTTGCACAGTGGCTTTCATTGGTGGTACTCTCCTTCTGAGTTCAGTCCTCCTATCTGAATACCAGCGTGAAGTGAATGTGAAATGCAGTCTTCTCTGACTTTTCTGAGCCTGTGTCTTGTCTTGGGTGCATGTTTGTGCATAGCCTTAGGAATTCTCCCATTTACGAGAATTCAAATAACCTCTCTATTCCCTATGAAATAGAGTTTCTCCCCTTTCTCCTGGGTGCTTTATTATATGGCTTAAAGCTGGTGAACCTTTCACCCAGGTCACTTTGACTTAATTGTTTCTTATGTTCCTTTAGCTATCTACAAGCTGCTTCTCTCTTCGCAGCAAGTTCTTGGAGGGCGAGCCAGAAATGAGTCTCCTAGTAGTCGTTCAAGCTACCCCTGTGGCACCGACACACAGGCACCCCATTGCACACGTAGGGGTCACTCTGCCTCTTTGGAACAGGGCCAGGGATCCACAGTGGGCAGTAGGCTGGCTCTGCATCGTGTCTGGGAGGGGCTGAGGAAGTTCAGCAAGGTCACCATGAGCGTTTGCTACCATTTTTAAAGCTGCATTTTCTTCATTCAGCACTTGCCCAATTACTGCAGCCCTTTAACCATTTCTCAGAATGTTGAGGCAGATGACTGCCCATTTTTGCTTGTTGTTCACAGATTCAGTGGGGGAACAGCTCCCTGGAGCTTTCTATACTGCCATCCTGGGTGATCGAAGTCCAAGTGGCAAATTCTTAATAATCTTCTAATCCTAAATTTGCTTTATATCTAGATATTCTGTCCCATACTTCCTCATCAGAATGGCTTTTATTATAAATATATTAGAAATGAAGGGCACCTGACACATTTATTCATTCATCAGATATTTATTGTATGTTCTTTATATACCAGGTGCTGTTTCGGGCACTAGAGATACAGCAGTGAACAGACATAAATCCCCCCTTCCTTATTCTTCTATTCCAGCAAACGTGGTATGAATGTTCAGTAATTTAGTCTATCTTGTAACGAATGCTAAATAACCATAGTGCTCTTAAAGCTTAGGATAAGGTAAGTTCTTGATAAGGATTGTAGCTAGTTGTTGATTAAAGAGAGTTCTTTTCTTCTTAACAGAGCTAAACCCTCGAGATCCTTAACCTGAATATCACGAAGGGTCAAAGAGGGAAAGTGAATTATCAGATTATTTCCAAGGGTAGCTTCTGTAGTCAGTCTAGAAAGAAAGCGGGTCAGTCATTAACTTATTTCCAAGATTCAGGTCTTCTATTTCCTTATGCTTTAAAATTTTTTTAGAGATATTCATACCCAAAAATTTAGATTGTTTGATTTGGTGGACAATGTGGGAAATATAATAGAATCACTATAGCTTTTGTAATCTTACATGTTCAAAATGAATAGAACATTTAGATATGTTTTTTTTTCACCCCTATAATCTGATTAAACAATCCATATATTGACTGCAAAATAATTGTAAGAAAATACATTTCTGATATTTGCTGAAATGTTAAATTTTTGTTACCAGTATAATAAATCAACCATCATTTTATTCTTTGAATATCTTAATAAATTCTTTGGCAGTGCGAGGTTTTAGAAAACCTTTTAATTGCATAAATATTGTTTAAAAGTTGTTTTAAATTCTTACATGTCTTCAATACAAATTCCCATGACTGAAGGAAAACTTTTTATTCTTTGGAAGTAGAGTTTATGGGGTAAATTCTTCTTCTTTCAATTCTCTTCATTTCTAAAACTTAAAACAAAGAGGACCCTTACTGTAGACGCTTGCTTAAAACCAGAATGAGAAGAGAGACTGATAAAGCTATAGAAAAGAGGAATAGGAAAGATAAAGAGTCTAGAGTATTTGAAAATGTGGATGCGAAGCACAAAAATAAATGGGTTCTTGAAACAGGAAAGAAGTAAAATGAAACAGTCTCTCAGTAGTTGACTTAAAAGACTTCTGCTTTTCCCAGATACTCCATCTTATTTCTATCTTACTCTTCTTTGATGATTAACAACTATACCAGCTTCTAGCAGTCTCAAATCATTTTATTTCCCAATTTTATTCTCTAGAACACCAAATTATAATATTATATATAGTCAATATTATTGAATGGTAATATTACCCAGATTTTTAGCCTGTTCAGTTTAAATCAGTAGAAAAGTAATTATACTTATATGCATAATGGTATATTTTAAAAATATATTATCTATATTTTAAAAACATGTTAAATGATAATTAGTAAAAAAAAAAAAAAGGAATATTCTTCTTTTAAACTAATAATATCCAAGAAGAATATTAATATAATTCTGCCATCTTCACAATTGCATATCAGAGTATGGAAAGAGGAGTCTTTTGGTTATTTTGTACATTTTCAGTAACTTGACCATTTATGTTTAAACTTTAAGCCTTAAACTGAGGAATATATCCTCATTTTATTTTCTTTTTTTTAAGATTTATTACCCCGCCGTTGTCTGCTCTCTCTGTCCATTCGCTGCGTGTTCTTCTGTTTCCGCTGGCGCCCTTGGCAGCACCGGGAAACTTCGTCTCTTTCTTCTTGTGTCATCTTGCTGCATCAGCTCTCCGTGTGTGTGGTGCCACTCCTGGGTGGGCTGCACTTTTTTCACGTGGGGTGGCTCTCCTTGCGGGGCACACTCTTTGTGCGTGGGGCACCCTTGTGGCACAACACTCCTTGTGTGCAGCAGCTCTGTGCAAGGGCCGGCTAACCACATGAGTCAGGAGGCCCTGGGTATCGAACTCTGGACCCTTCCATATGGTAGGCGGACACTCTATCAGTTGATTCACATCTGCTTCCCCCTTAGTTTGCTTTTAAATGAAGGTTTTTGTTGCTTTGCTGTAAAGAGATCATTTTTTCATAATTATGCTATTTGTAGTATTTTCAAATTACTTGGCTCTTTTATTTCTTCATATTCATTCCTGTGATGAATATGCTATAGGAGGAGACTCACTGAATTATCCTTACTTGGCCACAATTTAGAGAACTTTTTATAATTTCTACTTCTTTGTCTTAAAAAAAAGCAATAAGCTTAAAGAAGAAAGCTACCGGCCTAATTCATATTGGGAATTCCTTTACATTAAGTGGACTGTGTGTCCTAATGTGTGGAAGACGTGCCTGTCCATGTGTTGCAGCCGTGCTCCAAAATGTGTTCACTGAATGCAATGAATGTGCCACGATGATGGAAGAGGCCATTGATGTGGGAGGAGTGGGGTGAGGGGGTGGGGGTGTATGGGGACCACATATTTTTTTAATGTAACATTTAAAAAATAATAAGAAAAAAAAAGATGTTTCTGCTAAAAGAGGATATGCCTGTTAACCCCTGCCACGAATGCAGGGACACACTCACCGTGTAGTCTCCTCTGTTTCTCATAGAATAAAAGAGTCATTGGGATTTTCTTTGGACCGTTATAAAGTATTCAAAATTTCAAAATATACAGCACATCAGTTTTATTATGTGTAGCCAAAAGGAGTAGGTTCTATCATGTTCCTCTGAGACCTGCAATTCTGGATTTTCTTTCCATGTCATTTTCAACATTTTAGGTCATCTTTTACCAGACGAAAGGAAGCTTACTAAAACTTTATACCAAAACAAGTATATGGAGTTTTGACATGAGACTATCCAAAATGTAGATATCGAAAGATATTTATAAAACAGAAAATTACTATATTGTTTTGAAGTACTGGATGACTGTTCACAACTTATGTCCTTTTAAAGCCCAACAACTTTATTTCCTCATAATTGTATTAGGTAGAATCCACCTGTAGTTCAGAACTTTACAATTTGAACCCATTTAGATGCCCTGGGGATGATCCTAGCCAGTCAGACTATTTGGCTCAGCCAAAATAAAAACTTGGCAACAGTATGTCCCAAACCTTTGCCTGCTACATTCAAACTTTCCAGGCTTGTCAAACTCAATTGTCCATCTCTCATCTAGAAATTTAGTAGAGATCAGTGGCTTTTAAAAAAAAACCCAGCATTTTTGATTAGTAAAATTTGAGCTTAAGTTAATGTTCTTGATTTCTTGTCTGTCTGAGCAGTAAAAATAAAAGGGAAGTACTTAGAGTCTTATTAAGAATAACTAAATTATGAACTTTTTCTTCCAACAGGTTATATCAATCAGTGAAAGTTCTGTATTCCTTTGGCATTTTTGTGACCTATTCAATTCAGTTCTATGTTCCAGCAGAGATCATTATTCCTGTGATCACATCCAAATTTCGTGCTAAATGGAAGCAGATCTGTGAATTTGGAGTAAGGTCCTTCTTGGTTAGTATTACTTGTAAGTATCACTACTTGTTTTTATCATAATTATTTTATTAAATTTCTTATAATGAAACTACTTAAAATATATTTTTCCATATTTTTAAAACAATTTTATTTACCTAATCAAGATGCTTTTGGCTTAAAAATCTGTATTCTCTCTACTCCTATATAAGAAAAATACAAATGAAATCCTGTCACACTTAATGGAACCAATTAAATTATTACTTTGAAAACGACACCCCTGGTGATTAAAATAAATGTATGCTTAAATCAGGTGCATAAAGGGACCCTTATGTTGTTGATATTCATTTTATTTGATTTTTGTTTTCCTTAGGATTTTTATTTCTGCTAATTTTCTTATTTTTAGCAGCTTAACTCTACCACTACCTTTCCTCCAGGTGAGGGTTTTATTGTGGTCTTCAGTAATTTCAGTGACTGCTTTTACTTTCTATTTGAACACTTGTATATAATCTCTTATCAGGGCTTCACATTATAAATAACTCTGCAAAGAAGCATTAATAATAGAATTTACAGAGTAGGATCTTGAGCTGGGTAGAGTTCTGAGTCAGGCAGGTGTAGGGGTTCAGCTCAGGGCTTCCACGGAACCTCAGGCAAGTTAGGTACCGTCTCTCAGTCCCTTTTCCTCTGCGCTGAGCTGACGATGTGGCTTCTTCTAGTAATGGGCGGTGTTAAAAACACTTGAACAGAGCAGCTAGAAGTTACCGCTGTTGTCACTGTTGCTGTGGTAGCCACAAGGATGACTGACCTGCTGAACTGGTGTGGGCCTGCCCTGAGTGATCCCAGCGGCCTGGTTCTGGTGCTCTAGGGAGTTCTGGATTAGAAATTGATAACCATCCTGGACGAGCCACGGCCAGGGAACGGTAGCGCTGAAAATCCTGGGTAAGTCTGATTGGAATGTATTGAGCAGCTTAGGATGGAGCTAATGCCTAGACTTAGAGAATTACATGTATTGTATTTTGTTTGCAAAGTGAAATCCAAGCAGGGAAAAGTAGCTAAAACTGTTACTTTTCAAAGTAATCATTCCAATGAATTTTATCAACTAATTAGGGAAATCATATTGACGAATGAGGTCTGTAAACCTGTACTGCATGAACTTGTAGAAAGTTTAAAAATTCTTTCTTGGGGAAGAACACAGTGGCATCATTTAATATCTAGAAATACTTTGCTACTTTAAATATAATTTGCAAGTATTTAGAATTAATTGGGAACAAACTGAAAAACTGTATATAGTATATGAAGCAATGTTTTTTGAAGACACTGACCATTGGGAATGAAAGATAGTGATTCTAGAGAAATAGAGACAAATGATGTAAGTTCTGCAGTTTCTTGGAGAGAGTTTCCAGGCTCCGTGCAGGGAGAGGAAATCCAGGCAGAGTCAGGAGGTCTTTCCAACATGAGGAGATGGAGCTGAGTTGAAGTCAGGGTTGAGTCCAGGGAGACTAAGGCAGCTCCAGATTGCAAAGTATTAGAGCACAGAAAGTGGCACAGGAAGAGAGAAAGAAAGACGTTGTGTGTTCTGGAGATTTGCAGAGGATCTCCCTCAAGTCTTCACCGATTACCAGCACATGGATGTGAAAAACTACCCAAGGCAGGACAGCGAATTACCAAAACATTGAAATTATATTAGAAGGTAAAACAGCTTTGGAACAGTTCCTTTTCCTGTGAGCCAGAGTAGAAAACCTCTTTATTTATAGTCCAAAAGGTAAATTAGGTCAGAACGGTTTTGACTTAATGGTGGGGAAAATTTTACCATATAAGAAAAGTTTCTCTGGTACTACATAAAAAACCTTTAGAGCAATCCGTGAGAGAATCACATTGTTCCCAGCAACTTAACTGCATCCCAAAGCTTAAGAACATGTATAAGAATATAAACTATTTTGCCCCTCAGCAAAGGAAAATAGGCAGGATCTGGCATCCAATCAAAAAATACCAGCGTTCAATGAGGCAATGTCCTGGTTTGAGTCTTCTTGAAAATTACATTTTTAAGCTAACCCATTCCTGTGCATGGAAGCCTATTGTGTGGGGGGCATTTTAGTTAAATTCAGTTGAGACCCTTTGATTCCTGGCCATGAGAGAGAGGACTCGAGGTTCCTCTACAGCTGCAGAAAGACGGAGAAGTCTGGGAGACCAGGGAGCAGTGCCTGACTGCCCACAGGTGGCAGGACTCGAGCTGTTAGGAGCCTACCTTGGGTGAGAAAGCGTCTCTGATGGTGACTTGATTTGGACATTTTTGCAGTCTTGGAACTGTAAGCTTTTACCCTGAGTAAATTCCCTTTATGAAAGCCAACCCATTTCTGTTGTTTTTAAAAAGTCAGCCTCTGGCAAACTTAGACACAGAAATATGGGACTCAAAATGAGGGGAAAACATCAAATCAATGGAAACTTTTACAGAAATGATGCAGATGATAGAATTAATTGTACAAAAGTTTGTATCTATGTATGTATCCATATATATTCCTTTTGTTCATAAGCTATAGAAAAGATTGAACATGAAGTAGAGACATGGAAGATAGAAGACCAAAATTGAACTTTAAAAGATGAAAACTAGGTCTGATAAAAATATCTGGATGAGAGTAACAACAGATTATAGACATTTCAGAAAGATTTTACATGAACTTGAATAATGTAACAATAGAAATGATTCAAAATGAAGCCCAGAGAGAAAATTGGGTGAAAAAAACAACTATCAATGAGCTGTGGGCGGCTTAAGGTTTGTGTAACTGGAGTCCTTGGAAAAGAGGAGAAATAGGTGGGGAAATTTGAAGGAATAATGGCCAAAGTTTTCCAAATTTGAAAAATATGAAGCCACAAATGCTAGGCCAACTAAATCCAATCACAGGAAACTTGGAGAGAACTATACAAAGTCAAGTAATGAAGCAAATTGCTTATAACCTTTATGTGATGGATTGATTTGCATCTTCCCAAAAGGTATGTTCAAGTCCTAAAAACTAATCTTGTGAATGTGATCATATTTGGAAACAGGAAGTTTGAAAATGTTAAAATAAGGCTAAACTAGATTGGGGGGGGGGGGGTTGTAGTCCAATATGACCAGTATCCTGTAAGGAGAGGAAATTTGACCACTCAATAGGAGAGAGAAAGAAGATAGCCATGTAATAGAGGCGGAAATTGAGTTATGTCACACATTATCGGCAAGCGATGCCAGAATCCTACAGCCTTCAGATGAAGCGTGGCCCTGCCAATACCTTGATTTCAGACTTCTAGCTTCCAAAACTGAGAGATAATAAATGGCTGTTGTTTAAAGCCTAAAAGAAAAAAAAAAATCCCATATTGGTAATTAGTGAAATATCCAGGAGGGAAAAAAAAAGTGACTTCAAAATGTTTCGAAATATTTTTATATGATACTTTAAAAAAATTTATTTATTGAAGTATATCACTCATACATAAACATACATAAAAGTGTATAATAATAGTTGTGAACTTACAAAACAAACATATGTAACATCATACAGGACTCTCATAACTCACCCTACCACCAATTACTTGCATTGTTATTAAACCTTTTTAACTAATGATTAAAGAGCATTGTCAAAATATTACTACTAAACAAAGTATTTTTCCCCCAACCAATCCTATTATTATCTTTATATCATTTATATATCAACATACCTAAACAATTAAGTGTGTAGTAAAAGTTGTGAGCTTACAAAGCAAACATGCGTAACATCATACAGGGGTCCCACACATCAACCCTTCACCAACACCTTGCATTGTCATGAGACGTCTGTTACAAATTATGAAAGAATGTTGTCAAAATCCTACTACTAATCATAGTCTTATCTCCCACTTGGTGTGTTTTTTCCCCCAACCCACCCTATTATTATTTTTTAAATATATTTTTTATGACAGAAGTTGTAAACTTATAAAACAATCATGCACATGTGCAGAATTCCCAGACAACCCTCCTCCATGGACACACCACAATGTGTTGATGGCACACACAATGTGGTGTGTCATTTGCTACAGATAAAATAATAACATCTGATTGTTACCATGTTCATAGTGTACATTTGGCTCACATTTTCCATACTGCTTCAGTGTCAACACAGTACATCTTTTGCATAGATGCAAACATATTATATTATTACTACCAACCACAGTCCATAGGTCACTTCAGGTTTATTTTTCCCATGCTTCTCCACATTCCCAGTACCTTGCAGTAGTGATATACATTTGCTCTAGCTCACAAAGGACACTCTTGCATCTGTACCATCATCTACAATTCTCACCCACCTCTTGGTTTACTGTGCTATCCAGTTCCTAGAGTATTTTCTAGCATTCTGTCAATTGGCATTTATATACCAAGACTACCATTTTCAGTCACATCCCCATTTATAAACTAGCTATTACTCACTGTTTGTTACCACCCACTCTATACATTTCCACACTTTTACAGTAAAGCTAATTAAAACTTCTCCTACTTTAAATATCAGTAGTCCATTCAGTCTTCCTTTTATTTTCTTTACGAATCCACCACCTACCACCAGGTCTTGAAGATATTTTCCAAAAATTTCTTCCAGAAGTTTTATGGTTCTTGCTTTTATTTTTAGTTTTTTCATCTATTTTAAGTTAATTTTTGGATAAGGTGTGAGATAGGGGTCCTCTTTCTTTCTTTCCGCTATGGATATCCAATTCTTTCAGCACCATTTGTTAAATGGATTGTTCTGACGAAGCTGTGTGAATTTGACAGGCTAGTCAAAAATCACTTGACCATACCTGCGAGGGTCTATTGGTCTGTTGCTTCTATTGTTGTCTGTCTTTAGGCCAGTATCATTCTGTTTTTTACCACTATAGGTAGGTATTATGATTTAAAGTCTGGAGATGAGGGTTCACTTTTCCTTTTTATGATGTTTCTGATTATTCAGGACTCCTTACCCTTCGAAATAAATTCAATGATCATGTTTTCAATTTTTTCTTTAATGCTGGTGGAATTTTTATCAGGATTGCATTAAATCTGTATATCAATTTGAGTAGAATTGACATCTTAATGATATTTAGTCTTCCAATCCATGAGCATGGAATGTTCTTCCAGTTATTTAGGGCTTTTTTGATTTGTTTTAACATCGAGTTGTAATTTTTTGAATACAAGTGCTTTACATCATTGGTTAAATTTATTCCTGACTATTTGAGTTTTATCCGTCATATTTTCTTTTTCCCACTCTTTTGATACTTTTAGTTACTTTTATTAATATAATCTTCATTTCTTGACTCTCTTCAAGGCCCTCCTTTCCTGTTTTTTTTTTCCTCAGGCTCTAGCACACCCTTTAGTATTTCCTAAAAATCTGGTCTCTTGCTTGGAAATTCTCTCAGTTTCTGTTTATCTGTGAATACTCTAATTTCACCCTCATTTTTGAAAGACAGTCTTGCTGGATATAAGATTCTTGGCTGGAAGTCTTTCTCTTGCAGCGTCTTAAATATATCAGACCACTGTATTCTTGCCTCCATGGTTTCTGGTGAGAAATCAGCACTTAATCTTATTGGGTATCCCTTATGCCTTATGTATTACTTTTCTCTTGCTGCTCTCAGAACTCTGTCTTTGTCTTTGGCATTTGACATTCTGTTGAGTATGTATCTTGGAGTTGGTCTATTTGGATTTTTTCAGATGGGAATATGTTGTGCTTCTTGGACAGGGATATCTATGTCCTTCAATAGGGTTGGGAAATTTTCTACCATTATTTCTTCAAATATTCCTTCTGCCCCTGTTCCCTTCTCTTCTCCTTCTGGGACATCCATGACACATGTTTGCATGTCTTTTGCTGTCATTTAGTTCCTTGAGACCTTGTTCCGTTTTTTCCATTCTTCATCTGTTCTTTTATATGTTCATTTTCAGAGGCCATTTCTTCAAGCTCACCAATCCTTTCTTCTGCCTCCTCAAATCTGTTCTTGTATGATTCCAATGTTTTTTTATTTTTTTATTTTTAAAATATTTTATTTTATTTATTTCTCTCCCCTTCTCCCCCCCACCCTGGTTGTCTGTTCTCTGTGTCTGTTTGCTGTTTCTTCTTTGTCCGCCTCTGTTGTCAGCAGCAGCATAGGAATCTGTGTTTCTTTTTGCTGTGTCATCTTGTTGTGTCATTTCTCCGTGTGGGCGGCGCCATTCCTGGGCAGGCTGCACTTTGTTTCGTGCTGGGTGGCTCTCCTTATGGGGTACACTCCTTGCACGTGGGGCTCCCCTACACGGGGAACACCCCTGTGTGGCCTGGCACTCCTTGCACGCATCAGCACTGCACATGGGCCAGCTCCACACGGGTCAAGGAGGCCTGGGGTTTGAACCGTGGACCTCCCATGTGGTAGACAGATGCTGTAACCTCTGGGCCAAGTCTGCCGCCTCTAATTTTTTTAAATTTCATTGATTGCACCTTTCATTCCTATAAGAGCTGCTATTTTTCTACGTATGTTTTCAAATTCTTCTTTGTGCTCATCCAATGTCTTCTTAATATCCTTAATCTCTTTAGTCATCTCATTGAATTTATTAAGGAGATTTGTTTGAACATCTATGATTACTTGTCTCAATTCCTTTATGTCATCTAGAGGCTTAACTTGTTCCTTTAACTGGGCCATAGCTTTCTGTTTCTTGGTGTGGATTATAATTTTTTGTTGGTGTCTTGGCATTTGGCTTACTAGAGTATTTTTTCTGGGTGCAGATTTTCTCTTTAGTTTAGGGCTTCCTATCCTTTCTCCCTTGCTGGTTATGCAATAGGAGCTAAACATGTAGTTGGTGCTGTAAGCTGTGGAGGCTCAAGCTGCCCTCATTGCAGCAGGGACCAATGAAGCTTCTTCCAACTTTCTACTTTGCCAGGAGTAGTGACAGAGTCACAGCTTTGTGGAATAATCCACGTACAGGCCTAGACTGTAGTTGCCCAGAGAGACTGATGAAGCTTCACATCCCTTTCTCCCCTGCCTGGGGCAGGGATGGAGCTGCAGGTGTGGGCGGCAATCTATGCAGTGCGGGTCCAAGATGACTGCAGTTGCCCTGGTAGACTTCTGATTTTCAGTCTTTGCCAGCCAAATTTCCCTGCAGTTACCTGTATAGGCTGGTGCAGGGCTCCTCAGCTTCCTCCCTGCCAGAGGTGAGGCTGAAGCCTAGGCTAGGGCTGTAGGCTGATCTGCGTGAAAGAAACTGGTTCCTGCCAACGCTGAGAGTTTCAGTCAGCCCCATTTCCCTTCAGGCTGCAGGCAGAATCAAAATGGCAGCTATGGCCTCTTTCTGACTTGGTCTGGTTCACACTCCAGCTGTTCCCAGTGTTATATCTTAGCCAGCCAAGCCTAACAATCAGTAACCAAAATTGGCAGCCAACCTTCTCCTCCTCCCCTATTTCTGGGAAATGGAGCTTCCAATTCCAGCCACAGAATAGCTTCTGGGGCGGCTCATGATGCCAGAGCCAGGTGGCAGTTCTGGCCTCTGCGGTTTAGGCGGTAATTTCCTGGAGAGGCTCGCATAGGTCCCTGGAGCTTCCTTCCTGCTGGAGGTGGCACTGGGGCCTAGGCTAGAGCTGCAGTATGATCTGGTTGAAAAGAAGCCAGTCCCCACCAGCACTGGGATTTTCAGTCCTCCCCTCTTCCCCTTGTGCCAGGCGCAGAGTTAAAATGGCAGCTCCCAACCTCTTTCTGACTTGGACAGGCTCAAACTTTAGCTGCTCTCAGGATTATACTGTAGCCCGCTGCATTTACTCATTAGTAGCTGAAATTGGTGCCCAACCGTCTCTTCCTTGCCCATTTTGGGGAAGTGGAGCTTTCAATTACAGCTGCAGAACAACTCTGGAGGCAGCTTGTGCCTCCAGTGGAGGATAGGCACTGGTTTCTGGGGCATGGAGCCTCTACTTATGACTCTTCTCTGCAGATGGGCAGTCACCTCCTTCTTCTCCTTCAAGGTTGTTGCAGGATGCTCTTCTGGTCTCCTGGAGCCCCCAAACACGTGCTTCAGCTAGCTCCAGAGAGCTCTGTGTGTTTGCTAACTGCCCTGTAGCAGGAGCTGACTCTAGGAGCTCCTTACTCTGCCACCATCTTGCTGGTTCTCCTATATGGTACTTTTATTGATATATTGACAGCTGGACTAATTAAAAAGACTTTGATTTCAGTAAAGGCCTTTTACTAATCTGAGTGCAAATCCGCTTTTAAAATTAGCTGCTGAAATTCACTTAAAGGAACTTGTGGCCGGGATTTTTTCACTTCTTCCACTGTTACACATTGGCTGCAAGTTATTGAACCACAGACCACACCATAACATCTGCTACCAAGAGTTCATTCCAGAAGCCAGGGCCTTTTCCTCAGGAGCTGAGTTGTGGCACCTAGAGCTGCAGGTTTTTCTATGCTGCATCTTCCTTTTAATTAAAACTAGCAATGTCTACTCAGCCAGCTATGAGGGTTTTATTTACAGCATTATCTATGTGCTATTCCTTTTTGCTTCACTGGGACATGGCATTGGGCACGAGCTTCAGCTGAGCCTTTGGTACACATTCTTTCAAATTAAAGCAAAAGCCAACAGCACTTACAGTAAGACTGTGAATTTTGTTATCTAAAGTGCTCAGGAAGCTTTTTGGCTGGGCTCTTTACTGATGGCAAAGTAGCCTGGGCAGCACTAGCAGTGAGTAAAGCTCCATTTAATTTCCTTCCTACAATGTCTTCCATTGTTCCATAATTCTTTATTATTATTATCTTTTTTTTTTAAAGATACATAGATCACATAAAATGTTACATTAAAAAATAGAAGAGGTTCCATATACCCCACTCCCCACACCTCCCACTCCTCCCACATCGACATCTTCTTTCATTAGTGGGATATATTAATTGCATTTGATGGGTAGTAAAGTTTGGAGCATTGCTACATAGCATGGATTATAGTTATGTTACAGTTTATACTCTCTCCCAGTCCGTTCAGTGGGTTATGGCAGGATATATAATGTCCATATCTGTCCCTGCAGAATCATTCAGGACAACTCCCAAGTCCCAAAAATGCCCCCACATCATACCTCTTCTTCCCTTTCCCTGCCCTCAGCAATTCCCATGGCCACTGTCTCCACATCAATGGTACAATTTCTTGTGTTGCTAGAGTTACAATAATTCTACAGTAGAACACCAGTAAGTCCACTCTAATCCATATTTTATTCCTCCATCTTGAGGAGAATCCAAGTTTGCTGTATTTGAAGTTGTGGGCTTATCAGCGTGGGTTATGTTGACTGTGTCCAAGTCTCCATCGGGCATTGGAATTATTTTTTGAACTCAGAAGCCTAGACAGGCCAGGCTCTTCTGCATATGCCGTGTAGGTGCTTTCCTGGTGCACAGGCACCTTGCAAGTGGGGCAGAGCTGTGGCTAGAGATGGACTGAAGGCCACTGTGGACTACAATACATCTTTAATTTAAAAGCTAGTCTGTGCTAGGAGCCATTAAATTTTGAATTATAATAGACACTGATAAACCATTGTTAGACTTCCATGTATGGATTAAATCTGTAAAATATATTAATTACTCTTTATATCAATTATTATCTAACTCATTTATCTGTTACTATTTCTAATTAGAAGTCCTTGGCTTTGAGACTATTTTTTCTGCTTTTCATAGACTATGACTTCATAAGTATGAACAAACATAAATCTTTAGTAGCTTGTAGAGTGTTAAGCACTGAAGGCCTTTAAGTTAGCTGCCACTGCAGATAAAAAGACGTGCCTTTCTGTATCCTGATACTGTATATTAAAGTCAGTAGGTGTGTGGAGAGCACCACTGATTTTTGTAAAGTTAATGTGCTGAATTGTTTTCCATAATTTTGTTGTTGATATTTTAATAATCAAGTTTTTTTTCCCCCTACTCATATGTCTGCTTTCACCCCTTTAGATGCAAATGACTTAGGATGGGTTTTTATTTTCATATTAGAGAAAACTTTGTGTCTTAAAGATGTACTTTTTGAGGGGGGGAATACAGAATGATTTTAACTAGCATGGATTAGATGTAATCATAATTGCTGCCCTTGTATGATATAGGGCAACCTATTTACAGTAACTCTATGGTAACTATATTTGCAATGTTTGATTTATCTTATTTGTGCATTTGAGTTTTATAGGTTGGATTAGCTTAAAGTATACATATTTTTCTTTCTTGTCTAATGACATTACCATATGACATCTTTCAAGTTACTTTTACTAGCAAATATCTATAGGGTATATAACATTTTAAGCATGAATTTAATTGCAATTATACTTTATGATTTGAAAGTATTTGATAAATGAAATTTTAGTCTGTAAATTCTAAAACACTAAAGTGCCCCAGGGACAATTGCCGGATGTTGTATGTCCTCCCATGGCCCACTGGATGGAACGTGGGAGAGTGTGGACTATGGTGTGGAACACGGGACATGGGGTGCAGCGATGCCCGGAGATGTACTCACCAGACGCAATGGATGTGACATGATGATGGGGGAGAGTGTTACTGTGGGGGGAGTGGTGGGGTGGGGGTGGTAGGGGTGAATGGGGACCTCATATTTTTTTAGTGTAATATCTTTTTTAAAAATGAATAAATTGAGTAGAATTTGGAAAAAAAAAAATAAAGTGTTCTTCCACATGATTTCCCAACAACAGCATTTCACTTAATTTTCTGGTAACAGTTCCAATTATTGAAAACCTAATGGGGACATATGTATTCCAAACCGAAAGGCTCTTAAGAGGTCAAGGCTCTAGTCATGTTTATCTGACTTACCTCTTATACTACCACCTACTGTAAGAAGGTGAAATAGCTCACCACATAATAAATATGTTTGATGAATTTTTTTAAAAGTAACAGTTGTTTTTCAGAGTTATGCTTTATCGTCTCCTGAGGGAAATGTTTAAAAGCATCTATTAAAAGGAGAATCCACATTATTAAGTATTTCCAGTCTAGAGTTCTAACGTCCCTCTTTCAAATTCAGTTATTTATAAAGGGCTTTCTCACTTCCATTCTGTAAGTGTTAAGCTAGTTTTATAATACTAATTTGAATAGAAATGGTAAAAAATAACTTCTGGTTCCATAAGGAACATGGTGGTAGTTTAGTTCCAAATATTTCCACCTCCTTAAAGAATCCATTGAAAAAATTAAAACAATGAGATTTGATTTTCTGTCCTGCCTTCTATAATAGGTATGCGATTATGTGCTCATTGTGTCTCTAGGGATTCTTTGGGGGTGCTTCAATGAGGTAATATTGGGGGCAGGGCTCTAATACCCTATTTCTGCTTTAAATAGTATAGCTACTTCCTGTCTTTTCATTGATTTCCCAGTAAGATTTCATTTGAGTAAAGAATACCATTCCTTATAAAATTTGGAGGTTATATTGTATTTGCCCCTCTATTTTATAAAAATGTGTGAAAAAAAATAAGTGCTCATCCAAGTTATAAGATGCATGGTTTTCATAAACTTTATACAATAGAGTAAAGAATTTAAATCTTTGTGGTCGAAACTTCAAATCACCTCTCTCTGATGTTCTTTGGTTAACTGTGTCTTCGTTTGTGAAGAAATGACAAAATCAAGTACATATATGAAATTTTGTAACTATGTAGTATCTTAAAGCTCTCTATAAAATCTTCCAATTTGCATATTTGGCTTTAGTAAATACTTTGGGGAATACATTACATAGAAAGGTATGGCTCTGCCAATAGAAAAATCAACAGTAGTTGTCATTTATTGAATGTTTATTAAGTGCCAGTCACCTCCTTTGGTCTTTTATATATGATTTATCTAATCCTCCTAACAGTACTTTTAAAAATATCTATTTTATATTAGGCAAGTTGGGAGCTTATGAAAGAATCATGCATAATGTGCAGAATTCTCACACATCACCTCTCCACTAACACCTTACATTGTTGTGGAACATCTGTTAAAGGTTATGAAAGAACATCATCAGACTATTACCACTATGGTCCATAGCTTACATGTGGTATATTTTTTTCTGTACATCTCCTATTATTAATACCATGTATTAGTATTATACATTTGTTATAGTTCATGAGGGAACCTCTTAATATTTGTACTGTTAACCACAGTCCATCTTCCACCACATGGTTCACTATGTTATACAGTCTCATGCCTTATAGTCTGTCCAATGTGTACACTCAGGTACTATCAACACAGAGTTGTACAGTCATCACCTCAGTAAGTTTTGAACATTTCCTTAGTCCAGAAGAAAAAATCCCACCCCTTATTATTGACCCTTAGTGCTGATATATAGTACCTTCTTTGACATTGATGCAGGAACATTACAATATTCCTGTAAACTATTGTCCATAAGTTACATTAATTTTATTTTTCCATGCATCACCATATTCTTACCACCTTGTAATAGTAATATACATCTGTTCTAGTTCATAGAACATTCTTGTATTATTAACCATCCTTATCCACCTCTGGATCCAGTGTTATTCAATCCCTAGATTATTCTCTAGCTTTCTCTCAATTGACTTTTATGTTCCTAGACTACTACTCCCAGCGACAATCCACTTATAAACTAGCCATGTTACTTATACTTACAGTAATGTGTTACCATCAACTCTATCCATTTCCACACTTTTACAGTCAAACTAACTAAAAATTCTACATACATTAAGCATCAGTACCCCTTCTGATCCCTCATCCTAATTCCTAGTAACCTATAGTATAGGTTTTAGCTCTATTTATTCTCCATATTTTGTTTATATTAGTGAGACCATATTATATTCGTCCATTTGTATCTGGCTAATGTCCTCAAGGTTCTCAAGAATCATTACTTTTTAGTTTGTTAATTTTGTTGATCTTCTCAAAGAATCACCTTTTTGTTTTGTTAATTCTGGGTTTTTTTGTTCTCAGTTTCATTTATTTCTGCTGATTTTGTTATTTCATTCCTCCTGCTTGCTTTTGGAATAGTTTGCTGTTATTTTTCAAATTCCTCCAGCTGTGTAGTTAGGTCATTGATTTTAGCTCTTAATTCTTCTTTAATATATGCATTGAGGGCTATAAATTTCCCTCTCAGTACTGCTTTTACTGCATCCCATAGATTCTGATATGTTGTGTTATCATTTTCATTCATCTCAAGATATTTATTATTTCTTTTGCAGTTTATTCTTTGATCCACTGATTATTTGAGTGTGTTGTTTTATCTCCATATATTTGTGAATTTTCCATTGTTATGCCTGTTGATTTCTACTGAATCAAATGGGGCTTTATTCCATTAAATAAAACAGAGCTTTATTCCATTTTGATCAGAGAAAGTGCTTTGTATAATTTCAATCTTTTAAAATTTATTGAGATGTTTTACGACCCAGCATGTGGTCTGTCCTGCAGAAGGATTCATGAGCCCTTGAGAAGAATGTTTATCCTGCTGTTGTGGGATGCAATGTTCTGTTAGGTCTAGTTCATTTATCATATTACTCAAATGCTCTGTTTCTTTATTGATTCCCTGCCCATATGTTGTATCCAATGATGAGAGTGGTATATGGAAATCTCCAGCTATTACTGTAGAGACATCTATTTCTCCCTTCAGTTTTGCCAGTGTTTGCCTCGTGTAATTTGGGGTATCCTGGTTAGGTGCTGTGATGGTTAGGCTGATGTGCCAACTTTAGGTAATTGTGCCCACTTGTTTGGTCACGCAAGCACTGGGCTAATTATAATACAAGGATATTTATGGACTTTAATCATCAGAGAATTGATTACATAGATGGCTGATTATGTCTACAATCAACCAAGGAGATTGCCATCAGCAATGAATGATGTTTTATCCAATCAGTTGAATACCTTAAAAGGGGAAATGATTTCAGCATTCAGAGAGAGTTTTTCAGCTGAACTTCGGACAGCCAACACCTCCTGGGAACTCCTCAAAGACTTTCATTGGAGCCCCTGGTTTGTAACTTGCCTGAGGAATTTGACTTGTGCATCCCCATGGTCCCGTGAGAGAATTTTATAAAATCTCATACTATTTACAGATATCTCCTGACAGTTCTGTTTCCCTCGAGAACCCTGACTGATACAGAAGCATATGCATTTATGTTTGTTATTTCCTCCTGGTGAATTGCCTCTTTGATTTGTATATAATGGCCTCCCTTGTCTCTAATAACAGCTTTGCTTTTAAAGTCTATTTCATCCCATGTAAGTGTAGTTACTCCAGCTTTTTTTTTTTTTTTTTTTTTGGTTACTGCGTGTGTGGAATATTTTTTCCCAGCCTTTCACTTTCAATCTATTTGTATCCTTGGGTCTAAGGTGAGTCTCTTGTAAACCCAATATAGATGACATATTTTCTTATTCATTCTACCAGTCTCTATCTTTTGATTGGACATTTTAATCCATTAATATTTAACATTATTACTGTAAAGGCAGTTCTTCATCCATTTTGGCCTTTGGGTTTTATGTGTCATATCTTATTTTTGCCACTTTTTTTTTTTAACACTTTTAGTTACTTTCATTGATATAATTTTCATTTCTAGATGCTCTTCCAGTCCTCTTTCCTGTCTTTTAATTTCAGGCTGTTGTACTTCTTTTAGTATTTCACACAAAGCTGGTCTTTTGGTTACAAACTCTCTCAGTTTCTGTTTACCTGTCAATATTCTAAACTCACCCTCATTTTTGAAAGACAGTCTTGCTTGATAAAAAGATTCTTGGCTGGCAGTTTTTTTCTTGCAGTATCTTATATATATCATACCACTGCCTTCTTGCCTTCATGGTTTCTGATGAGAAATGAGCACTTAATCTTACTGTGCATACCTTGAATGTGATGAATCACTTTTTGCTTGCTGCTCTCAGGATTTTCTCTTTATCTTTGGCATTTGACATTCTGAGTATGTGTCTTAGAGTAGGTCTATTTGGATTTATTTGGATGGGTATATGCTCTGCTTCTTGGACACTGATATCTATGTTCCTCACTAGGGTTTGGAAATTTTCTACCACTATTTCCTCAAATATTCCTTCTCCCCCTTTTCCCTTCTTTTCTCCTTCTGGGAGACTCATGGCACATGTGTTTGTACATCTCTTATTATCATTTAGTTTCCTGAGATACTGTTCAATTTTTTCCATTCTTTATCTCTTCTTTAGTATGTTTGCTTTCAGAAGCCCTGTCTTCAGGCTCACTGAGCCTCTCTTTTATTTCTTCAAATCTTCTGTTATATACCTCCAGTGTGTATTTTTTAAAGGAGGTACTGAGGATTCAACCTGGGATCTTGTACATGGGATACAGAATCTCAACCACTGAGTTACACCTGCTCCCCTTCAGTGTATTTATTTTTTGTGTGTGGTACTGGGGCCATGGATTGAACTCAGAACCTTGTATGTGGGAAGCCAGCACTCAACCACTGAACCATATCGACTTCTGAGTTGGTTTTTTTTTTTCATTTGATTGCTTGTTGTTTGTCTTCTGTTTCTTTAGGAGACTCCAGGACATCTCAAGTGGGAAGCAGGTACCCACTCCCCTCCAGTGTATTTTTAATTTCACTTACTGTGCTTTTCATTCCCATAAGATCTGCTATTTTCCTTTGTGTGCTTTCAAATTCTTCTTGTGCTTACCCAGTGTCTCCTTAGTCATCTTAATCTCTCTAGTCATCTCATTTAGTTTATTAAGGACACTTATTTGATCATCTATGATTAGTCATCTGGAGGCTTAGTTTTTTCCTTTGACTGGGCCATATCTTCTTGTTTCTTGGTCTTAGTATCTGATTTAGTGGATGTATTTATTGTGATCTCAGTCTCTCTTTATCCTAGAGCTTTCCACTTGATTGGCTTTGTGCTACAGCCCTTTTTTGATACTTTGTTCAACTTAATTTGGAACTTTATAGTAGCTCATGTTTAGTTAATCTGAGTTTTTCAACTCTTTTTCATCTGTTTCTTGCCCGTTTTTCCTTTGCTTGTTGTGGGGTAGGAGTCAAGTATTTGGTTGGTATTGTAAGCCGTGGATACTGAAGTTGTCCATGTTGCCTCAAGAACCAAGCCCTCTGCCAGGGCTAGGGTGGAACTGTAGCTTGGTGCAGTAATCCAGCTGTACTGGCCAGGACAGTTTGTAGTTGCCTAGAGATACTGACAAAGTTCCATGCTCCTCCTTCCCCTGCCTGGAGAAGGGATGGAGCCACAGATTTGTGTAGCAAACCAAGCCATGTAAATCAAAACGGACCTTTTTTCCCAGAGAGATTGGTGAGGCACCAGTCCCCCTCCTCCCCTGCTAGGGGTGGGGTTGGAGCCACCGGTGTGCAACAGTCTTGTCTGTGTAGTCCAAAAGTAACTGCAGTTTCCCAGAGAGTCCAAGGAAGCACTGCCTTCCCTCCTGTCCTATTGGGGGCAGGGATGTAGCCACACTGGTTCCCGATAATTTAGTCTGTGCAGTCTGAAAGTAACTACAGTTGCCCAGAGAGCCTACTTCCTCCCTAATGGAGGTGGGACTGGATCCTAGGCTAGGGCTGCAGTCCGTTCTGGGTGGAAAGAAGCCAGTCTTTACCTTCACTGTGAGTTTCAAACAGCCCGGCTTCCCCTCATGCTGGGGGTGGAGTCAAAATGGAGACTTCTGGCCTCTTTTCAAGTTGGACAGGTTCAAACTTTAGCTGTTCTTAGGGTTGGAGTTTAGCCAGCTGAATTTACAAATCAGTAGCAGAAGTCGGTGCCTGAACATCTCTTCGTCCCCTGTTTTTGGGAAATGGAGCTTCCAACTCCAGTCACAGTCATGTAATAGCTCCTGAAGTGGCTTGGAGGATAAGCACTGGCCTCCAGTAGACTGCTTTCCTCAAAAATCTTCTCTTCAAATGGGCAGTCTCCTCCTTCCAATCTTCCAAGGATGTTGCAGGATGCTCTTCTGGTCTCCTGGGTCCCCCAAGCAGGTGCTTTAGATAGCTCTGGGTGATAACTATCTATCCTATAGGATGAGCTGACCCTTGGAGCTCCTTACTCTGCTGCCATCTTGCTCTTCCTCCCCCTCCCAACACTATTTCTCCATTTTGCAATGAAGAAATAGTAGCTATATTGTAAATATGTTGAACTTGACATATCTGTGGAATATCTAAGATGAGGGTTTGCACTATTTTGAGCCCCTGTGGAGGAAGTCAGTAGAGAAAGGGAGGTTGAAAATATAGGACAGATCAAGAATAATAATTAATGCAAGTTTCTACAGGAGATGGGAGGAAATCAGATCTACAACATAGTTGCAGGGCTTTACTCAAAGACAGCAGGAATGAGGTGAGGTTGGTAGATAGACATGCATATGTATTTTTCAAGACTTTCGGTCAAGAAGATCAGAAGATAGTAATGTAATTGATTATAAAAGAAATTGGGGAGAATTTTGAGATTATAGCAAACTCAATTTTCAGTATGCTAAGCTTCAGATGTCTGACTATTTGTTTTCATTAGCCTTTAGCCATCTAGGGTTTGATTTATTTTTTGGTAAGCTTTGGCCATATAAGATTATTCAGATTGATTCTTCCATTTTCTACTCAACAAACACAGTAATCAATTGCCTGCTATAAGCCAGTTACTCTTCTAGTACCTGATGAGAAAGTAGTGAGCAAAGCAGCCTGAAGTCTACATGCATGGAGCTGTTATCTGTGTAGGGTAGACAGACAAAATAAGTAAAAATGCAGAGCAGGTTAGAAAGTTATAAATGCTACAAGAAAATAAAACTGAAATGATAGGTAAGGGGTTTGGGGGTTGGGGTGTGTGAAATTTTAAAGAGAGTAATCAGAAAACTTACATTTAGTGGTAACATTTAAGAAAAGATTTAAAACTTGAGGGCGTGAGCCATACAGATGTCCAGGGAGAAGTAGCAAGTGCAAAGGCCCTGAGGCAGGAGCATGCCTGACTTGTTAGAGGAAAGCAAAGAATAGAGTGAGCAAGGGAAAGGGGGAGAGATCAGGTCAGTAATATGAGGTTCATACTACTTTGAGTGATATGGGAAGGCTTGGGAGTAAGGTGACCTGGCATTTTAACAGCATATCAGACTGCTCTGTTGAGAATAGACTGAAGAGAAGCAAGAACTGAAGCAGGGAGACCAGTTAGCATTAGATATCGAAAAATCCAGGCAAGAGAGTGGTGGCTTGGACCATTGTGGTGCAAGGAGGGTAGTGGTGTAAATGGTTGGATTCAGGCATTATTTGGAAGACCAAGAATAAGATTTCTTGATGGATTTGGTAAGAGGTGTGAGAATGAACTGTCATGATGACTCCAAGGTTTTTGGCCAGAGCAACTTGAAGAATGGAATTTGCCACTAACTGAAATGGGAAGACTTGCCAAATACATTTTGTAGGGCATAGGAGCTCAGTTTTGGACATGCTGAGTATAATATTCCTGCTAGACATCCAAGCAGAGATGTTGAGTAGGTAGATGGATATGAGTCTGCAGTTCAGGGGAGAGATTTGAGCCGGAGATACCAATTTGGGAGTAATCCATATAGAATGAGGTCCAGGTAGTGACCAGCTATCTCAGTCTACCAGGGACTGAAAGGGTTTCTAGGACACTAGACTTTCAGAGCTAAAACTGGGGTGCAAACCATGACAAGCTGATCACCCTTCATTGAAGGACTGACTTCTGGAACACTGCTGCACTAAGAGGTCAGGGAGTTAAGGAACCAGTGGAGAAGACGGAAAGGAGTAGCCCATGAAATAAGAACCTCAGGAGAGCATGATATTTTTAAGGTCTAGGGAAGAAATATTTCAAGGACAGGAAAGGAACCAATGTCAGATGCTGCTGACTGATAAAGTAAGTTAAGAACTGAGAAGTAACCATTGGATTTAACCAAGTGGAAGTCATTTATGACCTTGATCAAAGAAGAATGGAAGGTGTGAGGACCTGATTGGAATGAGCTCTAGAGAGAAGTGAGAGAGGAAAAATTGGAGGCAGCAAGTAGACAGTGTTTGTAGGGAGTTGCTACAGAAGAACAGAAAGATTGGGGATTTTTTTTAAGATCAGAGAAATAATGCTAGTATGTTGGTGGGAATAATCTTTTAATGAAATAAAGTTGAGATTGCAGGTAAAATGTCTTTTTGGGTTGCGTTTTGTGATTTCACTTCATTTACAAATGTTCTGTTTTAGAAAAATTGACCAGAATTGATTTGTGGCTAATGAAATAGTATTTTAATCATTGCTGTCTGTTGCTACTACATGTTTTGTGCATTGTGGAATGAGCTATATGGCAGAGTAATGCAAATACTTTGGAATTAAATTATTCAAACTTCTTCACCCAGCAACGCAAAATAATGTTTAAATTATAAATCCAGGAAAATTCATACTCACTGCTTTTGTCTATTTTTTAAAAATTCAGTGCGAAGTCTGGCAGATTTCTCTATAAGCAGTAGTTCAGTAGTGCAGGCTTCCATTTGTTACTTTCAATATACTGAAAACATCTACATTTTGTATTTATGTAAGTACCAAATACTTAAATGAGAAAAATATGTCTTCATTTTCTAGGTGCTGGAGCAATTCTGATTCCTCGTTTAGACATCGTCATTTCCTTTGTTGGCGCTGTGAGCAGCAGCACGTTGGCCCTGATCCTGCCCCCTCTGGTTGAAATTCTTACGTTTTCTAAGGAGCAGTACAATATATGGATGATCCTGAAAAATCTTTCTATAGCATTCACTGGAGTTGTTGGCTTCCTCTTAGGTACATATGTAACCGTTGAAGAAATTATTTATCCTGCTCCCAAAATCATAGCGGACACCTCACAGAGTCCCTATCTAAATTTGAATACAACATGTTTAACATCTGGTTTGAAATAGTGGAGGCAAAATTATGAGTCTTCTACTTCTGTGTCAATTCTGAAAATGGTTAAAGTAAGAACTAGTAGAATACATTGCCATACACTTAAAAATAGAACCAAATTCTGTTTTCTTTTGGCATGACATTAACATTTTGGCAGTAAATTTTAATTCTTTACCAATATTGGTAACCTATGACAGATCCTTGGTTTATAATTTAAATATAATTTAAAAAATACTTGTTCTGAAATTGAAAAACTAAAATTAAACAGTTAAAATGTAAAAAATTAAAGAATAAAAAGCTTCTATTATTCTTCACCAGAAATACTTCAACCATGATTTCTCTCTTTTATCCCCATGCTACTTCTTTTGCCTCCCAGGTGAGAGAACGGGTTCAACAATAAAAAAATTAAATAATTACATAGATCACAAAAATCTGTTACTGGACCATCACATGAATGTCAAAGTAAGCTTTGTGTAAAATATAAAATTATGTTTGTATTAAAGAGCTAAGAATTTACGATTAATCCCTGGAAGTATAGAAAATTCCCATTAACTGAAACATAAGCATCAGCAAATTCCAGAAACATAGTTATTTTTATATTATTCCTAATGGCAAACTATTTTTGTCATTGTAATCAGATTCTGACTTAGTGTTTCAGTCAACTAGAGGTTGTCCAGTATAGCCTCACTTTGAAGGCCCAGAAGGATTAAGTAGGAGGACTCATTTCAACTCCCAGGCCAGTTTTTATTTTTCACATCATATCTCAGAAAAGAATCTATTATGTTCAACTTAATTTTATGTTGAGTCTCAATAATTTGAAAGTGGGTGATCTTTGAAAAATATATGTGGCTTTAGTGGAAAATCAGGGACTTCTCAGATGCCTGCACATAGGCATGTGAACCTCTTAAGGAAAGAAGCAGTGTTCTCTTTAGATGGCATAGAGCCACTGGTTGAATGTGGGCAGCTGTCTTGTCTGTGGCTTAGCTCCTCTTTTTACTTCTTCCCTTTCCTGGGTGTCATAGGCACCATTTATCTTAATAGCTAGAAATAGTTATCTGGCAAAATACAGGGCTTAATTTTTTTTTATTAGAGAAGTTATAGGTTTACAGGAAAATCATGCATAAACTAAAAAAATATAGAGTCCCCATATACCACCCTATTATTAACACCTTGCATTAGTGTGGTACATTTGTTACAGTTCATGAAAGAATATTTTTATAATTGTACTATTAACTATAGTACATTGTTTACAGTAGGATTAGTGAATCCTATGTTTTACATTTTTTTATTCTAGTAACATAACCATCTAATATTTCCCCTTTTAGCCATATTCACATATTTAATTCACTGCTGGCAATGACATTCACAATGCCAGGCTACCATCAGCACCATCTGGTATAAAAAAATAACAATCAGTCCAAATATAAAGTCTGTACAATTTAAGCATTAACTCATCATTCCCTGATCCTGTACCCTGGTAAATCTGTATTCTAGATTCTGACTCTATACATTAGCTTAGTCTAATTATATCAGTAAGATCATACAATATTTTTTACTTAACATGATGTCTTCAGGGTTCATCCATATTGTTGTATGTATCAGGACTTCATTCCTTTTTATGACTGAATAATATTCCATCATGTATATAGACCACATTGTTTATCCATTCATCGGTTGATGGAAACTTGAGTTGCTTCCATCTTTGGCACTTGTAATAATGCCACTATGAACTTTCAGTGTACAAATATCTGTTTGAGTACATGCTTTCAGTTATTTTGGGTATACACCTACAATTGGTATTGCCAGGTTATATGGTAATTCTATACTTAACTTTCTGAGGAACTATAAACTGTCTTCCTCAGCAGTTTTACATTCCCACCAGCAATGAATGAATGTTCCCATTTCTCCACATTCTCTCCAACACTTTTAATTTTCTGTATTGTTGATTTTATTTTTTTTGTCTCATTTTTTTAATGTTACATTCAAAAAATATGAGGTCCCCATATACCCCTACCCCCCTACCCCCACTCCTCCCCCCATAACAACAACCTCCTCCATCATCATGACACATTCATTGCACTTAGTGAATACATCTCTGAGCACCGCTGCACCTCATGGTCAATGGTCCAAACCATAGCCCACACTCTCCCACAGTCCACCAAGTGGGCCATGGGAGGACATACAATGTTTGGTAACTGTCCCTGCAGCACCACCCAGGACAACTCCAACCCCCGAAAATGCCCCCACATCACATCTCTTCCACTCCCTACCCCCAGCAGCCACCATGGCCACTTTCTCCACACCAATGCCACATTTTCTTCAATTACTAATCACAATGAATAGAATATCAGTAAGTCCACTCTAATCCATACTCTATTCCTCCATCCTGTGGACCTTAGGGTGGTTATGCCCACTCCACATCTATATCAAGAGTGGGCTTAGATTCCACATGGATGCTGGATGCAATTCTGCTTTCAGTTGTAGGCACTCTTGGCTCCCTGGTGTGGTGGTTGACCTTCTTCACCTCCATGTTAGCTGAGTGGGTTAAGTCCAATAAACCAGAGTGTAGGAGTTGCAAGTCTGTTGAGGCTCAGGGCCTATCACATGGTCAGTCCAGAGATTCAGGTCCCCTGGGTATACACTAAACCCTAGCACCAACTACAGATCCGTTAAAAGTAACAGGAGAGGCTTGTGGACAAAAATCACATCTGAGTCCAGCTCCATCACACAGAAACACAAACTCCAAAGTAGGGCCAACTGCGATGGCACTGAACTCCATCTGCCATGACCATACAACCTGTGGGTCTCTGTAGCCCTCAGAAGAACCAATACTTGGGGTTGTATCTACTTTAGCTGTCTCTGGGACTCTGCTCAGGCGTGTATAAGGGCAACCTCTCTGATAACCTCCCGGCTCTTTTTTCAAGAGACTCATAGCCATATAAACTCATTTGTTCTATCCATTTCCCCCTTTTATTCAGGTCAAAAAGCATTTTAAACTCCTGTTATTATATGTAGACTGAGATATTCTGCTGGTCCGAGTTGACCCTTTTATTCAAGGTCATTTTCTAGTTACATCATCAGCTGGTACTTGGTAGTAATCCCTCAGTGCCAGGGAGGCTCGTCCCCGGGAGTCATGTCCCACACTGGGGGGAAGGCAATGCATTTACATGCTGAGTTTGGCTTTGAGACTGGCCACATTTGGGCAACATGGAGGCTCTCAGGAGATAACTCTTAGGCATCCTGTAGCTCTAGGCCTTGTTCTTATTTCAGGCGCACAGGCTCACAAGCATAGTCATTAGTATCACGGGCTCATTGTTGGACCATCTTTCTTTTTTGGTCTTTGCCGTTGCACTTGGGGGATTGTTGCTGCTCCGTTATGGAATGTAATAGAGCTCCCCTGGCCAGGAACTCAGCAATCCCTCAGCTGTCATTTTTAAATGTAACCACTATAAAAATATCCAAACATTTTTATGTACCCTGGATATATGCCCTGGAGAACCCCCTACCAACCATGTGTCCCCTGTCAATAACATCCCACACCTGTATTCCTCCCCTGCAGTTGTTGAGCCTCTCTGTGTTCAAAACTTCTTCGAAAATGAAGCCCAATATATTGCCAGGTTCCATTAATAGTAAAAGAGAATATAGTGATGAGTTTAAAGGTTAGAGAATACATATTAATTTAGAAAAATTAAGGTAAAAATAAATTGGGGTACCAAAAAATTTAAAAATGCAAAAGCTTTGTTTTTGATGTTTTGCCTTCCATCACTGCAATAAGTGTTGCCCTGTATGTAAATTGGCAAGGCAACTTCTTCCATCTTTTCCTCAGTGTCTATGTCCTTTGTTCGTTTGTTTTTTTCCTAATTATTAAGCTTGTCTTCACAAAAGTTTTAGATCACAGTAACTCATATATACAATATACAGTACTCTCACATATCCAATATAAAACCCTTTTTCCTTCCACAGCAATAAACTTTTTACATGTTTATACTATATTTACTGAAACTGATGTACAGATATTGAGACAATAGCTTTCAAATAAGGTAACACTTGAGTTTACATTGTGGTTTATATTTTAGACTATACAATTTTCTAAATTTTTAGTTATGTTTTACATTATGATTTACATTTTAGCCTATAGGCCCTTATACATTTTCAGTGTAATTTAACATGTCTTATATACATCCATGCATAATCTTGTGGAACACCTCCATTGCCCCACAGTTATATTGATTCCATTTATTCAATACCTCTTTCCTCTCCTCAGGGCCCACAGTGACAGTCTTTATTGCTTGAAGGGCCATGTTCAGAGATATTTGCAACAATGTTGAGGGCTTGACATGCTCAACTGCCCTAATGCATTGAGAGCCACCATTTCTCTTGAGAGATACAATTCCCTCTATTTGAGAACATCAGTCCTCCCCATGATGTGACTATACCTTCACACTCATTATATGGGTCTCCATCCAATGATATAACCCACTATGACAAAATGAGCACTCACACACTCCCTAGGAGCCTGTCCTGCATAGGATTATCCCCTTTAAGCATCTTAAACAGGTAACCTTCCTTATTATATTTTTGAAAAAGTTTTCTCAACATTATATTCTTAACCCAATACCTGACAATCTCCTATGTTCATATGTTCCCCCACCCTGCCTCCTATTTCTTGGGCAATATTACCCATCCTCCCATCCCTAGCCCTCCTCAAGCCTGCAAAGCCCCACCCAAAGGTATCCCTATGCCCCCATTTTATCCCTTCCTTGTATGCATACTTACCTCCAGCTTATCATAGATTTCACCCATGTAGGTGTCAGCTTGCATCCTTCCTCTACCCTCCAAATTCCTTTAAACCTATCATCTGGTCTCTAGCTTTCTGAGGCAGCTTGGTTTACTTATTTCATATCATTGAGGTCATGTACTATTTGTCCTTCAATGCTTGGGTTGCTTCACTCAACATTAGGTTCTCAAGATTCATTCATGTTATCACATGTGTTTGTAGTGTATTCATTCTTAAAGCTGAGTAGTATTCCATTTTATGTATATACCACATTTTATCCATTCATCTGTCAATGAGCATTCGGGTTGATTCCAACTTTTGGCGATAGTGAACAATGCTGCTGTGAACATTGGTGTGCATATATCAGTTTGTGCCCTTGTTTTCAGTTCTACTGGGTATATACCCAGCAGTGGAATTGCTGGGTCATATGGCAAATCTATAGCTAGGTTTTTGAGAAACTGCCAAACTGTCCTCCAGAATGGCTGGATCCTTCTGCATTCCCACCAGCAGTGGATGAATATTCCCATTCCTCCACATCCTCTCCAGCACTTGTAGTCTTCTGTTTCTTTCATAGCTGCCAATCTTATGGGAGTAAGATGGTATCTCATCGTAGTTTTGATTTGTGTTTCCCTAATAGCTAGAGATTTGGAGCATTTTTTTCATGTGCTTTTTAGCCATTTGTATTTCTTTTTTGGAGAAGTGTCTGTTTAAATCTTTTTCCCATTTTTGAAATGGGTTGTTTGTCTTTTTATTTTCAAGATTTAGGAGTTCTTTATATATGTAGGGTATAAGTCTCCCATCAGATATATGGTTACCAAATATTTTCTCCCATTGAGTAGGCTCTCTTTTCACTTTCTTGACAAACCCCTTTGATATGCAGAAGGATTTAATTTTGAGGAAGTCCCATTTATCTATTTCTTCTTTTGCTGCTCATGCTTTTGGTGTGAAATTCATGAAGCCATTTCCTATTACAAGGTCCTGTAGATGCCTCCCTACACTGCTTTCCAAGGTCTTTATGGTCTTGGCTCTTATATTTAGGTCTTTGATCCATCTTGAGTTGATTTTTGTATAAGGTGTGAGTTGGTAATCCGCTTTCATTCTTTTACATATGGATATTTGTAAATTGTTGAGGAGGCCATTCTCTCCCAGTTGAGAGGGTTTGGTGGCTTTATCGAATATTATATGACTACATATATTTTGGTTCCAGTTTGGTTCCATTGGTCAGTGTGTCTCTCCTTGTGCCAGTACCATACTGTATTCACTGCTGTAGCTTTGTAGTATGTTTTGAAGTCAGGTAGTGTGATTCCTCCAATGTCATTTTTCTTTTTCAATATGTCTTTGGCTGTTCGGGGCCTCTTTCCTTTCCAAATAAATTTCATAGGTAGTTTTTCTAGTTCCTTCAAGAATGCTATGTTGATTTTTATTGGGATTGCATTGAATGTGTAGATCAGTTTTGGTAGGATAGACATCTTAATAATATTTAGTCTTCCTATCCATGAACAGGGAATATTCTTCCATTTATTTAGGTCTCCTTTGATTTCCTTGAACAGTGTTGTGTAGTTCTCTGTGTATAAGTTTTTTACATCTTTAGTTAAATTTATTCCTAGGTATTTGATTTTTTAATTTACTATTGTAAAGGGTATTTGTCAGAAACTCACTTTGAATGCAATAATATATTAGGTTGAAAATTAAAGGGTGGAAAAGATATGCCATTCTGACATAAATAAAAAGAAAACTGGAGCAGCAGTATGCATATCAGACAAATTAGACTTATGAACAAAATAAATTCCCAGGGACAATCAGGAATATTACATAATAATAAAGTGGTCAATTCACCAAGAAGACATAACCAATAAGTGCACTGAACAACGGAACTTCAAAATAGAAGTGGGGAGCACATGTGGCTCAGTTGGTTGAGAGCTTGCTTCCCATGCCTGAGGTCTACGGTTCAACCCCGGGTGCCCTCCAAAATACATATATACCAACTGGCACAACGGAAAGGAGGACAAACCGCATCACGTCTGGGGGCCTCAACCCTCCTCTGCCGGGCAGGGATGGAGAAGGATCGAGCAGCGCTGTCAGCCCGCGGGGGCTCCTGGACGTTTGTAGACCCCCCCCCACCTCTCTAGGACTTTGCTCTCACGGCTGCCCGCACTCACGCGCACGGGCTGTGCGCAGCCTGTCCTCGCAGGCCCTTCCCGCAGGGCGCTTGCGTCGTTCCTCTCTGGGCGTGTCTAGGGCGAGCGCAAAGTCAAGGGCAGAGCGGGGGAGCCGGCGCCTCCTTCTGGAACATAGGAAAGCCTGTCCTATCCTGTATGTTCAGTAAAGGTTTCTGAATGAATGAGCGCCGGGTTGGCCACCGGCTAAAGACGGTAGTCCCTGGCGTAGTCCCTGGAGTTGTCAGAACGAGTGAGGGTCGCTTCTGCTCCTTTACCCTGATGCACCGCCCTGAGCGCCCCCGGCGGCGGGCAGAGGGGCTGTGCTGCCCCGTGCGGCCACCAGGTGGCGGCAGAGCGTTGCTCACCGGCGGAGGCGCCGCGGCTGCCCAGCAGGCACTTTTCACCTGGTCACGCGTGGGAATAAAACAGCCCGTCCGGCCGAAACGCACGAGCCCGAGCCTGGATACACGGCAGTGCTTCCCCCCGTGACGAGAGCCCGCGGGCTCAGTGACCCCAGCCAGCTCCCTGGTGGAATCCTGGCTTTGCCGTTTCTAGCTGTGGGGTCCAGGGCAAGCTGCTTCAGTTTTCCTCTAAGACGAGGATGATGATAGCGTGTTTCTTAGGGTATGATGATTCAGTGAGCTAATATTTGCAAACTACTTAATGCAGAGACTACCACAAGTCCTGGCATTGTTATTAGGTTTTAATTGTGAAAACCACTCAGAATATAGGAATAAAAGGAGCTTTCTCAATATGACGTAAGATATTCAAGAAAGACGCAAAGCTAGCACCACACTCCATGGTGAAAGTCTGAAAACTTCCCTCTGGTGATGTAGGCGACAGGATGCCCAGTCATCTCTGTTATTCTACAGAGCAGTTAGGCTGGAGAAAGAAATAAAAGGCATTCCGTTTGAATAGGAAGGAGTGAATCTATCTCTATGTGCAGATAACATGATCCAATGTATAGAAAAATCCCAAAGATTATACAAGAAACCTGCTAAAAAATTTGCAGAGTACAAAATAGCGTGGAAAGAATCACTTGTGTTTTTACACGCTAGAACCAAACAATCCAAATAGGAAATCAAGAAAAATATTCCACTTACAGTAGCACCTAAGAGAATAAAATATCTAGGAATATGTTTTTGTTCTGAAGCAGGTGGGGGAGGGAGCAGAGCCTCGCAGTTTGTGGGTGCACAGTTCCCATCGTGTTTCCCGCTCAGCCTCTTTTTCTGCTTCCTAGCTCATCTCTCTTACTTCACGGAAGGGGTTTGTATGGAGTCACAGGCATACCTAGCCCCTAGGTAGGTTTAGGGCAGATGCTCTGAGGCCACATTAACAGGTTAGAGATAGAGTCCACAGGGTGGGAGCTGACATCGACCGAGCACCAGCTGTGTGTCCAGGACAACGCCAGGCTTAAGACAGATGCTCCGAGGCCACGCTAACAGGTTAGAGACAGAGTCCACGGCGTGGGAGCTGACATCGACCGAGCACCTGCTGCGTGTCCAGGACAACGCTGGGGTCTTCGGCACTTCAAGGCAGGTGCTGGCTCCAGTTTCCAGGTGAGGTAACAGCTGGAGCAATGAAAGTGGGTTTCAAACTACGCCCTGTCTCTGTCTCCAAAGCTTATTCTCTGTTTTATGGTATGCTTAGCGGCCTCTATATGGAGAAGATATAAAAGCTCTTGCAGCATATTTCTAGTCCTAGAGCAGAAAAAACACCCTTTCAGGTAGATTCTGATGACTGTCTTTGAGGTCATCCCTCCTGAACTTTCTAGATGGGTGGATTTCATTGGACCACATTGGTATTAAGAGCTATGAAAAAAGAGACGGGACACAGCCTGTTACAATTTGAACCTTTTGTGAATCCCAGAAAAGATTATACTCTTGGAGCTAATCTATTCCTGTGGTTGAGGGACACTTTGATTGGACTGGGGTCAGCTGGGTTTGACTGGATCACTGCAGTGAGGCGGGACCTGGGGTGGGTCTCGGTCCTCTTGCTGGAGTCCATTATAAACAGGAGAGAAAAAGCTGCAGAGACAGAGAAACCTGAGAGGTGGAGAGGGGGGTCCCGGAGCCTGGAGACTGGAATCAACAGAGGCTCGGAAAGAGGCCCCCAAGAGCCTCAAAGAGAGGAGGCCCAGGGAAGAGGGGAGAGAAGAGCCATATCCCTGATCACCCACAGCTGAGCTTGGGGAGAAAGAGCCTGGAGGAGAAGGCAGAGACCAGAGAAGCAGATGCTCCATGCACCTTGCCACGTGACAGGAGTCCAGGGTTGCCAGCAGCTGACCTTCGGTGAGAGAGCATTTCACCTTCATAGCCTCAGAACTGTAAGCTTTTAACCTAATGATTCCCGTTATAACCAAGCAGATGTAGCTCAGTGGCTGAGCACCTGCTCCCCATGTACGAGGTCTCGGGTTCAAACCCTGGTACCTGTAAAAAAAATTCTCCTTATAAAAGCCAACCCATTTCTGGTATATTGCTTCTAGCAGCCTTTAGCAAACTATAACATGGGCTCAGCAACATGGACTTCCCCTCACCAAGGCTGACCTGGCTACAACCACTGCTGAGTGCCCAATTTGCCAGCAGCAGAGACCCACACTCAGCCTCCAATATGGCACCATTCCCCGAGGTGACCAGCCTGCTACCTGGTGGCAAGTTGATTATATTGGACCACTTCCATCATGGAAGAGGCAGCAATTTTTTCTAACTGGAATAGACACATCTTGCGGACATCGGGTTGTCTTCCCTGCATGTAAAAAATGCTACCATCCGTGGATGTACTGAGGGTCTTACCCACCACTGTTACATCCCACACAGCACTGCCTTTGATCAAGGAACCCACTTCACAGCAGCCACATGCTCATGGAGTTCACTGGTCTCACCATGTTCCCCATCACCCTGAAGCAGCTGGGATGATAGGAGGTGGAATGGCCTTGTGAAGACTCACTTACAGTGCCAACTAGGTGGCAGTACCTTGCAGGGCTGGAGCAATGTTCTCTAGGAGGCTGTATGTGCTCTAAAGAAGCATCCACTCAATGGTGCTGTTTCTACCATAGCCAGGATTCACAGGTCCAGGAATCAAGAGGGGGGAATGTTAGTGGCACCGCCAACTATTACCCCTGGTGACCCCCTAGGAAAATTTTGTTTCCTGTCCCTGCACCCTTAAGCTCTGCTGGTCTACAGGTCTTAGTTCTAAAATGAGGAGTGCTGCCACCAGGGAGCACAGCAATGATTCCATTGAACTGGACGTTAAACTGCCACCTGGCCACTTTGGGCTTCTTATGCCTCTGAATCAACAGGCAAAGAAAGGAATTACTGTACTGGCTGGGGTGATTGATCCTGACTATCAAGAGGAAATAGAGGGAAATGGATGTGGCTCAACTGGTTGAGCACCTGCTTCCATGTACAAGGTCCTGGGTTCAATCCCAAGTAGCTCCTAAAAGCAAACTGGGGGAGAGTGTAAACTACAATGTGAATTATAATCCATGCAGTGCAGCGGTGATCTAAGATGTATTCACTAAATGCCATGGATGTGCTGCAATGATGAAGGAGGTTGTTGATGTGGGAGGAGTGGGGTGGAGTGGGGTGTGGGGTATGTGAGAACTTCTTATATTTTTTAATGTAACATTTTTTATGATCTATGTAGCTTCAAAAAATACAATAAAAAGAAATAAATGCTCATAAAAAATAAATAAAAAATACCCCCCAAACCCCAAAGCAACAACAACAACAACAAAACAAATGAAAAAACCAACTCTCACTGGAGAGCATGTGTAGCTCAAGTGGTTGAGCGCCTGCTTCCCATGTACGAGGTCCTGGGTTCAGTCCCCAATACCTCCTGGAAAAAAAAAAAAGAGGGATTGAGACTGTACCTACACAATGGAGGTAGAGAAGCATCTGTCTAGAATACTGTAGATCCCCTAGAGCATCTTGTAGTACTACCATGTCCTGTGATTAAAGTCAATGGAAATTTGCAATAACCTTATCCAAGCAGGACTCACAATGGCCCAGAATCTTCAAAAAGTTTGCATCACCCTACCAGGCAAAGAACCACGGCCAGCTGAGGTGCTTGCAGAAGGTAAAGGGAACATGGAGTAGGTAGTTGCATTAGTCTGCCAAAGAAGTGCTGATGCAAAATACCAGAAATTGGTTGGTTTTTATAAAGGGTATTTATTTGGGGTAAGAGCTTACAGATACCAGGCCATAAAGCATAAGTTATTTCCCTCACCAAAGTCTGTTTTCATGTGTTGGAGCAAGATGGTTGCTGATGTCTTCAAGGGTTCAGACTTCTTGAGTTCCTCTCTTCCAGGGTTTTGCTTCTATCTAGGTTCAGAGTTCCTCTCTTTCCAGAGCTTGTTTCTTCCTGGGTTCAGGGTTCCTCTCTTCCTGGGCCTTGCTTCTGTTTCCTTTGCATGCTTACTTCCTGGGGCTCCGGCTTAAGGCTTCAGCATCAAACTCCAACATCAAAACTCTAACATCAGAAGCCCCCAACTCTGTTCTTTGCCATGTCTTTTATTTTTGAGTCCCCACCTACCAAGGGGTGGGGACACGAGGCCCTAATGACATGGCCCAATCAAAGCCCTAATCATAACTTAATCTCACCTAGGTTCAGACCAGTTTACAGACATAATCCGATATCTATTTTTGGAATTCATAGACATATCAAACTGCTACAGTAGTGGAAGATGGTAGTAGTAAATACAAACTTTGACCATGTGACCAGTCACAGAAATGAGGACTGTAATGGTCATGCATATTTCTTCCTTTTGTTTTGAGTAGGTTTGTATATGTACATAAAATGAATATCTTTGTTTTCTTCCCTGTTCTTTTTCCCTTATCATATGACATAAGCTGTATTAGATTCATGTCATAGTATTTAAGGATGTCAAGTCTAAGAGTGATTATTACCCAAGGACTTGTACCCTATTCTGGTGGGAATTAGTGTGTTTCCAGTTGTACACAGGACAAATGAATATTGTTAGGCAGATATATATCTGTTATTGTTTTTATTTAGAGACTAAGTATAGTTTAAGAGGATATGTATATCTCCTAAGTTAACAAAGGTTGCACTGTGATGGTCAGGCTAATGTGTCAACTTGGCCAGGTAATGGTGCCTAGTTGTTTGGCCAAGCAAGTACTGGGCTAAATGTGATGCAAGGGCATTTTGTGGACTTTAGTCATCAGTGACTAAAGTGATTGCATTGATGGCTGGTTACATCTGCAGCTATGGAGATTGCCATCAACAATGAAGGACAACTCATCCAATCAGTTGAAGGCCTGTAAAGGGGAAGTGATTTCAATATTGAGAACAAGAATTCCCATCTCTACGTCAAACAAACAGTGTCTCCTGGGGAACTCACCAAGAATCTTCATCAGAGCATCTGATTTACATGCTGCCCTATAAAATTTGGACTGGAACATTCCCACGGTTGTATGAGACAATTTTATAAAATCTCATACTATTTACAGTTATCTCCTCTCTGTTCTGTTTCCCTGGAGAACACTGACTAATACCAAGTCCACTTTACTGGATCAGAACAGTCACTTCAACAAATGGTGCTGGGAGAACTGCGTGTCCAGAACCAAAAGAATGAAAGAGGATCCCCATCTTACTCCCTGTACAAGAAAAAATTCAAAATGGATCAAAGACCTAAACAGAAAAGCCAGGACTCTAAGACTCCTAGAAGATAATGTAGGGAAACATCTTCAGGATCTTTGTGGGAGGTGGAGTCTCTTAAACCTTACACCCAAAGCATGAGCAACAAAAGAAAAAAATAGATAAATGAGGCCTCCTAAAAATTCAGCATGTTTACACCTCAAAGGACTTTAAGAAATGGGTAAAAAGGCTACTGGAGAAAATGGTAAAAAAGAAAAGAAAAAGAAAAAGAAAAAAAGCAGCCTGTTCAGTGTCAAAAAATATTTGGAAATCACACCTTTGATAAGGGTTTTATATGCATGATTTATAAAGAGATCCCACAATTCCACAATTAAAGGACAACCCAATTAAAAACGGGCAAAGGGCTTGAATAGATAATTTTGCTAAAGAATAAATGCAAATGGTGAAAAAACACATAAAAATGTTCAACATCACTATTAGGGAAATGCAAGTCAAAGGTACAATGAGATATCATTTCACACCTATTAGAATGTCCAGTATTAAAAAAAAAAATCAGAAAACCACAAGTGCTGGAGAGCAGGAAACTTTCTCCGCCTGGCCGCCGGGGAGGGCGTCGCCCGAGGTGGGGGGACCTCAAGAGTCCTTCTCAGGTCCTTGGGGGGGCGGACCCTGGTTTCCCCTCCACGACCCTCCAGGCGGAGGGAAGGTCTGAAGAGCTCGTTCCGTCCTCGCCAGCGGACAATCCTCCGTGTCCCCTCGGAGACTGCAGGCCCCGGTGCGCACCGGGCGGGGTGCCTTTGCCCGGCGTGTCCTTCGATGCGGTCACCCGAGAACACTTTCAGGGGGTCCCGCTGAGGCCGCCTCAGAGGGTCAAGGGAGCAGAGGGACTAGGACGCGAGCAGGTGCTCGGCCTTCAGGGCGCAGGTGCGCGGGGTCTTCTAGGGGGCGGAGTCGGGGGCGGACGCTGGAGCGGGAGGTGGTGCGCGGCGTGGATCCCGCCTCCCACCAGCGGAGGGCGCGGAGGACCAGTGGCGAGCGCCGAGTCTGCGGCCACAGGCCTGGACCAGGCGCGGCTTCGCGGGGCTTAGCGGTGCGAGTGGTCCGATGAGCAGCCCCTCTGCGGGGAGGGTTTCCTCAGAGAGCCTCGCCCGGGGGCCAAGCCTGGGAAGCCTGCAGGGTCGGGGCTTGGCAGGGTCTGGCCGGGGTCCCTCTGCCTCTGCCAGGAAGGCTGTGGGGGAGGCGAGGGGGGCGTGGGAAGCCGAGACTCCGGGGGCCTGGGGCCTCCTTCCAGCCTCCCACGGTGGAGTGTCCCCTTCCTGCTGTCCCTTCGCCACCCTGTACCTCACTTCACAGGAAAGCTCTTCTGCTGACTGCGAAGCCCACCTGCGCCCCCTCCCTCAGGCACGTGGACTCTGCCGTCCCGTCAAGGCAGAATTCCTTGGAGGATGGCTGGGTCGTTCTCCAGCGTGTTCTCCTCTTTGGTTGCCGGTGTTCTCCACCGTGTCCTCTTTGGTTGTCGCTCATTCTCCACCGTGTTCTCTCTGGTTGTTGGTCGTTCTCCATCGTGTTCTCTTTCGTTTCATCGTGTGGAAAGGGCACCTCTGGGTCCCACCCAGCACGTCTGAGTGGAGGAAGGTGACTTGGGGTCCCCAGGTCTGCACACTCTGTGCTCGGCCTTTCCCAGCCCTGCATAGTGGCTTTTCCTGGAGGAGCCTTTAAAAACTTGAGGGCAGGGACAGGCCACGGGGCCCAGGGAGGCACATGGGGTGGACACGCTGGCCTCTGGAGCCTGGGCTTCAGGTGACAAGCCACACCCCCCCCCCCCCCAGCAATGGGCTTGCTCCCTCCAGACGACTGGGGAGGCCACGCTCGGGTCCCTGGGGTGCTCAGGGGGTGGGTGAACATCACCCAAATTCTCCACATCTGCTGGGGGCACGGATTGGTGTCTGCTGGCCTGAGGGTCCTCAACAGACCCACCCTTCCTCACCCAGGGACCTCCCACCCACGATGAGTCTCCAGAACCTTTTCCAAAGCTTCACTCAGGTCCCCAAGTGCGCCACATGCTGCCCCAGCCTCACCCTGCCTGGAGCCCCTAGGCCCTCCCCAGCGCTGCTGGCCCCTGGGGTGGGGTCAGGGAGGTCCCAGCTGCATCTGTGTCTTAGGACGTGGTGGCTGGGGCAGTCCGAAAGCCTCCCCATCATCTGCCCCCTTAGGCGGCCTCCACCGTGCCCTGCCCAACCCTTTCGGACAGTGAGTCCCCAGAGGACGAGGCGGGGTCAGGAGCAGCTCCCTCCCGCCGTCTCTGCCCCTGGGGTCAGGAGCAGCCCCCTCCCGCCGTCCCTGCCCCTGGGGTCAGGGGGTCAGGAGCAGCCCCCTCCCGCTGTCCCTGCCCCTGGGGTCAGGAGCAGCCCCCTTCCGCCGTCCCTGCCCCTGGGGTCAGGGGGTCAGGAGCAGCCCCCTCCCGCCATCCTTGCCCCTGGGGTCAGGAGCAGCCCCCTCCCGCCGTCCCTGCCCCTGGGGTCAGGGGGTCAGGAGCAGCCCCCTCCCGCCGTCCCTGTCCCTGGGGTGAGGAGCAGCCCGCTCCCGCCGTCCGTGCCCCTGGGGTCAGGGGGTCAGGAGCAGCCCCCTCCCGCCGTCCCTGTCCCTGGGGTCAGGAGCAGCCCCCTCCCGCCATCCCTGCCCCTGGGGTCAGGGGGTGAGGAGCAGCCCCCTCCCGCCGTCCCTGCCCCTGGGGTCAGGGGGTGAGGAGCAGCCCGCTCCCGCCGTCCCTGCCCCTGGGGTCAGGAGCAGCCCCCTCCAGCCGTCCCTGCCCCTGGGGTCAGGAGCAGCCCCCTCCCACCGTCCCTGCCCCTGGGGTCAGGAGCAGCCCGCTCCCGCCGTCCCTGCCCCTGGGGTCAGGGGGTCAGGAGCAGCCCCCTCCCGCCGTCCCTGCCCCTGGGGTCAGGAGCAGCCCGCTCCCGCCGTCCCTGCCCCTGGGGTCAGGGGGTCAGGAGCAGCCCGCTCCCGCCGTCCCTGCCCCTGGGGTCAGGGGGTCAGGAGCAGCCCCCTCCCGCCGTCCCTGCCCCTGGGGTCAGGAGCAGCCCGCTCCCGCCGTCCCTGCCCCTGGGGTCAGGAGCAGCCCGCTCCCGCCGTCCCTGCCCCTGGGGTCAGGGGGTGAGGAGCAGCCCCCTCCCGCCGTCCCTGCCCCTGGGGTCAGGGGGTGAGGAGCAGCCCGCTCCCGCCGTCCCTGCCCCTGGGGTCAGGAGCAGCCCCCTCCAGCCGTCCCTGCCCCTGGGGTCAGGAGCAGCCCCCTCCCGCCATCCCTGCCCCTGGGGTCAGGGGGTCAGGAGCAGCCCCCTCCCGCCGTCCCTGCCCCTGGGGTCAGGGGGTCAGGAGCAGCCCCCTCCCGCCGTCCCTGCCCCTGGGGTCAGGAGCAGCCCCCTCCCGCCGTCCCTGCCCCTGGGGTCAGGGGGTCAGGAGCAGCCCCCTCCCGCCGTCCCTGCCCCTGGGGTCAGGAGCAGCCCCCTCCCGCCGTCCCTGCCCCTGGGGTCAGGGGGTCAGGAGCAGCCCCCTCCCGCCGTCCCTGCCCCTGGGGTCAGGAGCAGCCGGCTCCCGCCGTCCCTGCCCCTGGGGTCAGGGGGTGAGGAGCAGCCCCCTCCCGCCGTCCCTGTCCCTGGGGTGAGGAGCAGCCCCCTCCCGCCGTCCCTGCCCCTGAGGTCAGGAGCAGCCCGCTCCCGCCGTCCCTGCCCCTGGGGTCCGTGCAGGCCTCGTCCGCCTGCGCTCTGGCAACACCGCGTGGCCGCCTCGTGGAGGTGTGGCTGCCGCCCGGGCTGCCAATCCTGGGCTGCCCACAGGTGCCCGGCCCAGGTGGGCTGCCCGTTAGCACTGCCCAGCGGGCGTTCCTGCCGACGTCCAGTGCGGGGCGTCCCCTGCGGGCCCTGGGTCCCGGCGAGGCCGCCTGAGAGGCCGAGGGCGCGGCGGGAGCAGCAGTGACCGCGGGTCGCAGGGGCCCTTGGGCCGGTACCGGGGGCTCCCGACGCTCCTGGGCTTGGCGGGGAGGGCGGGCGGGGCGGCAGCTGACCTCCTGGTGGAGGGAGCCCGGCGGCGGGTCCAGCGCTCCGCTGCGCCCTTCCCTCCAACGCTGGGCGGTTCTGGGGATCCCCTAGGGACGCGGCAGGAGGGCTCGCCTCCTCGGCTCCGCCCAGCAGTCTGTGGGGTGGCCGCCCGCGTTTTCCGCCTTCCTCCCCACTCCCTCCTGCCTGGACTGTCCCTCTCTCCCTCCTCCCCCCGCATCTTGGCACGCACTCGGCCGGAATCCTCTGGCTCCGCCCCAAACCGCACCATCCCACTGAGGCGCCCACGCTCGCTCCGAGGCCCCTGGACGCTCTTCTCCCACTTCCTACTGAATTCTTATTACGATGTCGCCAGCCTTGTGCTTTTTCCTTATTCTCCTTCCCCGACACCGTGTGGTATTTGTCATTTCAACATCAAAGAGGACATCTCTATCCCGGAGGAGCTTGGGACGTCAGGATGACGCTCTCGCGGGTTCGCGCACACACCTTCGCCCACGGGCGGCACGAGGGCGCTGGGGGACGATGCACGCTCATCTCCACGTCGCCCCGTGCGGACAGCAGCTGGCCTCAGGACCAGGGGTAGCCAAATCCCGTACACCCCAGGCCTCCCTCACAGCTTCTGCCCAGTGTGCCCACGGCCTCCCACGGGCAGCCTAAGTCCCTCTCCGAAGGCTGGAAATCGAGGCTGGTGGGTCCCCGCGGCCCCAGCAGGCCTCGCAGCCCGGCCTGGACACCCTCGTTGCCCAGTCTCCACATCCACGACGGCAGCCCTGGCCCCGCCCGGTGGGCTCCAGGGCCCTCAGCACGGCGCCCCGGCACCTCGCTGTGTCTCGCTGCTCCCCATCTCCTTAGAGCTTTCAGAAAAATGTCCTGTGGACGCTCATCCCCCAGCCCCACCCCTGGTCGAAGACTGGCTGCGGGGTTTGGCGGCCGCCCCTCGCGCGTGCCCCACGAGGCTTTCCACGGCTGGGCTATCTGAGGCTCTGCGAGGTTGCCTGAGGCCGGAACTGGGGTCCGAGGGGAACCGCCTGGGCCAGGGTGGTCCCCAGGATTCTCTCCCCCACCCGGGGCCAGCCTTCGTGGAGGAGGGAAAGGCGGCCTGGGGTCAACTCTCTGCACGTTCTCTGGGCCCCTGTCCGGGTCGCTGACCCACGGGAGCCGTAGGGGCCGTGCAGGGCTCGCAGGACCCCACGGGAAAGATCCCCCCACGCCCCTGACCCCGCAGCTCCACCGGCAGCGGCGCTCGGCCCGGGCCGCCGCTCCCCCGCGCGCCTGCGCTCTGGGGCCACCGCGGGCCGCCTCGCAGATCGTCCCGGGAGGCGGACCCCGCGAGCGAGCGGAGGGGTGCGGGCAGCGGCGGGGTCACGGGGTCCGCCCCGAGAGTGCAGGACGGGGACCAGCTGTCCCCACGCCGAGTCAGGGAGACGCTCCGGGGAGGGAGAAGTGCTGTGTTCATTTCGGGGCCAGACTGTCAGGTGACGGTTCACGGGGTTGAGGGTGGCGACCCGCTGGACCCAAATCGCCTCAGCGGCCCCGAAGGCCTCGTGCGCCCGGTGCCTGGCGGCCCTCGTTCCGCCCCCCCCCCCCCATGCGCCGAGCCCCCCTGTTTCTGGAGGTCAGGAATTGCCAGAGGCGCCCGGGAGGCCCGGAGGGCGCTGGGGCTGCACCGTGGGAGGCCCGGGAAGCCCTCCCGGTGGGCGACGGTCCCCCACGTGCTCCTGGTCCCCTCTCCAAGCAGACTGCGCTCCCCAGGGCCAGAAGCCCTCGGCTTGTGTCTGTCCTTCCTTCCTCTGGTGGTTGTCCTCCATCGGGTCCTCTTTGAGACTGCGGCGGACGTGTCCCTCGAAGTAGGTACGACGGCAGGAAGGTGACGGGGGCTGGGGAGCCCCGGCGGAGCGTCCTGCGGGTGGGCTGTCAGGGTCGTGCTCGCCGGCCTTTCCCAAAACCTTCAGGAAATGTCCCAGACCCCTCATGAGGGCAGAGAGAGGCCGCAGGGTCAGAGGAAGGACGTGGGAGGTCCAGCCCCGGCCTCCCCGGGGGCCAGCGCCGTGGTCTGTGACGCCCCCGCCCCACCCACCCCGCTCAAGCACCGGGCGCCCCTCGGCCTTCCCGGGGACCAGCGCCGTGGTCTGTGACGCCCCCACCCCACCCACCCCGCTCAAGCACCGGGCGCCCCTCGGCCTTCCCGTGGTCTGTGACGCCCCCACCCCACCCGGGCCACAGGCACCCCTTGGCCTCCCCGGGCACTCTTGCCTGCGGTTCCCGTGGTGCCCCCACACCCCTCCCACCCGAGCAACGGGCTGGCCCCCCTCCACACATGGACGTCCTGGGAGCTCCCCCGGCTGTGGCAGGACTGCCCCGTGCGCCCCTGGCGGGGCTCGGGGGTTGGACAAACGTCACCCCAATTCCCCGCCTCCGCTAGGGGGGCACGTTTCCTCTCCAGCCGACCCTCGGGCGCTGGGCGTGGCGTCCCTTCGTCGGCCCCAATGTCCACCCGGCTCCCCGCCCACGTGAGCCTCCAGAACCTTCTCCAGAGCTGCCCTCTCCACTCCCAGCTGCGCCGCGCAGGCCGCAAGCGCCCTTGCCCTGCCTCGAGGCCCCGCGAGGCGCCCCGCGTCCGTCTCAGCGCGGGGAGCTGTTCTGGGCCCGATGCAGCGGCCCCCTGGGGACGTGGGGGCTGCCGGGGGACTGGGGGGCCGCGCCCTGACTCGACGGGGGCCTTCCCGGCTGGAAGCGGTGGGCAGCGCGGAGCCGAAAACCTGCGCTCGACCCCTTCAGGCGGCCGCCACCAGGCGCTGCCCGACCCTGCCCGCCAGGGTGGCCGAGGAGGACGAGGGGGTCAGCAGCCCCCGCCCCCGCCCCGGGGCGCCTCGGGTCCCTGCAGGCCTCGCCCGCCTGCGCCACCGCGTGGCCGCCTGGGGGATCGCCCGCGCCGGCCGCCCGCGGGTCCCACGTGGGAGATGCCGACCGGTGCCTGGTGCCTCCGCTGCCAGGTGGCACTGCCCGGGACGGGGACAGCGCGGCCCGCTTCCGGGCTCCACGGTGAGGGCTGGGAAGAGGGAGATGTGGGGTGCTGGGTGTCAGATTCGAGAGAGCCGGGGTGACTGATTACCTGAGTTGAGGCTGGAGGTGAGTCTTGGCTAAAACAGACCCCAGGTCATGAGCTGACCCTTGCATTCTTGCCCTGCTCTCCTGCCCCACGGGAGGTCTTGGGAGGAGGGGCCTCCCGGCCAGACCCTAACCGTCAACAGGTGTCCAATCGCCTCAGATGCCCATCAACAGGTGTAGCGCCAGAAATGCCGGGAGCTGTCCCAGTCCAGGTGGGTGCCCAGCATGGGACCTAGTGGGGCGGTAACAGGACAGACCAGAGGCCTCCTCTCTTCTCCCCAGGCCCGTGGCGAACCCTCAGTGCTGCCCGGGACCGGGGGAGGGCAGTGCCGCCCGCGCAGAGTCCTTGCTGTTGCCCCGGATATGGCTGAAGGCTCCCGCGTGTCCCGCAGGCGGCCCCCACCGCTCGCCCCAGCCCGGGCAATGGACCGTCTCCTAAGCCCCCTGGGCGCCTCGGGTCCGCATCACGTAGCTCTGGGAGGGTCCCGTGGGACATGGCTGGGCAGGTGAGCCCTCCTCGGAGCCTTTGAGGTGCCACCAGTAACCAAAATTTAACATAATAATGAATAATAATAAAAAAAGAAGCGTCAGCTGACAGTCTGGAGAGTGTGCGTGCAGCCAGCTGTTTGGTGTGTGGTATCACACAGTAAGGTGTCTCCACATAACAGGAACTGCTTATTCTCAAAACCTCTGTGCCTGCCAGCAGTTCTGCTGCTCCGGGCTGGGCTCAGCCGGGCAGTCCCCCTGGGCTGGGCTGGGGCTCACTCAGGGCAGCCGGGCAGTCCCCCTGGGCTGGGCTGGGCTGGGGCTCACTCAGGGCCCTTGGGCCGTCCCCCTGGGCTGGGCTGGGGCTCACTCAGGGCAGCCGGGCAGTCCCTCTGGGCTGGGCTGGGGCTCACTCAGGGCCCTTGGGCAGTCCCCCTGGGCTGGGCTGGGGCTCACTCAGGGCAGCTGGGCAGTCCCCCTGGGCTGGGCTGGGGCTCACTCAGGGCAGCCGGGCAGTCCCCCTGGGCTGAGCTGGGGCTCACTCAGGGCAGCTGGGCAGTCCCCCTGGGCTGGGCTGGGCTGGGGCTCACTCAGGGCAGCCGGGCAGTCCCCCTGGGCTGGGCTGGGGCTCACTCAGGGCCCTTGGGCAGTCCCCCTGGGCTGGGCTGGGGCTCACTCAGGGCCCTTGGGCAGTCCCCCTGGGCTGGGCTGGGGCTCACTCAGGGCCCTTGGGCAGTCCCCCTGGGCTGGGCTGGGGCTCACTCAGGGCAGCCGGGCAGTCCCTCTGGGCTGGGCTGGGGCTCACTCAGGGCCCCTGGGCAGTCCCTCTGGGCTGGGCTGGGACTCACTCAGGACAGCTGTGCCGTCCCCCTGGGCTGGGCTGGGGCTCACTCAGGGCCCCTGGGCAGTCCCTCTAGGCTGGGCTCAGCTGGGCAGTCCCTCTGGACTGGGCTCACTTAGGGCAGCTGGCTGGAGTTGGCTGCTCTAGGGGAGCTCTGGCAGGGGCAGCCATCCTGGGCCAGTTTCCCACACTCCAGCAGGCTGGTCCCGGCTCACCCTCAGGGGGATTGTACGAGCTAAAGAGAAAGCACCAGGGCTCACAGCCTTCCTGAAGCCTGGCGCCCTGTCCCTCTGCTCCTCCCACTGGCCAGTGCAGGCCACACCAGCCCAGACTCAGGGAGCGAAAACCACCCACCTCCAGGCAGAGGAGCTGCAGTCACGCTGCGAGGCGGGTGGGAATTCCACCTCGGAATTCTACTGTGGCCAGCAGTTTCCATGAAAGTCAGTTTGTGTTCATTACAAACATCATCTTACGTAAAAAGCCCCCAGAGCTTTTAAACCTGTGTCCTTAGTGCCTTTTGTGATTTTCTGTCTCAGTGGTCCTTGGCCAGTACAAGAAATCTACCTAATTCCATAAAGACTGTCCCCTGGGGAATTATTTTTGGACTAGCAGGTGACAGTAACATATTTATATCCAAATGCATCTGTGCCGTCACTGAATCCTACAAAATGTGCTTTCTAATGACTTGACTTACAAAGGAGTTTGGGGTTTGGGGGGCCTTGTGGTGCTTTGGGTATCTTTTTGGGGATTTAATGATTCTGCAAAGACTGGCTTCAAATGAGGTAACAAAAAGAGAAAACAAATTTAAATAGTTACTTTTTTTGTTTTTGTTTCCCCTGTCTTTTAATAGCTCTCAGAAGACTTTCAAAACCTTAGCAGAATAGAAAATTGAGCTCGTTCAAGGAAAAATGCATGATTTCAGTTGTGATTATTAATTTGAAATAAGTAAATATCAAAAGTTAAAATCAGTTTATAATAGCAAAGTAAATAAATGAAACTGTATGCTTCCCTCCCACTACAGCTCTTTGTAAATGTCTGGGTTAAGTTCTAAAATCTTTCACATTATTATTGTATTTAATGCTTAAAATTTTCATCAAAATAATACATGCATGTATAAAAAAGTAGAAAGATCTATAGTGAAAAAATCCATATTCCGTATCCAGTTTTTTCCTGAAAGGCAAATAAATCCAAAATGTTCTATTATACACACACACACACACACACACACACACACATATATACTGATATTTCCTCTTTAATTAAGGAATATTACTTGCCTTCCTGGGTGGAAAATGAAGATTTTATCTTAAAGCTATCCGCTACCTCCCTTCCCTGCCTTTCAGTCCTGAACTTGATCTCTTTTCATCTTTCCTTTTTCTGCATTTGGCAGGCTTTTATCTCTCCTTTCCATCGACTTTGGACCAGATCCTTCCATTCCCATGGCGCGGCATGCAAGTGCAGGTGCTGACACTACTTCCCGCTGGGTCCCGTGTTCTCCTACCTCCTATCCCTCTCCCGGAACTTTTAAAAAAAAAATTTTTTATTATTGATTTTGTAAAAATATTACATTAAAAAAATATGAGGTCCCATTCAACCCTACCACCCCCACCCCACCACTCCCCCCCCAGCAACCCTCACTCCCATCATCATGACTCATCCATTGCACCTGGTAAGTACATCTCTTTTGCACCTGGCTCCTTAACCACTGTTGAATCGCCAGGGTTTTCTTTATGTCTGAAAACACCATTGCTTCAACTGTTTTCACTGAAGCAAATTCAATGAGCCTATGATTATTAGATGCTTCAGTCTCGACTGGGAAAAGATTTTCAGCCAATACGTATGAATGAGATATCCCATAGCACCTGGAGAAATATTTTCCTGGACTTTAGCTCCTGAGCCATTTAATGATTATTCTAAATTGTTTTTGTTTTTGTTTTTTTTCATTTAAAAAAATTACAGGAAAACCACATACTGATAGAAAAATGTAAACTCCATAGACATGTGCAATGTAAAAATGCCTGTCTCAACTTGGGGTGTGGCACCAGGACAGGCAGGGTCCTGTCACCCCCAGGGACCGCCCGACGTGCACAGTTTGGGTGGCCAGACCCACTGACATGCACATTGGTTTCCTGTTTCATTCAGTAACGGATAATGCTGTCATGTCCATCCCGTATACCTAGTATGTGTGTATTTCTGTAGGGAACATGCACAGCAGAAATGTTGGGTTCCAGGACATGGAAACTTTATATTTTCATCACTAATGATAATTTCCCTCCCAAGAGGCAGTACAAATTTATATATCCCACAAAAGTTTGTGAGAAAGCATTTTGCTGCAACATGTTATTTTCAATCTTTTAAAAAGTGTTTTTACCAACATAATGGGTAAAAAATGGCATTTCATTATTTAACTTGCATGTGCTTAATCACACGTGAGGTAGAATATATTTTCACATGTTAGATGCTATGTCATTACTTTAAAATGTTTTACTATTATCCTTTGCTAATCCATATATGTTTCGAAAATAAATTAACAATATTGATATTTTCCCATTTATACATCCCTTCATTTAACAAATGTTTGTTGGACAGCTATTATGTTCTCAATGTTGTAATATAGTAATGTGTGGTTTTAATCCATCTGCATTGGATTATTGAATCTGTGGGGCAACTGACAACTTTAGGTATTAGGTCTTTTCAATCACCAAAATGGTTATCCTCATATTTTTTTGGTGAGTTTTCATGTATTCCTTATTAAACATTCACATTTTTATTTAAATTTCTTCTCGGCATTTTATAATGTCTGTGGCTATTATGAATGGAACGACTCTATTAATTTGCCTGTGGATCACATGTCAGAGATGAGCAGCTCTTGACTGCGCATTGGGAAGGCTTCTGGACGGGCACCCTGTCTTTGGCCGGCTGCCAATGCCTGGCAATCCCATCCCCAGGGGCGTGATCTTGTAGTGGTCGTCTGAGCCCTCTGCCCTTTTCCTAGGCTCTGCTGCATGACCATGGAGCAGCCCCAGGCTCTGCCTTCCCTGTTGGATGATTCCGCCCCAGCCCCTCAGGCCGACTGAGAATGGCAGTTGGTGGGAGAGCCTACCTGCAGTTCCTTCTCAGGTGTGTATGCAGGAGACGGACCAGATCTAGACACCCCCTGTATCTTTGCCACTTATTTCTCCAGAGGAGACACATTCTAACTGACTGCTGTTTTAAAGTTCCTGGGAGAATTTTGTTTTTGCAATTATCAAAGTTAGGAGAAGTACTTGCAACTTTTGATAAGGTTCTTGGAATCTCCAGGCCTGGTTAGCAAACCTCTTAGGGGACTTTTGCTGTGCTGGAGATGAGAGGAGCTGAAGACAGTCCAGACCCATCGGCCCACACAAAGGTTTCTGACAGTCTGTCTGCATAGTAAAATGACCTAATTCATTCTGTGGGATAAAGGCATGATGGAGCCTTTGCTTTCCTGGTAGAAGAAGACAGTGAAGAAAAAGAGAAATGCTGTGGCTTCTCTGTGCTTTGTTCCTCTCCTGCCAGAAGGACAGCAATAGCTTAGTCCAGTAAATTAATCTAAAATGAACTTCAAGTCTTGCCTTAACTTGAGTCCCAGTAATTGACTTGGAAGGACTCAGTGTTGTTTGAGGGGTGAGGAACTGAGGATGGTTATCCACCCACTTGTGTCCTCCTGGGCATCCTCCCAAGTGGAAAGGGTAACCATATAACCAGGTGGGGGTGGGGCAAAATGTTGAGTAATTCACCCCAAGTGTTCCATGCATGGTTAACTCTCCGACAGAGGTCTTAGTGCAGTTATATGGAGTTCTTTCATGATACCCAGGTGGGTAGATAAGATGGTTGGGTCTGCCTGAGAAATACTGTGCATTGCAGGAGAAGTTGTCCTGCTTTCTGACCCCCTCAGCCACCTCTGTGCACCTGGACCAACCACCAGCCACCAGGGTCATGTGGCAGCTGGCACCTGCTGCTCACCACTAGGGCCAGAGGTTTAACATCCAAGGGTGGGAGTAGCTATAGTAATATCAGACAAAATAGACTTTAAATGCAAAACTATTGTAAGAGACAAACATGGACACTATATATCAATAAAAGGGATACTCTTTTAAGAAAAAGAACAATTATAAACATTTATGCACCTAAGCAGGGTGCCTCAAAATACATGAGGCCAACACTGGAAAAACTAAGTGGAGAAATAGATGCCTCTACAATTGTAATGGGAACTTTAACACACCATTATCACCATTAGACAGAACATCCCGACAGAGAATCAATAAAGAAACAAAGACTTTGAATAATACATTAGAGGATCTGGACCTAATAGACCTATACAGAACACTACACCCAAATACAGTGGGATATACATTCCTCTTGAGGGCACACAGATCATTCTCCAAGATAGACCATGTGCTAGGCCACAGAAAAATTCCCGATGAACTCAGAAAGACTGAAATTATACAGAGTAACTTCTCTGACCACAATGGAATGAAGCTGGAAATCAGTAAGGGCCAGAGAACAAGATTAGGCACGAAGATATTGAAGTTAAACAACATGCTCTTAGGCGAGCAGTGGGTCAAGGAGGAAATTGCAAAAGAAATCTGTAACTACCTTGAAATGAATGAAAATGATGACACAACATATCAAAACCTATGGGATGCAGCAAAAGCTGTGCTGAGAGGGAAATTCATAGCCATAAATGCATATATTAAAAAAGAAGAAAGAACTAAAATTGAAGACCTATAACTGCATATTTGGAGGAATTAGAAAAAGAACAACAAACTAACCCCAAAGAAAGTAGAAAGAAGGAAATAACAAAGACTAGAACAGAACTAAAGGAAGTAGAAAATAAGAAAGTTTTAGAAAAAAATTAAAAAAGCCAAAACCTTGTTTTTTGAGATCAATGAAATTGACAAAGCCTTAGCTAGACTGAAAAAGAAAAAAAGAGAGGCAATGCAAATACACAAAATAAGAAATGAGGAAGGGGATATCACTACTGACCCCACAGAAATAAAAGGTATAATAGAAGGATACTTTGAAAAAGTATATGCCAACAAGAAGGATAATTTAGAGGAAATGGACAAATTCCTAAAACACACAAACAGCCTACATTGGTGAAAGAAGAAACTGATGAACTCAATAGGCCAATCACAACCTCACAACTAAGAGTCCACTACCAGAAGACTTCATAGATGAATTCTACCCAACAATCCAGAAAGAAGTAACACCAATCCTGCTTAAACTCTTCCAAAAAATGGAAGTAGAAGGAACATTGCCTAATTCATTCTATGATGCCAAATTTACCCTAATACCAAAGCCAAACAAAGACACCACAAGAAAGGAAAATTACAGACCAATCTCTCTAATGAACTTAGATGATAAAATCCTCAACAAAATACTTGCTAATTGTATTCAATGACACATAAAATGAATTATACACCATGACCAAGTTGGTTTCATCGTGGGTATGCAAGGATGGTTCAACATAAGACAATCAATCATTATAATACACCACATAAAGAGATTGAAGAAAAAATCACACGATCATTTCTGTAAATGCAGAAAAAGCATTTGACAAAATACAGCACCCTTTCTTGATAAAAACACTGCAAAAAATAGGAATAGGACACTTTCTGAACATTGTAAAGGGTATATATGAAATACCCAGAGCCAACATCATATTCAATGGTGAAATCCTAAAATCTTTCCCTCTAAGATCAGGAACAAGACAAGGATGCCCATTATCACTGCTCTTATTTAACCTTGTGTTAGAAGTACTTGCTTGAGAACTGAGGCAAGAAAAAGACATAAAAAGGAAGAAGTAAAAATTTCATTATTTGTAGAAAACATGATCCTATACATAGAATGCCCTGAGAAATTTACAACAAAGCTTCTAGAATTTATAAATGAATTCAGTAAAATCGCAGTTATAAGATCAATGTGCAAAAATCAGTAGCATTTCTGTACATCAATAATGAACAATCTGAGGGGGAAGTCAAGAAAAAAAATACCATTTGCAATGGTAACTGAAAAAATCAAATACCTAAGAATAAATTTAACAAAAGATGTAAATGACTTATACACAGAAAACTACCACAACACAGTTAAAGGAAATCAAAGAAGACTTAAATAAATGGAAGAATATTCCCTGTCCATGGATAGGAAGACTAAACATCATTAAGATGTCTATCCTACCCAAACTAATTTACAGATTTAATGCAATCCTAATAAAAATCAACACAGCATTCTTTTGCTGAATTGGAAAAACTAACTACGAAATTTATTTGGAAGAGGAAGAGGCCCCAAATAGCCAAGGACATATTGGAAAAGAAAAACGAAATCAGAAGAATCATACTACCTGACTTTAAAACACAATGCAAAGCTACAGTGGCCAAAATTGCATGGTATTGGCACAAGGTTAGACATACTGACCAATGGAATCAAATTGAGAGTTCTGATATAGATTTTTGCATACACAGACATCTGATATTCAACAAGGCCACTGAGCCCACTCAACTGGGAGAGAATGGCCTCTTCAACAAATGGTGCTTGGACTGGATATCCATATCCCAAAGAATAAGAAAGGAATACCAACTTACACCTTATAAAAACTAACTAAAGATGGATCAAAGATTGAAATATAAGAACCAAGACCATAAAGACCTTCCAAGATAATGTAGGGAAGCTTCTACAGGACTTTGTAATAGGAAATGTCTTCATGAGCTTCACACCCAATGCATGAACAATGAAAGAAAAAAATAGATAAATGGGACTGCCTCAAAATCAAAACCTTTTGCACCTCAAAGGAGTTTGTCAAGAAAGTGAAAAGACTACCTACCCAATGGAAGAAAATATTTGGTAACCATATATCTGATAGGAGCCTGATATCCAGCATATATAAAGAAATCTTATATCTTGAAAATAAAAAAAAACCAAACCACCCATTTAAAAAATGGGCAAGTGATTTGAGCAGACCCTCTCCAAAGAAGAAATACAAATGGCTAAAAAGGACATGAAAAGATGCTCAACATCATTAGCTATTAGGGAAGTGCCAATCAAAACTACAGTGAGATACCATTTTATACCCATTAGACTGGTGGCCATCAAAAAAACAGCAGATTGCAAGTGTTGGAGAAGATGTGGAGGAATGGGAACCCTCATCCACTGCTTCTGGGAATAGTCCAGCCATTGTAGAGGATAGTTTGGTGGGTTCTTCAAAAAACTAACTATAGAGCTGCCATATCATACAGCAATTCCACTGCTGGGTATATACCCAGAAGAATTGAATGCAAGGACATGCACAAATACATGCACACCAACATTCATAGTGGCATTATTCACTATTGCTAAAAGTTGGAATCAACCCAAATGTCCATCAACAGAAGGATGGCTAAAAAAATGTGGTATATATACACTGGAACATTACTCAGCTGCAAGAAGAAATACAGTACTAACACACAGGATAACGTAGATGAATCTTGAGGACCTTGAGTGAAGGTCAGTCTTGAGTGAAGCAAGCCAGGCATTGAAGGACAAATATTACATGACCTCTCTGATATGAATTAAGCAAATTGAGGAGACTCAGAGAGCTAGAGTCTGGAAGATAGATTTATAGGAAATAGGGAGAAGAATGAGCCAATATGGGCAAAATCTATGATAAGGGGGAAGTGAGTAACTGTGCAGTGAAGGGATATGACAGGAGTGTAGTGATACTATTGGTTTGGGTGGGGCAGGCTTGACAGAGGGCTAGGGTGGGGAGGATGGGTTGGATGGTCCATGGAACTGGGGGGAGTGTTGGGGGAGGCAGCAGGTGAACACTGAGGATCGGCGGGTACGTGGTTGAAACTGCAATGTTGAGAAAGTTCTTTTGGCAATATGACAAGGAAGGGTTACTGGTTTAGGGTACAGATGGGGCATCTGGGGCAGTCTTCTAGGGAATATGCAAGTGACCGTTTTGTCATCGTGTGTTGTATCAGTGGGTGGACACCCATATAATGAGCGGGAAGGAATTAGATGCCCATCCTCCGGAGGCCCAATATGTTCTCAAACAGAGGAGAGGGTGTCTCTTGAGAGTATGGGTGGTTCCTAATAGGGAAGAACAAACTAGTGTGTCAAGCTTTCAGCATTGTTGCAAGTATCTATGAATCTTATCCTTCAAGGAGTGTAACCTGGTGGTTGCTGTGGGCCCTGAGGTGAGGGGAAGGGAGGAATACAATAGATGAAAGAGTGCATATTTAGGGGGCAATGAAAGTGTTATTCATGATCTTGCAATGATGGGTATAGGCCATATTAAATTTCACCAAATATGTATAAAAGAGTATGACCTAAAATGTAAACCATAATGTAAACCATTGACCATGGTTAGTAGCTATGTTTCAGTATTTAAACATCAATTGTATTAAATGTACCACCCACATGTAAAAAATTTATTAATATGGGAGGAGGAAAAAGGGGGAGGATGTTGGGTACATGGGGGTCCCCTTTATTATGTATGTGACTTTGCTGTGACCTAAAACTATGAAGACAAAATGAAAAAAAATAAGACACTGGGGAAGAAATGGAAGAAAATGTTACTTTACATATAGGACAACAGATACTACAGTGATGAAAGGTAAAATGTCAAAAAAATTTTTAATATTTTTCACTATTTTTTCAATATCTCATTTTCAACTTTAGTTTAGTTTTAGTTTTTCTAAATGATTATGTATTTTATTTCTTATGTTTAAACCGCATATTGTTATTTCATTTTTCTATTAATTGTATTTGGTGATATTCTTGGCTTCATTTATGAAGTTTTGGATCACAAGAAGGGTTATAACTATGGCAGGGAAGGATCATTGGTGTGGGGTGTCAGTGATAGGGGATATATTGGAGGAAGTACACCCGGGCATACATATAAGGTATATATATGTGTTCCAGTATTCATGGTTCATTGCCATAGTGGGTAGGGAGTTACACAATAACCAAAAGAATATTGAATTCCCATCCTGTGGAGTTCTGGCACATTCTTTAATGGAACAGCAACAATCCCTCAAGTACAGGGGCAATGACTAATGAAGAAGGATGATTCATTGATGGGTCCTTGATATTGATGACTATGCTTATGAGCCTTTGCTCTTGAAATGGCAATTTAGCCTAGTATTGTAGGGTGTCTAAGAGTTACCCCCAAGAGTCTCCATGTTGCTTAAATGTGGCGTCTCTCTGAGCCAAACCCAGCATATAAATGCATTACCTTCCCCCCAGCATGGGCATGACTCCTGGGGATGAGCCTCCCTGGCACTGAGGGATTACTACCAAGCAATGGCTGGTGATGCAACTGGAAAAAGACCTTGAATAAAAGCAGTAAAGGTAAAGACAAATGAGTTTATATGGCTAAGAGACTTCAAAGTGAGTCAGGAGGTCATCAGAGAGGTAATGCTTATGCATGTCTCAGCAGGATCTCACAAATTGCCAAGGTAGATACTATCCCATATAGTGGGGCTCCTGAGGGCTCATGAGACACCAGGTCCTACGGTCATGGGAAATAGCTCCAGAGTTTGTCATCTTGTTGGTGGGCCCTACTTTGCAGTTTGTGCTCCCAAGTATGAAGAGTTGGACTCAGAAGTGACTTCTCTACACATGACTCTTTTGTCCCTTTTATTTGAACCTATAGTAGATGCTGGACTTGGTAGGTGTACATTCAAGAGACTTGAATCTCTGGGCTGTCTATGTGCCTGCTGGGCCTAAGCCTCAGTGGAGTTGCAACACCTACTCTCTGGTTCATTGGACTCACCCAGGACAACTAACAAGGAGGTGAAGATGGACAACCACCACACCAAGGAACTGAGAGAATCTACAACTACAAGCAAGAGAGTCCTGTTGTGTAAAATTTTATGGAACGGAGATGGAGATAAGAGTCAGCAGCCAGGATAATTAGTAGTAAGGAGGACGAAGCTCGCTCAGGCATTCAGCAAAGCAGAGTCAGCTCCATGCTTTTATTTCATATTAGTACAATGATGCTTATATATGAAGCTGTTTTAGACTTTTACGAAAACAGCAGGTGTCTCTAGTTCTGCCTCCAAAAACACGCCATCTTTTAATTAACCGGATGTACATCCTTATAAGGAACAACAGGCACTTCAGGGGAAAAGTGGGAGGTGTGGGAGTGGGGCATATGGGAACCCCTTGTATATATCTATTTTTTATGTAACATTTTATGTAATCTAAGTATCTTTTAAAAATAAAATAAAATAAAATATAGCTGGGTTTAAGCCTACCAACCTGCTGTTTGTTTTCTATTTTTCCCATTTATTATGTGTTTCTTTATTACCCCTTTTGCCTTTTAAAAAATAATCAAGTTTATTTATGTTTTATTTTTCAATTTTCCATATTATCACATTAGTGATGCATTCTTTATTATTTTCTTATTATGCTAGTGATCACAGTGGGCATCACTGTATTGCAATCTTCTTGAGATTAGTACTTTTACTACTTCCTGAGTATTGCAAGAATCTTTCAATAGATTAATCGACCCCTTTTTCTTCCTCTGTGCTACTGTGGTCATGTATTTTACTTCTGCACGTCTTATAAAGCCTACATGGCATTATTAGTATTGCTTTAAACAGTCAGTGGTTACTGTTCACCCACATGCTCACCCAGTCTGGAGCTTTTCATTTTCTCCTTCAAGTCCTGGTGGCCGTCAGCATTCGATCCCCTTCAGCCTGAAGAGCTCCTCCAATGTTTCTTGTTGAGCAGGTCTGCTGGTGAAACAACCTATGACCACTTGCTTTTCCGAAAACTTCTTTATTTTGCCTTCATTTTTGGAGGTTATGTTCACCACATACTGAAAGAAAGGTTTTTGTTTTGTTCTTTCCATCTTCTTGGAAGATGCTATTTGTGTTCTGGCTTCTATAGATTCTGTTAAATTCTGGTGTCTATAGATTCTGTTGAATGGTTGCCAGTCTTTTTGTTATTCCACTGATATGGTGCCATTTTCCTCCTCTGGTTATTTTTTTATATTTCTATTTCTATTAGAGACATTGTAGGTTTAAGAAAAATCATGAGGTAAAAATAGAGTTCCCATATACTCTCCCTCACTCACAGTTTTCCCAAAGTTATCAACACTTCACATTAGGATGGTACATTTTTTAACAACTGAAGAAAGAATATTATTATAATTGTACTATTAACTATATTCCATAGTTCACCTTGGGGTTCACTGTTTGTGTTTTACAGTGAATTTTTAAAAATTATTACTCTACTAACATATAAACCCTAAAATTTTCCCTTTTAACCACATTCAAGTATATAATTCTGTAGTGTTAATTACATTCAAAATGTTGTGCTACTATCACAAAAAATTTCTTTTATTTCAAACACAAATTCTCTATTGAATAAACATTAATTCCCCATTCCCTATCCTCACCCTGGCTCCTGCTAACCTGAATTCTAGTTTCTGACTCTGCTAATTTGCTTATAGTAATTATTTCATATCAGTGAGATCATACAATGTTTGTACTTTAGTATCTGGCTTGTTTCTCTCAAAATGTTGTCTTCAACGTTCATCCATGTTGTCATATATATCAGAACTTCATTCCTCTTTAAGACTGAATAATATTCCATTGTATTTATGTACCACAATTTGTTTATCCATTCATCTGTTGATGGACACTTGGCTTGCTTCCATATTTTGGAATTTTAAATAGTGTCACTTTGAATCTTGGTGTGCAAGTGTCTGTTCCAGTCCCTGTTTTCAATTCTTTTGGGTGTATACCTAGAAGTGGGATTGCCAGGTCATACGGAAATTCAATACCTTCTGAGAAGCCACCAGACTCAGAACTCGCAGTGGCAGCATCATTTTACAATTCAGACCAATCAACCATGAAGGAGTGCTCCTATTCTCCATATCCTCCCTAACACTTGTTATTTTCCTTTTTTTTTTTTTTTTTTTTTAAATAGTAGCCTTCTAGTGGGTGTAAAGTGGTACCTCATTGTGTTTTTTTAAAATTTTATTTTATTTATTCATGTTTTAAAAAATATTATATTCAAAAAATATGAGGTCCTCATTCACCCCGCCCCCCCCGGCCCCACCCCACCACTCCCCCCACAGTAACACTCTCCCCCATCATCATGACACATCCATTGCATCTGGTGAGTACATCTCTGAGCATCACTGCACCCCATGTCCTATGGTCCACACCATAGCCCACACTCTCCCACGTTCCATCCAGTGGGCCATGGGAGGACATACAATGTCCGGCAATTGTCCCTGGAGCACCACCCAGGACAACTCCAAGTCCTGAAAATGCCTCCACTTCTCATCTCTTCCTCCCATTCCCCGCACCCAGCAGCCACCATGTCCACTTTTTCCACACCAATGCCACATTTTCTCGGTTATTAACCACAATAGTTCATGAATAGAATATCATTAAGTCCACTCTAATCCTACTGTATTCCTCCTTCCTGTGGACCTTGGCTTGGTTGTGTCCATTGCACATCTATGTCAAGAGGGGGCTTAGATTCCACATGGATACTGGATGCAATCCTCCTGCTTTCAGTTGTAGGCACTCTAGGCTCCATGGTGTGGTGGTTGACATTCTTCAACTCCATGTTAGCTGAGTGGGGTAAGTCCAATAAATCCGAGTGTAGGAGCTGAAGTGTGTTGAGGCTCAGCGCCTGGCTATCATATTGTCAGTCCAGAGATTCAAATCCCTTAGATATATCTTAAACCCCAGCACCAACTACAATTCCAGTAAAGTAGCATGAAAGGCTTGTGAAAAGAGATCACATCTGAGTCCAGCTCCATCACGCAGAAACACCAGCTCCAAAGAAGGGCCAACTGACATGGGAGTGAACTCCATCTGCCATGACCATAGAACCTGTGGGTCTCTTTATCATTGTGGTTTTGATTTACATTTCCTTAATGGCTAATGATCGTGAGCATCTTTTCATCCTTTTTTGGTCATTTGGAGACCTTCTTTGGAGAAAAATCTGTTGGGTTGTTTTCTCAGTTGAGTTGTTCTTTTTTTGTTATTGAGTTGTAGGATTACTAAGGTATATTAAGCCTTAGTGGATTCCAAATATTTTCTCCCACTCTGTAGGTTGTTATTTGACTTTCACAATGAAGTCCTTTGAAGCAGAAACATTTTCAATTTTGATGAAGTCCAATCGATCTAATTTTTCTTGGTCATTAGATATGAAGTCTAAGAAACTCTATTGCCTAACACAAGGTTTTGAAGATGCTTCCCTATGTTTTCTTCTAGGATTTGTATAGTTTTGGCTCCTATATTTAGGTCTTTGATCCACTTTGAGTAATTTTTTTTTGTACAAGTATGAGATAGGGGTTCACCTTCAATTTTTTATATTTGTATGTACATCTTTCCATGTATAGGATCATGTCATCTACAAATAGGGAAAGTTTCACTTTTTCCTTTCCAATAAAATGACTTTTCTCTCTTTCTCTTGCCTGATTGCTCTGTATATAACTACCACACAGGGCTGATAACAGTGGTGACGGGGCATCCTTGTCTTGTTCCTGATCCTACAGGAGCGCTTTCAGTCTTTTGTCATTGAGTGTGATGTTAGGTGAGTTTTTCATATATGTCCTTTACCATGTTGAGAAAGTTCCTTTCTATTCCTAGGTTTCTAAGTGTTTTTATCGAGAAAGGGTGTGGACTTTGTCAGATGACTTTTCTGCATCAGTTGAGATGATCATGTGGTTTTATCCCTTCATTCTTTCAATGTGATGTATTACATTAATTGCTTTTTTATGTTGAAATACTTGCATACATGGGATAAATTCCACTTGGTCACGGTATAGAATTCTTTTAATTCATCCTGGACTCCTAAGCCCACGGTCCCTCCAAGGCTGCACGAGAAATGCCAGGTAATTCCAGACGGCTGGTGGCCCCCGGCGCCCTCCGAAGGCTCGCGGTGCCGGCCCCACGCTGCACGCAGCTGCCACGCAGGGGCAGCTGTTCCGCGGCCGTTTCCCTGGAACCCGAAGGCTGCTGCCGTGGGCAGGGGGCACAGACGCCGGATTTCCCCGGACGGGTGGCCCAGGTGAGGCGGGAGATGCTGCCGGTGAGCCGGTGGGGGCGGAATCGGCAGGAAGGGGGGCGTGGGGGTGGCTCGGGGAGGTGGGGGCGGCCGGTGGGGCCTGTGGCGGCCGGGAGGTGCCTCCGAGAAGGAGCACAGGCGGCCCTGGACTGAGCTTCTGCCCTGGACCTGCCCCTTGGGGCCACTCGTGGTTTATCCACCTGCAGAGCAAGCCCGACCGGGGAAGAGGCTTCAGGCCGAGCCCGGTCACGGGAAGAGCACAGGGGCTGGGTAAAGATCTGGGATCAGGGAAGCGGCCTTGGCCCAGTGGTTAGGGTGTCTGTCTACCACATGGGAGGTCAGCGGTTCAAACCCCAGGCCTCCTTGACCCGTGTGGAGCTGGCCCATGTGCAGTGCTGATGGGCAAGGAGTGCCCTACCACGCAGGGGTGTTCCCGAGTGGGGGAGCCCCACGCGCAAGGAGTGCGCCCAGTAAGGAGAGCCACCCAGAGCGAGAGAAAGTGCAGCCTGCCCAAGAATGGCGCCGCACACATGGAGAGCTGACACAACAAGATTACGCAACAAAAAGAAACACAGATTCCCATGCTGTTGACAACAACAGAAGCGAACAAAGAAGATGCAGCAAATGGACACAGAGAACAGACAACCGGGGCAGCAGAGGGGGGAGGGGAGAGAAATAAACAAATAAATTTAAAAAAAAAGATTCAATACTGGCGGGGCCGGAAGGGCCCCTGTCCAGTAGCAGATCCACAGTGGACAGCAGCTGTCAGCGCCTTATTGAAATGTGGCGTCGCGGGTGCAAAACAGCCGTGGCGCGGGTCTGGCCAGGAGGTCGGCCCTGGGCTGGGACCCTGAGCGCGGAGGCCGCGGCTGGGGTCAGCGTAACTGTTACTGGAAGGAGGCGCGCGGGGGTGAGCACCGGGAGGAAGGAGGCCGGCAGCTGTGTGTGTGTGGGGGGAGGTGCGGGTGTGTGCGCGGGGGTGGGCAGCCGCGGGGCTCGCGGCAGGGATGGGCCCTGGGAGACTGGGAGCTGCTCACGGGCCGGTTCTGCGGGCGAGCCCGAAGCCTCCGGGTGTAGACACTCTTTGAAGCCTCTGATCCAGCTATGCTGGGAAGGGGTGGGGTGACACGAGCAGTCCACTTTTCAGCGGTTCTGAATCACTTGGGGTCCTCGGGTGTGAGCAGAGAAGCTGCCCTTGGCTCACCTGGGTCTTGCGACCGTGGGGGAGGCTGGGCCAGGCCTGGGAACCTTCTGGAATTGCTTGTACGGGGCCTGGAGGGGCGTGTACTGGGCAAGCCCACCCTCCTGCAGACCCTCGCCAGGGCTGCAGGCTGCCCTGGCTTTGGGGCTTCCAGGTGAGGTGCCACCAGGATCACCCTCGACCCCCAATTAGTTTTCAGCGGTGGGACGAGGACAGGGGTTCTTGTCCAGGTGGAAATTGGGGTGGGGGTCCCACATCACTTCAGGTCACCCCCCCTGGAGAAGAGCACCGAGGTGAGCTGGAGCTCCTTGGAAGAGGCGCTGCCCTGCCTTGTAGCAATCCTAGTCTTGGTAACAGCCATTTCAGTTAGCCCACCCCTCCCTGCTGTCACCAGGGTCCATTCAGCTCCAGTTCTCAGCTCAGACGTGGGGCGTCTCCTGGTGCCTGCCACGCGCTCCCCACGCCCAGACCATCTTCACCCTTGGAGTAAGTGCAATTGTTGGTCATGATGTGCTCTCTGGGAACCATAGGACGGGGTTAAATGAGTGGTTTCCAGCCACAACATCTGGATCAGAATCCAAATTTTACCACAAATTCACCGTGTGTTTTCAGGAAAGATACCCCAAAAATGGTTGATGTAGAAATAAATACGAGCCAAGACTCCCTCCCTTCATTTTCCTTTCATCATCCTCATGGCAGCACCTACCTCTCTGGCTCATTTTGAGCCCTAAGTGAGTCCATGTATGAAACATGTTAAGGAGAAGGACAGGCACAGATTAAATGAGCCCATGTCTGTGATGTGTAGAGGGCAAGCAGACCTGGCTATTTTGGGTCCGGGTATGTGGTTTAGAGAGGACAGGGACAGGCGTGGATTAAACAAGTCCATACGTGACGTGCAGGACAGGGACAGGCCTGGGTTTTCTGGCCCATATATGTGATATATAGGGGACAAGGATAGGCAGTTTGTGCTCATTGTTAACTCTCTGGAGCTCACCACTGTTGAGATGTGAAGATACCTTCTCAGACCCTGCCCACCTCACGGCACTATTCTGAGGCTCCAGGCAGACAGCTGCTGCTTCGAGATCCAGCCAGCCAGAAAATAATGTCCATCCAGCTGGAAAATAAGAGACCTGACTCCACTCCCAGCTGTGGTCCAGGGCTTGCCTTGCCTGGCTGCACACCAGGGGTGTTTTTTTGTCATGCTAACAGTGACAGTTTGAGATTATTTATGAATCCCAAAAAGAGGAAGATGATTTGTAAACTAATCTATTCCTCTGGGTGTGATACCCTTTGTATTAAAGTCTGTGAGGGGCCTCTGATTAAGTTTACTTGATAAAAATCAGTTTAGGGCTTCTGATTGGGCTACATCAGTAAGGCGTAACTCAGGTTGCGTCCCACCCCCTTGGTGGGCTGGTATAAATGGACACTCAAGCTGCACGGGAACAGAGAGAGCTCCATAGACACTAGAGGAGAGAACCTTGTTATTTTGATCCTGCCACATGACAGAAAGGAGAAGGCTCAAACAGCTAAGGCCCTGGGGAGAGAGGGACCATTTGCCAGATAGCTCACAGCTGACCTTGGGAAGACAGCCAAGGCTGACATAAAAAGCCCAGAAAGAAGCGAGCCCTGTGCCAGGAGAGAGGAAGTCCAGAGGCAGGCTGAACCCTTGCAGAGAGCAGCGGAATCTTGCTTCAATGCATGGAAGCACGTGTTGAGACTGGTGAGAGCAGCCTTGAGTTGGAATCTTTAGGGCCTTGGGACTAAGATTTTACCCAAATAAGCACCCTTTATAAAATCTGATTTCTGGTACTTCACATAAAAATCCATTTGGCAAACTAATAATGGAATAAAAGTCCTTTATTGGGGGGCAAGTTCAGGGCCACCTCTCCTCCAGGAGACGGCACAGCCTCAGGACCCTCCGCGTCCTCCTGGGGTGGGCGTTGTAGGGCTTTCACTCTATGTTTATTTTGTAACGCTGATTGCACTGCTCTGCCTCCTGCCGTAACCCTCCACCACCTCCTGGACCTGGTGGAGCTCAGCCAGGGACCCCCTGCTCTGCATGGTCATCCCCGGGCTTTGCTGGAAATGCCTCAGCGTTTCTGAGTGTGCTCAGGGAGGCCCGCCGCTCAGCAACGTTCTTCATGTCCTGTCCTTCCTTGATGAGGTTGTTATTCGTTGCCTGGAAAGTTGTTTTTATGAGTTCAAGTTGTTGATCACACTTATAAAGTAGGACTTTTGTTGTTATTGACAACTCTTTGAGGTCCAGGTATGTCTGCTCGAGCTCTTGCCATTCTTTGTCTTCTAATAGCACAAGGGCCATCACGCAGAGGGCTCCCCAGATGACTCGCCACCAGGACAGCAGGTGGAGGTCAGTCTCCAGATGAAGATCTTCAGCCCTGGCCGTCAGGGGGACAGCGGGGGCTCGGACACTAAGGGCTGGGATGGGGCAGGCAGGAGGGGGTCCAGGGGGCATCCAGTGCAGGTCCTTGGCTGGTGGTAGATAAACGGGGGCTCCAACAGAGGGTAGTGATGGGGGGTCCACAGGCTGGAGGGGGTCCAGGGGGGGTCGAGTGCAGTTCCATAGTTGGTGTTGGATTGGCAGGGGCTCGCACACTGCAGGCTGGGATGGGGGGTCTGCAGGCAGGGGGGCATCCAGGGGGCACTGGGAGTCGTTCCCTGTTTGGTATAACAGGGGGGGCTCACACACTGAAGGCTGGGGTGAGGTGTCCACAGGCAGGGGGGCGTCCAGGGGGCTCTGGGAGTCGTTCCCTGGTTGGTGTAACAGCGGGGGCTCACACACTGAAGGCTGGGATGGGGGGTCTGCAGGCAGGGGGGTGTCCGGGGGGCATTGGGAGTCGTTCCCTGGTTGGTGTAACAGAGGGGGCTCACACACTGAAGGCTGGGGTGGGGGGTCTGCAGGCAGGGGGGTGTCCGGGGGGCATTGGGAGTCGTTCCCTGGTTGGTGTAACAGAGGGGGCTCACACACTGAAGGCTGGGATGGGGGGTCCACAGGCAGGGGGGCGTCCAGGGGGGGTCGAGTGCAGTTCCATAGTTGGTGTTGGATTGGCAGGGGCTCGCACACTGCAGGCTGGGATGGGGGGTCTGCAGGCAGGGGGGCGTCCAGGGGGTGTCTGGTGCGGGTCCGTGGTCGCTGGGGTAACACCGGGGGCTCGAACCCTGACGGCTGCCATGGGGGGTCCGCAGGCAGGGGGGCGTCCAGGGGGTGTCTGGTGCGGGTCCGTGGTCGCCGGGGTAACACCGGGGCCTCGAACCCTGACGGCTGCCATGGGGGGTCCGCAGGCAGGAGCGGGTCCAGAGGGCGTCGAGTGCGGGTCCGCAGACTCCCGGTCCCGCAAAGGGGAGCGAAGGAAGATGCGAACAAGGGGAACCCCGCTGTCTGGGCAGGGGGTCCGGGAGCGGTCGAGGGGGCGAGGGGGCACCCCTCACCCGCCTGGAGCAGCAGCAGCAGCAGCAGCCGCAGAGGCGCCATCGCTACTCGCGGAGCGTCTGCTTGGCCTCGCCCCAGCAACCGGCCTTTTATCCACGCCCTCGTCCAATCAGAGGGCGGCTCGCAGCTTGGCTCTTGTGACGTCACCACCCCTCCCGTGATGTCATCTTTCCTTCCATCCCCAATACCTACCTCCTTCCGTCCTTGCAGCCCCCGCCTCCCTCTCAGGCTGTCCCAGAGGCGGCCAGTGGGTCTGGGCCAGTGACCAGCACTTGTCACTACCTGAAACGCCTGCAGGTGTGTGTGTGTGTGTGTGTGTGTGTGTTTGTGCGCGCGCGCGCCTCTGGTCACGTGGTGCCGTCCCTCCTGGAGCCCCGCCACAACCTGAAGCTGTGCTGGGCGCACTGCGAGTGGGTCTGGGGTCCCATGGGGACTGTAAGCACCCCTCAGGCGCCAGTGAGGTGACCCCCCCCTTTGAATGTGCAGTTTGGGGCCCTGACCCCGGTCACGGGGGAGGGGAGACCCTAGGGCAGGGGTGGGTGCTGGGGAGGCTCCAGCGTCAGGAAGGGCCTGGGCCAGGGCGTGGGGCTGGAGGGCTGGGAAGCCGGCACAGTCCTGCCGTCCCCACCTGACGCCCGTCTGGCTCAGCTGCCCCTTTGCCGGCCACAGCCTTTAGCCCCCGTCCCTGCGGCACTAGGCCCTGTCCTCAGGGTCCCGCCTCCACACCCACGGCGCCAGTCTGCTCTACTCCTGGACTTTGGGGTCCTCCACCTTCTGCCATCTGTTTCAAACTTGTTGGAATTTCCCCGACAGCCATGTCTTCCTTCTGACTAAATCATAGCACCCAGAATATACAAACTGTTCTGGTTTTGAGGCAATGGGTTCAGAGAAAGTGGGCCCGACTCAGGGAGTGAATCTTAACTGGGGGAAAGCAACCAGGTCTCCTTTTAGCACTGTTGGGGGTGGCAGTCGGTGGTAGGATGTGGACAGCGTCTGAAAGTTTTGCTCGTTAACAGAAGGAAGGCAGAAGGCAGGAGTGAGTCATCATTCTTTGATTTTGACCTAGGGGTGAACACGTGATGTTAGGAGCTAAGGCAGTCAAAATGAGACCATGAGGAAAGAGGTCAAGACCCTCTGAGAAGCTGATGCTAAAGCCTGTCCTTCCTGACAGGACAGAGTAACCAGCCTCGGGGTCTCTGTGCTGTCACTGCTGTGAAAGCAAGCCAGGGCAAGCCAGGCCTGGCCTGGGCGGGGGTCCCGAGGATGGAAGGGCCTGAGTCACTGGTCCTCACAGGGAACCCTCCCTGCAGGCAGGAATGCACCTCCGGCCAGACCCTCCCCGTGGGCTAAGCCCGGAGCGCTGGTGGCTGGACAGCAGTTCTTTGCCTTGAAGCGCTCCCTCCACCTTCCCACAGTGGGAATGTACCAGGTCGGCCGGCCCCGCTGAGTGGGACAGCGTCTCCCTGGCCCCCTGGTGTGGCCACCTGACTAGTTTTGAGTAGAGGGTCTACACAGGATTTCTGCAGATCTGAAAGGGAGGCAGCAGCCCTTCACTGCCATTCCTGCTTCCTGCTGCAGGTCTGGAGAGTGGGTGTGATGGCTGGAGCTCCCCAGGCCGCTGAGACCATGAGGTGGCTCATGGAGGGTGGAGTTGGGGGTCTCATGTTGGAGGGAGCACCACGTTCTCTTACACGATGGTCTCTCTCCTCTGCAGTTGGTGTTTTGGTTTCTTTGCTCCATGCAGAAACTTGCTGCTTCACTAATCCTGGCTTCTTCCTTACGTGACAGCTCCCAGGCAAGAGGTCCAAAGGAGGCCTGGAGCCCTGAGTTCACCACCAGTGCCTCCTGGTCCCAGGGAAGAGGTCTGCCCTGAGGGTTTTTTTTCCTGCTTTATTTTACTTTAAATGTTACATTAAAAAAATATGAGGTCCCCATATACCCCCCACCCCACCCATGCCACCCCTCCCACATCAACAAACTCTTCCATCATTGTGGCACATCCACTGCACCTGGTGAATACATTCTGGAGAACTGCTGCAGCACATGGACAGTGGTCCACATTGTGGGCCACACTCTCCCCCAGTCTACCCAGTGGGCCACGACAGGACACATAATGTCCAGCATCCATCCCTGCAGCACTACCTAGGACGACTCCAAATCCTGAAAATGCCCCCACACCATATCTTTTCTTCCCTCTCCCGACCATCAGCAGCCACCGTGGCCACCCTCTGCACATCACTACTACAATTTCTTCCCTTACTAATAACAATTGTTCCCCAGCAGAACACCAGTAAGTCCACTCTAATCCATACTCTATTCCTCCATCTTGTGGACCTGGGATGGCTATGTCCAGTCCCCTTCTACATCAAGGGGGGATTTAGATTCCACATGGATGATGGATGCAATTCTCCTGCTTGCAGCTCCCTGGTGTGGTGGTTGACCCTCTTCACCTCCCTGTCAGCTGGCCAGGGTAAGTCCAAAAAACCAGAGGGTAGGAGCCACAAGTCTGCTGAGGTCCAGGCATGGCTGTCACATGAATAGTTCAGAAATTCAGGTCTCCTGAGTATACACCAACCCAAACACTAACCACAGGTCTGGTAAAAATAACAGAAGAGGCTTGTGTAGAAAGGTCATATCTGAGTCCAACTCCATCACACTCAGGAAGACAAACTCCTAAGTAGGGCCAACTGACATGGCCCTGAACGCCAGAGCCATCTGCCTTGACCATAGAACCTGTGGGTCACTGCAGCCCTCAGGAGAACCAGCACCTGGGTTTCCATCTTGGCTGTCTCTGGTACCCTGCTGAGGCATGCATAAGCATCACCCCCTGATGACCTCCCGACTCTTTTTTGGAGACTCTTAGCCATATATTTCACTTGTCCTTTCCATTTCCACCTTTTTATCCAAAGTCAAAAAGCAGTTTTTAACACCTGATATTACATGTAGGCTGAGATATTCTGCCTGTCTGAGTTGACCTCTTTGTTCATGGTCTTTTTGTAGTTACATCATCAGCTGGTGCTTGGTAGTAATCCCTCGGTGCCAGGGAGGCTCATCCCCAGTAGTCACGTCCCATGCTGGGGGGAAGGCAATGCATCTACATGTTGAGTTTGGCTTAGAGAGTGGCCACATTTGAGCAACATGGAGGCTCTTGGGAGGTAACTCTTAGGCACCCCACAGCTACAGGCCAAGTTCATATTTCAGGCACACAGGCTCATAATCGGAGCCATCCATATCAAGGGCTCATCATTGGACCATCCATCTTTATTGGTCTTTGCCATTGCACTTGGGGGATTGTTGTTGTTCCACTTGGGGAATGTGATAGAGCTCCCCTGGTCAGGAACTCAGGACTCTCTCATCTGTTGTTTCCAACTGAAACCACTATGAAAATATCCAAACCTTTCTATGTACCCTGTATACATGCCCTGGAGAACTCTCTCCCAACTGTGTACCCCCCACTAATGACACCCTATACAAGTGCTCCTCCCTTGCCATAGTTGAACCTCTCTGTAGTCCAAAACTTTTTCAAAAAGGAAGCCCAATATATTGCCAGGTTCCATTAATAGAAAAATGGAATAGAGTGTGGGTTTAAAGGTTAGATATAGATTGCATAGAAATTTAGAAAAATTAAATAAAGGAAAAATAAATTGGGGTATCAAAGAAATGAAAAAATGAAAAAGCTTTGTTTTTGACATTTTGCCTTTCATCACTGCCACAGGTGTTGCCCTGTATGTACAGTGGCAAGGAAATTTCTTCCATTTCTTCCTTAGTGTCTACCTCCTTTCTTTTATTTTTTTTCCCCTGATTATTAAGTTTCTCTTGACACAAGTTTTAGGTCACAGTAATTCACATATACAATATATGGTACTCCCACATAGCCAACATCAAACCCTTTGTCCCTTCTCCAACAGTGATCTTTTTACATGTTCATATTATATTTGCTCCAGCTAATGTACAAATATTGAAACAATAGCTTTCAAACATGGTTCCATTTGGGTTTACATCATAGTTTATATTTTAGACTACAATTTTCTAAATTTTTAGTTATCTTATGTTTTACATTATGGTTTACATTTTAGCCTATAGACTTTTATACATTTTTGGTGTCATTTAACATGACCTATATCCATCATGGCATGATCTTGTGGAACACTTGCATTGCCCCACAGTTACCCTGATTTCATGTATTCAACACCTCTTTCCCCCTTCCCTCAGGGCCCACCATCTTCATTACTTGAGGGACCATATTCAGAGATACTTGCAAAATTGTTGAGGGCTTGACATACTTGACTGCCCTAACCCATTGGAAGCCACTGATTCTCTCAAGAGATACAATTCCTTCTGAGAACATCAGTCCTCCCCAGGATGTGGGTATACCTTCACTCTCATTATATGGGTCTCCACCCAATGATATAATCCACTATGACAAAATGAGCACTCACACACTCCCCAGAAGCTTGCCCTGTGTCAGATGCCCCACCCCGTAAGCATCCCAAACAGGCAAACTTCCATATTACATTCTCTAAAGAGTTTTCTCTGCACCACAATTTCAACCACATACCTGACAATTCTCCATGGTCAAATGTTCCCTTCACCCTCTCCCCAATTTCTTGGGCAATCTGACCCATCCTCCCATCCCTAGCACCCATAAAGCCCATGCAGCTCCAACCAAAGTTATCCCTATGCCCCCATTTTATCCCTTCCCTGTACAAATACCTACCTCCAGCTTATCATAGATTTCACCCAAGTAGCTGTCAGCTCGCAACTTTCCTCTACCCACCAACTACCTTTAAACTTATCATCCAGTCTCTAGCTCTCTGAGACAGCTTGGTTTACTTATTTCATATCAGAGAGGTCATGTAGTATTTGCCCTTCAATGCCTAACTTGCTTCACTCAACATAAGGTTCTTAAGATTCATCCATATTATCACATGTTTGTACTGTACTTGTTCTTATAGCTGAGTAGTATTCCATTGTATGTATATACTACATTTTATTTATCCATTCATCTGTTGATGGGCATTTGGGTTGATTCCAACTTTTGGCAATAGTGAATAGTGCTGCCATGAACATTGGTGTGCATATATCAGTTTGTGTTCTTGTTTTCACATCTTCTGGGTATATACCCAGCAGTGGAATTGCTGAACCATATGGCAAATCTATAGCTAGGTTTTTGAGAAACAGCCAAACTGTCCTCCAGAATGGCTGGATCCTTCTGCATTCCCGCCAGCAGTGGGTGAGTGTTCCCATTCCTCCACATCCTCTCCAACAATTGTAGTCTTCTGATTTTTTGATAGCTGCCAGTCTTATGGGAGTAAGATGATATCTCATAGTTGTTTTGATTTGCATTTCCCTAATAGCTACGGATTTTGAGCATTTTTCATGTGTTTTTTAGCCATTTGTATATCATCTTTGGAGAAGTGTCTGTTCAAATCTTTTTCCCATTTTAAAAATGGGCTGTTTGTCTTTTTATTTTCAAGATATAGGAGTTCTTTATATATACAAGATATAAGTCTCCTATCAGATATATGGTTACCAAATATTTTCTCCCATTGCATAGGCTCTCTTTTCACTTTCCTGACAAACTCCTTTGAGGTGCAGAGGCTTTAAGTTTGAGCAGGTCCCATTTATCTGTTTGTTCTTTTGCTGCTCATGCTTTTGGTCTGAAGTTCATAAAGCCGTTTCCTATTACAAAGTCCTGTAGATGCTTCCCTACACTGCTTTCCAAAGTCATTATGGTCTTGGCTCTTATTTTTAGGTCTTTGATCCATCTTGAGTTGATTCTTGTGTAAGGTGTGAGTTGGTAATGCTCTTTAATTCTTTTACATATGGATATACAGTTCTCCAGGCTCCATTTGTTGAAGAGGCCATTCTCTCCCTGTTGGGAGGGTTTGGTGGCCTTGTCGAACACCATATGGCCGTATATATGAGGATCTGCATCAGAACTCTCAATTCGGTTCCATTGGTCAATGTGTCTATCCTTGTGTCAATACCATGCTGTTTTCACTACTGTAGCTTTGTAGTATGTTTTGAAGTCAGGTAGTATGATTCCTCCAATTTCATTTTTCTTTTTCAATATGTCTTTGGTTATTCAGGGCCTCTTTCCTTTCCAAATAAATTTCATAGTTAGTTTCTCTAGTTTATTAAAGAATGATGTGTTGATTTTTATTGGGATTGCATTGAATGTGTAGATCAGTTTTGGTAGGATAGATATCTTAATAATATTTAGTCTTCCTATCCATGAACAGGAAATATTCTTCCATTTATTTAGCTTTTCTTTGATTTCCTAGACAGTGTTGTGTAGTTTTCTGTGTATAAGTCTTTTACCTCTTTAGTTAAATTTATTCCTAGGTATTTGATTTTTTAATTTACTATTGTGAATGGTATTTGATTCCTGATTTCCTCCTGAGCTTTCTCATTATTGGTGTACAGAAATGCTACTGATTTTTGTGCATTTATCTTGTAACCTGTGACTTTGCTGAACTTATTTATAAGATCTAGAAGCTTTGTTGTAGACTTCTAAGGGTTTTCTATGTATAGGATCATATCATCTGTAAATAGTGAAATTTTGACTTCTTCCTTTCCAATTTGGATGCCTTTTATGTCTGGTTCTTTCCTCAATGCTTGAGCAAGTACTTCTAAGACTATGTTAAATAGGAGGGGTGATAGTGGGCATCCTTGTCTTGTTCCTGATCTTAGAGGGAAAGATTTTAGGATTGCACCATTGTAAATGATGTTAGCTGTGGGTTTTTCATATATACCCTTTATCACGTTCAGAAAGTTTCCTTCTATTCTGATCTTTTGCAGTGTTTTTATCAAGAAAAGGTGCTTTATTTTGTCAAATGCTTTTTCTGCAACTGTAGATATGATCATGTGATTTTTTCCCCTTCAATCTGTTTATGTGGTGTATTACATTAATTCATTTTCTTATGTTGAATCATCCTTGCATACCAGGAATGAACCCCACTTTGTCATGGTGTATAATTCATTTAATGTGTTGTTGAATATGGTTAACAAGTATTTTGTTGAGGATTTTCATGTCAAAGTTCTTTAGAGAGATTGGTCTGTAATTTTCCTTTCTTGTGATGTCTCTTTTTGGCTTTGGTGCTAGAGTAATGTTGGCATCATAGAATGAGTTAGGCGATGTTCCTTCTGTTTCAATTTTTTGGAAGAGTTTAAGCAAGATTCGTATTAGTTCTTTCCGGAATGTTTTGTAGAATTCACCTGTGAAGCCATCTGGCCCAGGGCTCCTTTCAATGACTGATTCTATCTCTTTACTTGTGATTGGTTTGTTGAGATCATCAACGTCTTTTGTCAATGTAGGCTGCTTATGTGTTTCTAGGAATTTGTCCATTTCCTCTAAATAGTTGTTTTTGTTGGAATATAGTTTTTCAAAGTATCCTCTTATGATAGTCTTTATTTCTGTGGTATCAGTGGTGATATCTCCTTTCTCATTTCTTATTTTGTGTATTTGCATCTTCTGTCTTTTTTCTTTGTTAATCTAGCTAAGGGTTCGTCAATTTTATTGATTTTCTCAAAGAACCAGCTCTTGGTTTTATTTTTTCAAGTGCTTTCTTATTTTCTATTTCATTTAGTTCTGCTCTGATCTTTGTTCTTTCTTTCTTTCTTCTTCCTTTGGGGTTAGTTGTTTTTTAACTAATTCCTCTGAGTGTGCATTTAGTTCTTCAACTTTAACTCTTTCTTCTTTTTTGATGTATGAATTTATGGCTATAAATTTCCCTCTCAGTACTGCTTTTGCTGTATCCCATAAGTTTGGATATGTTGTGTTACCATTTTCATTAGTTTCAAGGTAGTTATTAATTTATTTTGAGATTTCCTCGTTGACCCACTGTTTTTCTAAGAGTGTGTTGTTTAACTTCCAAATCTTGGTGCCAAATCTGGGTCTCTGGCCCTTGCAGATTTCCAGCTTCATTCCACTGTGGTCAGAGAAATTATTTTGTATGATTTCTATCTTCCTGAATTCATTGAGACTTTTTCTGTGGCCTAGAATGTGGTCTATCTTGGAGAATGATCCATGTGCACTTGAGAAAAATATATATCCTGCTGTATTTGGGTGTAATGTTCTGTATATGTCTATTAGATCCAGATCCTCTAATATATTGTTTGAAGTTTTTGTTTCTTTATTGATTCTCTTTTGAGATGTTCTGTCCAAAGCAGATAGTGGTGTATTAAAGTCCCCCACTATAATTTTAGAGGCATCTATTCCTTCACTTATTTTTTCCAGTGTTTGTCTCATGTATTTGGAGGCACCCTTGTTAGGAACATAAATGTTTATGATTGTTCTTTCTTCTTGAAAGATTATCCCTTTCACTACTATGTAGTGTACATCTTTGTCTCTCACAATTGTTTTGCATTCAAAGTATTTTGTCTGATATTAATATAGCTACTCCTGCCCTTTTTTGATTACTGTTTGCTTGTAAGATTGCTTTCCAGCCATTCACTTTCTTTTTTTAAAGACTTATTTATTTTTTATTTATTTCTCTCCTCTTCCCCTCCCCACCCCCAAGTTGTCTGCTCTCTGTGTCCATTCGCTGTGTGTTCTTCTGTGACTGCTTCTATCCTTATCAGCAGCACTGGGAATCTCTGTTTCTTTTTTTGTTGCGTCATCTTGTTGTGTCAGCTCTCTGTGTGCATGGCACCATTCTTGGGCAGGCTGCACTTTCTTTTGCACTGGGCGGTTCTCCTTACGGGGCACACTCTTTGTGTGTGGGGCTCCCCTACACGGGGGACACCTCTGCATGGTAGGGCACTCCTTGCATGCATCAGCACTGTGCATGGGCCAGCTCCACATGGGTCAAGGAGGCACAGGGTTTGAACCATGGACCTCTCGTGGTTGGTGGATGCCCTATCCATTGGGCCAAGTCTGCTTCCCCAGCCATTCACTTTCAGCCTCCTTGAATCCCTGGGTCTAAGATGTGTTTCTTGCAGACAGCATATAGATGGGTCATATTTCCTTATCCAGTCTCCCAGTCTGAGTCTCTTGACAGGTGACTTTAATCCATTAACATTCAGTGTTATAACTTTCAAGGAATTACTTATATTAGCCATATTTTCTTTGGATTTGTGTTTGTCATATTCTGTTTGATTTTCTTTTTCTGTTTTTGTCTTTTTAGTTGCTCTTAAACTCTCCTCCAACTCTGTCTCTCTTGTTTTTTTCTTTCTTCCTGCAGAACTCCCTGTAGTATTTCTTGAAGGGCAGAATTCTTGTTGGCATACTTTCTTAGTTTCTGTTTATCTGTGAATATTTTGAACTCTCCATCATTTTTGAATGCTAACTTTGCTGTCTAGAGTATTCTCAGTTGGAAATTTTTTTCTTTTAGTACCTTGACTATGTCATACCACTGTCTTCTTGCCTCCATGGCTTCAGATTAGAAATCAGCACTTAATCATATGGACCTTCCTTCGTGTGTGATGGTTCTCTTTTCTCTCACTGCTTTTAGTATTTTTTCTTTGTCTTGAGTGTTGGGTAGCTTGACAAGTATATGTCTTGGGGTAGGCCTGTTGGGATTTATACTGTTTGGGGTGTATTGTGCTTCCTGGACAATAGGTTTGGGAAGTTTTCAGTCATTATTTCCTCCAGCACCCTTTCTGTCCCCTTCCCCTTCTCTTCTCCTTCTGGGATGCCTATAATATGTATGTTTTCATGTTTTGCATTGTCATTCAGGTCCCTAAGCCCCTGCTGGATTTTTTCTATCTTTTTATCCATCAGTTCTACTATGTGTTTGATTTCAGATGTACTGTCTTCTACATCACTTAATCTCTCCTCTGCCTCTTCAAGTCTGCTGTTATTTACTGAGAGTGTATTTTTGATTTCTTGAATTGTGCTGTTCATCAGCACCATATCCATTATATTTTTGGGTATGATTGCAATTTCTTCTGTATTCTCTCCAATTGTTTTCTTCATATTCTTAATCTCTTCCTTCACCTCATCAAACTGGTCCCTAATATATGCTTTGAGATCTTTAATTACTTGTTCGATGTTCTGCTCCTCTTCCTGGTTTTTAGTTTGTTCATTGGATTGGGGCATGTTTTCCTGATTATTGGTTTGGTTTGTAGTTTTTTGTTGCTGTCTGGTCATCATTTTATCTTGACAGGTTTAGTCAGTTACTTAGATTCTTTGTCTAGTTTGGAGTTTAATTAGTTGTTGTTTTTGCATGCATGTTAAGTCTTCTCTTTGTCACTTTGTTCTTCTTATTCTATTTCCTTTTTTTTGGCTAAGTTCACTTGAAGGAAAATATTAGGGCCAGAGAAAGCAAAAGGAGTAAGAAAAGAAAATGAATAATTGTAGTATTGATAGTAAATTTTAACAGAGGGACCATGTGAGATATAGGAGAATGGATATTAGACTCATGTAAGGTATGTAGAGTTATAACAGTAAGGAAGCTAGAGTACATAAAAATCTGAATATGGGGAGGAATACAGTGTGAATTAAAAGGTCTGTGTGTTTGGGAAAGAGGGAAAGAGAAAAGAGAGGACAATAATATAAAGAGCGCATCTAAGGCAGAAAACAGAACAAAGGTATTAGTAATAAAAAGTGAAAAAAAATAGGGGGGCAGACAAAGAGAGATGTGTTTTAAGAGAAACAATCAATGATGGAGGATAGAAAGATGTAGAGGAAAGGGAATAGTGTTGGTGGCCAAAATCAATTCACACAGAAAAGAGTAAATGGAGGATGAGGAAATACAGCAAATGTGAAGCTCTCCCTGCTGCACCTAATGTAAGACGAATAAGAAAGCAGAGAAAGAAAGAATGAGAAAAAAAAAAAGAGACAAAAGGGAGTGGGGAAGTAAGCAGGAAAAAGAGAAAGAAAGAAAAAAGGACCTTGTGGGGATAAAGAGGAAGGAAAAACAAGGAAAAACCAACCAAATACTAGGGAAAGTTTCAAGCAAGGAATCCTGTTTGTAGTTAAATAAAACGCTTAGGGATCTGACGTTCCCCCTTTTCTTCCTTCCTCACTTCCCTCTCTCCCAGGCAGTAGGAAAGCTGCCTGAAAGGTCCCATAAGAGGTTCAAGTGGGTCCTTGTTGAATCAGCTCCACACAGGAAACAATGACTCTTAATTTCCAGAGAGAGAGCACCCACACCTCACCAGGAACATCAAGTATGCTATTGAAGGCTTGGAAAGCAGCTCCTACAGTCCCTCTCCTTTAGGTGTGCTATGAGAGGGCTTGTTGATTTTCTGACTCCACCTTCTGCCAGGCCAATTTTCCTATCCCAGGGTGTTTAGGTGAATCAGCCTCTCTCAGCAGATTCGCCACTCCTCTCTTCCCAGACTCTCCCCAAGCCAGCTGGTATGCTCCTCCTAGCACAAGAAAAGAAAAAAAGAAAAGAAAAAAAAAAAAGGGGGGGGACACCAGAAAATTGAACCCATACTAGCCAGGCCCCCCTACTGCACCCCCCACTGAATCCCTCCCACCCACAGAGTCGGTCCAAAACCGGAGGGCTAAGGCAATTCTGGACCTCCAGGAACGCTGGACTTGGGAAAGGGAAGTCCAGGACTCTGCAGACCCAGGGCATGTAAGTTCATGGAACACAGGCTATGGGCGCTCAGGGGGCACTGACCTGGGGACAATGCATCTGGGGGCCACGGGGCCCAGGAATGCCACTGCACAACCAACAGATCTCAGGAAACACGTGGCCTTCAGCCCCAGGGGGAAGGGTCCAGCCAGTCCACAGCTTCCGACCTCTGTACTTGTAAGCCCAATTCTACCTTCCACCTCTGCCACTCTCTCCAAATCCATGTCCACCCACCCTCCACCCTGCAAGCCCCCAAGAGAGCCCACTCTGACAAGACTCCAGCCCCACTTGGCTGCCTCTTTGCAGGAGAGACTGTAAAGTGCACTCACTCAGTCGCCATCTTGCCCCACCTCCCCCCCTGCAGGGTTTTGGATTAAAGCAGGCCTGGAGCCCTGAGCCTCCTGGCCCCCAGGGAAGGGTTCTCTCTATGGGGTTTTGAATCAAAGCAGGCCTGGAGGCCCAACTTTCATGTATCAGTGCCTCCTGGCTCCAGCCACGTCCCATTAGGAGTCCTTGGATTAAATGCCCTTGCTGCTAAATCTGCTGCAGACCTGCAGGCAGGTCTGCTGCCTGCCCTCCACCCTGCTGGAATCACCCCTGAGTGATGGCCACTGCCCAAGGATGCAGAGCAGCTGGTGCTTCCCGGCCTGCCCACTCCCTGGCCAGCCATCCAGGTGACTCCAGGCCTGAGCAGGGCTCCCGGGCCTGGGCCTGCCTCTCCTTTCGGCGCTGGACGCAGGATGCCTGTCAGGGCAGTTGCCACATGGTCTGTGCGTTTGCAGCCTTGGTTAAGAATCCGCTGCCCTGCCCTGCTTAGAGAGTGCCCTCCTGCCTCCTGTTGGCCTTAGGCCTCTGCCCCACCTGCCGTCTGCCCCACCTGCCGTCTGCCCCACCTGCCGTCTGCCCTGACAGCATCAGGGGGAGCCCACCCCCATCTTTCCCCAGCACCAGCCACTAGGACGCCATCCTGCCTATGATCTGTGCCTGGGTCATCTCTCCAGTTTACACACACGTGTGCAGGCACACAGGTGCACACACAGCTGGGCATGTATGGACACACACCCATTCACACGCACACACAGGCACCAAACCAGCTCCCTCAGGGTTCTCCATCTGTTGAGACCGTTGATGTCTTTGTGTGTTTGTGTCAGACCAGACTTTCTGTTATGTACACTTTCTCAGTCATATAAGACCAAGTTCACAGACCCTTGGTATTTCATGTACGTTTTGGGATTAAACCTTTGGATTTGTTTTCTTTTTTTAAAAGCAGCTGGAAATTTTATTGGGGTTGGTTTGGACAAAATGTGTATCAATTCTTCCCATCCAAAAACATAGACTCTTTCTCTAGTTATACAGGTCTCTCACCTTTTCTTTTCATTTGAATATATATTTTATTTAGATAACAGCACTAACACCATGATGATAAATGGTCATAAGTTTTTTTTCTTTGTATATATCCTTTATTCTTAATATGTTTTTATATATTCTTAAGGAATTGACCCTTTTCGTTTTTTTTTATTTTATGTGGGAAACAAGACATGTTGTTTCTATAGTAGCAAGTTACTTTCTGACCACTGGGTCGCGCTGTCCCTAGAGATATACATGCAGGTGGCTAATCTCTCAGGGAAACATAACATTCTAGCAGAACCCGGACTTGATAGTATGAGTAACCTGGGCAAAAAGATTTATGAGTATATTTGTTTCAATAACATAATAGAACATCTTGAGCTTTAGTTACTATCTTATCCACTGTGTACTGTGTTTTCAAGAATGAGGTAATGGGAATAGTTAGCTAGAATAGTTGCTGGTTCTCATGATTGCTTGGGGTATATAAGGAAACCCCTGATATTAATGAACTTGTCTGATGAGCTTGAGGCTTCAATGCTCTCAGATCCTCTGATCCCAATCTCTCTTTATCTTTCATTCCTGATACCCTTCGGGTCCACAACTCTGACATCTGGCACTCAACATGGGGCCTGAAGCAGAGATTCTTCCATGGCAGTATCAAGAACGTGGAAATTGGGAAACGGACTTTGGCCCAGTGGTTAGGGCGTCCGTCTACCACATGGGAGGTCCGCGGTTCAAACCCCGGGCCTCCTTGACCCGTGTGGAGCTGGCCCATGCGCAGTGCTGATGCGTGCAAGGAGTGCCGTGCTACGCAGGGGTGTCCCCTGCATAGGGGAGCCCCACGCACAAGGAGTGCACCCATAAGGAGAGCCGCCCAGCACGAAGGAGGGAGCAGCCTGCCGAGGAATGGTGCCACCCACACTTGCCATGCCGCTGACGACAACAAAAGCGGACAAAGAAACAAGACGCAGCGAAAAGACACAGAAAACAGACAACTGGGGGAGGGGAGGGGAATTAAATAAATAAAAATAAAATCTAAAAAAAAAAAAAAAAAAAAAAGAACGTGGAAATTGATTGAAAACCATCTGGAAAGTTTGAGGCATCCATCAAAAGGTGACTCGAGTCTGACAATACAGTGGTAAGAATCTTAATTTTGTTTCTGCTAGCATCAGGGTATGGGTAATCAACCAGGACATCTGGAAGAATATTCACAGGCACTAAAAACTCTTTTAAATACTGTTGGAGTCTCAGTAAAAACAGCAGATTTACTTGAACTTTTTGCTCTAGTACAAAAACACTGTTACTGGTTTCAGCCACAAGGGAAAAATCTTTTAAATCTTAAACAGTAGAAACAGATAATGAAGCCGCTACGTAGAGCATATAAAAAAGGAGAAACCATACCGTTATCAGTGTGGACGCTAGGGCAACAGACTGCAGCAGCCTTAGATCCTCTGCGGTCTGAAACGGAGGAGGAAGAAATGACCATCTTTTCCAGGGAGCCCCGTGACGTGGGTCATCAGAGTGAGGACAGGGAGGAAATAGAGGACAAGGAGGAGGATGAGCCTTCCAATGAAAAAGAAACTAATCCTTTTCTACCTAAACAAATGTCTAAATTGAATATTTCTAAAGCTGGCATTTATCCTAATTTATGTAATGCTGACCTATGGCTCCAGCGATTACTATGCCTGTAGCCCCGGGGATATTTACTGATGCCATTGACACCCAACCATATATTAAAAGCATATTTATACCCAATCTGGCTCCTACAACCCCAATGATGCATTGCTTATTACAAGGATCCCGAGAAGGGGATCCTGAGGCAATGCAATTATTACAAGCATTCCCAGTAAATATTCAACAAATTCCCCCTGATGCCAATAACCCCCAAGGAGGAATATATGCTCATCATGAACCATTGCCATTTAAAATTTTGAAAGAACTTAAACAAGCGTGTGCACAATTTGGAACTAATAGCCCTTATGCTTTTGGTTTGGTACAAGGGTTGGCTCAAACTGACTGCCTTATTCCATGGGACTGGGAAATGTTAACTAGAACAGTTTTAAATCCAGCTGAACTCTTACAATTTAAAACCTGTTGGGCAGATGAAGCCAATATGGTTGCGCGCCGTAATGCTGTGCAAAATCCTCCTGTTCTTATTTCTGCTGAACAGTTATTAGGTATTGGTGAATGGTCTGGCATTCAACAGCAGCTTCATTATGATGATCAGGCCATAAACCAGGTGCGCAATTCATGTTTGGCTGCTTGGAAATGGATTTGTGCTCCTGGAAGGCCAATGCAGTCTTTTGTTAAAATAATACAGGGAGTTAATGAAACTTATGTAGAATTTGTAGCCCAATTAACCGACGTTCTGATGAAAACAATTGAGATACCTGAAGCAAGAGAGTTAATTTTGTTAACGCTTGCATTTGATCAGGCTAATAGTGAACGTAAAAGGGGAATTCGACCCTTAAAGGCAGCAGGAGGTTCAATCCAGGATTATGTTAAAGCTTGTCAGGATATTGGCTCCACCACCCACCAGATGGCGGTCTTGGCCACAGCTTTTAAAGGTAGTAAAAAGGAGGAAAGAAAGAAAGGAAATTATTTTAAATGTGGAAAGCTTGGTCATTATCAGAGTGTCAATCTTATCCGGCTCATCCCACTCAGAATAGAAGTCAGCAATCTCCATCTAAGATATGTCCAGTATGTAGGAAAGGATATCATTGGGCCAATGAGTGCAGGTCTAAATTTCAAAAAAAATGGAACTCCAATTGGGTCAGGAAACCACTTTGTGGGCCTAGCTCAGGGCCCTCAGACAAACAATATGAGCCTGGCCAAACAATATCCAGTCAGCAATGGCCAGCTACATGCATCCCAATTTCAGAATTAAAAGCTGCCACAAGAGGCAGTGCTGCAGTAGATCTCCCATCTACTGAAACTAAGCTTATAACACCGGCAATGGGTATGCAAACTATATCTACTGGAGTAAAAGGACCGTTGCCCTCTGATACTGTTGGTTTGATATTAGGAAGAAGTAGTCTGACTATGAAGGGATTATTGGTTCAAATTGGTGTTATTGATAGTGACTTTAAAGAAGAAATAAAAGTAATGGTACAAGCAGTGAGTCAAGTTCAAATTAATGTTGGACAAAGGATTGCTCAATTACTATTGCTTCCTTATCATAAACCAAGTACCCTCCCCTTTAATAGAAAAGGTAGATTTGGTTCTACAGGAGAAAGAATTTATTGGCAGACTTTTGTAGGTGATGACAGGCCAGAGACAACAATTACCATCAATGGGAAGGTATTTTTTGGACCAGTAGATACTGGTGCTGATGTATCTATTATTGCTAAGTGACATTGGCCTCAATCTTGGACATTGCAGAAAGTACCCACTGTGCTTACTGGCATATGTACAATGAATGATGTATACCAGAGTACTGCTATATTTGATGTTTTAGGTCTGGATGGACAAAAATCTACTTTACAACCTTATGTAGCAGTTGTGGGTATCAACTTGTGGGAATGTGATTTGCTTGGTCATTGGGGAGCTTTTATTCACATTCCTACTTTGTCAGAACAAGCAAAGTTTTAATATATGGATATGCAATATAATACTAGAAGAAAAGGAGATCACAGAGGATTTGGGTATCATTTAGGTCAACAAAATTCTGGGCAGGAAAATTTACCATAGGGGTCATTGAACAAAAGGGCAGCCCAATACCTATAATTTGACTAACAGATACACCTGTATGGGTTGATCAATGGCCCCTCACAGTTGAAAAACTTAATGCCCTTCATATTCTTGTAACAGAACAGTTAACGCAAAAACATATTGAGCCTCCTAGTAGTTCATGGAATTCTTCTGTGTTTGTTATTAAGAAAAAAATCAGGCAATTGGAGACTGTTAACTGATCTAAGAGCTATCAACAAGGTCATGAGCTCTATGGGACCTTTGCAACCTGGGGCTCCACAACCATCCATGATTCCAAAAGATTGGCACATAATTATTATTGATTTAAAGGATGCTTTTTCATGATTCCTTTGCATCCTGCTGATAAAGAAAACTTTGCTTTTTCAGTACCTGCTCTTAATAATTAGGCACCTATGCAAAGATATCAATGGTGTGTATTACCGCAAGGTATGATGAATAGTCCTACCATGTGTCAATTGTTTGTGCATCAACCTTTAGAAGCATTAAGAGCAAAATTTCCAAAAGCAATGATTATTCATTATATGAATGATATATTGTTTGCTCATGCTTCAAATGACAAACTGCAACAGTTATTTCAGTATGCTGAACAAATTCTTCCTGAGTATGGCTTGCAAATTGCCCCTGAAAAAATTCAAAGGAATGCACCATATTGTTATTTGGGTATGAAATTAGCTAATGGACGTATTATACCACAAAAGGTACAAATATGCCAAGACAAGTTAAATACTTTAAATGATTTCCAAAAATTGCTAGGAGATATTAATTGGATTTGACCAACATTAGGAATCTCTAATTATATGTTAACTCATTTATTTCAAACATTAACAGGAGATTCCGATCTGTCTAGCCCTAGAATCTTGTCTAAAGAGGCTGAAAAAAGAATTCGCATTGATAGAGGATTGAATCTCTCAAGGGCAATTAACACAAATAGACCCTGATAAAGCTGTTGATTTAATTATTTTCTCAACCCCTCAATCTCCTACAGCTTTATTTTGGCAAGAAGGTATATTGGAATGGATTTTTCTACCTAATAATAAACAAAAGAGATTGCAAACATATCGCCAAAAAATGATTTCCATACTAGCAAAAGGCCATGTGAGGTTGTTACAGTTAAAGGGGTCTGATCCAGATAGAATTATTTGCAATCTTTCTCATGAAGAAATTCAACATTTATATATAACTAATCCTCAATGGCAAATTGCTATTAGTGATTTTCAAGGCATTATTGATAATCATTATCTTACTTCCAAACTGTTAACATTTTTACAAAGAACCACTTGGATTTTACCAAAAATTGTGAGAACTGTTCCTATTGAAAATGCATGTACAGTATTTACTGATGGTCATAGTAATGGAAAAGCAGCATACGTTACTTCTCAAAAAGAACAGGTTTGGCAGACTCCTTATTCGTCTGCTCAATGCACGGTGCTTTCAGCCATTATTAAGGTTTTACAAACGTTTCAAGAGCCCTTGAATATTGTCTCTGACTCCGAATATGTGTGTTTAACTGTAGGCTATATTGAAACAGCTCATATTTTTATTACTAATCAACTGTGGCAGATGGATGTTGCTCACATACCATCATTTGGTAAATTACGATATGTCCGTGTTTGCACTGATACTTACTCTCATTTTTTGTGGGCTACTGCACAAAGTGGTGAACGTTTTCATCATGTTCGCTCCCATTTATGGTCTGCTTTTGCTGTAATGGGATGCCTCTTGAAAATTAAAACTGATAATGGTCCTTCTTACATAAGTAAGTCTTTTACTTCTTTTTGTTCTACGTATGCTATCGAGCATGTTACTGGTATTCCTTATAATCCTACAGGTCAAGCCATAGTTGAACGCAGCCATCATACCCTAAAAACTATGCTTTTAAAACAAAAAGGGGGAGATGATGGTATTATAACACCAAAAGATCAATTGGCAAAAGCTTTATTTACTTTAAAATTTCTTAATATTTATAATTCATTGACAACTGTGGAATGTCACTTTAGAAAATGTCAAACATCTACAGTGGACACAAGAAATAAAGACCAACCAATATTCTGGAAAGATATTTTAAGCAATGAATGGAAAAAAGGCAGGATCAAAGTATGGGGGTGAGGCTATGCTCTTGTAATTTCAGAAAATGGAGGACAAATTTGGCTACCTGTGAAGAGGATTAAACTTCAGAATGAAGAGGTGGGGTCTCCTACAACTTCTGATGATGGTGATCATAAGTAATGAGGAAGCTGCCAGTAATTACACTTATTGAGCCTATATACCTAACCCTCCGTTACTTAGAGTGTTAACCTGGAAAGATCCATTCTTTCATATATATCTGAATAAGACCCATATATTCCCTGGACCAATTGATGATCGGTTACCAATTAAACCCCATGAGGAAGGACAAAGAATCTATAATCTCATATTACTATTTGATTATTGACCCTTATGTATTGGTAACCATCCTTCCTGCATGTATGTTAAAAATCGGACCATGATTATATTAAAAATAATAATACTCAGTCTATTGTGACTTTATTTCCCTCTTACAATTTTATCACAACCAAAAATCCTACTTATGATTGTCCACAAAAAGACAGTAGGGATAAAAAAGGATGGCAAGAGTGCCATATAAGAAGATGATCTGTCATTTTTAATGATTCCTATGGAATAGTGTGGGAGAGTGCCCCAATGGGGAGTCCCTTTCCATATAATGGCAGATTTATTTGGTATGGTCTAAATAGTAAAGGACAGCAAATTAGAAATATGCAATATCCTTTTCATGAATCCCTTGATTTGGATGAAAAAATGATTTTTACCAAAAATAATAGTGTTTAGAAATATAAAGGGAAATGGATCCCTTCTCCATGGTGTAACATTACATCTATACATAAACAGAAGAATTTGTGGAAAGTTTTTTTTTTTAGGAATAGTTCCTACTATAGAATGGATTGGGAATAATAGTAAGAATGGTCAATATCTGCATTTAGATCAAATTCATCATTTTCAATTGTGTGTAAGACATCCTTATGTGTTTGTGGTCAGAAAATTAACCATAACCAAGAATGCTCTATTTTATAAAAGTGGGGCCTTGCATACTTGTTTGTCTGAGAACATTTTACAGAATGGAGATTTCATTACAATGGTTCGAAGGCGGCAGGGAGTATGGATCCCAGAGTGACTGAACCGAATTTGGCAATCGTCACCTGCCAACAGAGTCAACTGCTGTTCTGTATGGCTCAAGAAATCCTGAAATGCTCGAAGCGATTTGTGGGACTGATAATAGATGGCATATTAGGACTGATTTGTGTCATTGCAGCTGCTACTACAGCTACAGTGACCTTGCATGAGACAGTGCAGACTCAACAATACATGCATGATTGGCATAAGAATGCTAGTGACTTATGGCATAGTCAAGAATATATTGATGGAGAATTAAATAGTAGAGTTGATGATTTAGAATCAGCAGTTTTACATCTTAGAGATCAAGTATATAACTTAAATCTACTTAAGGGTTTGAAATGTGATTGGAATGAAAGTAACTCTTTTGTATTACTCCACTTGCTTATAATAATTCTATGTTTAATTTGGAAAAGATTAAAAATCATTTGATAGGTCATATAGGTAATATGTCATTAGAAATAGAAGAATTACAAAAAAATATTAGAAATGTCTCATAATCAGATTTATGTAGCTGAAGATAAGGATATCTTTAATGATTTGATTTCTCATTTCAATAAGTTTAATCCAGTATATTGGTGGAATTTTCAACAATTTTTATCAGCATTAGGAATAGAACTTTGTGTGTTAGTCTTGTTGCTCATTGTAGTTGCTTGCCTGGGATAAGAGGTATGCTGAAGACTGCACCATGTTGATGCGATGGGATAAGCTAATAATTTGGTACTTGCAAAAAATCTGATATAGTTCTCCATGGTCAGAGTGCTTGGCTGGTAGTTAATGATGGGTAAGACTCTCAGAGGAGGGCAACCTAAGACAGGCACAGTCACCCTGACTAAAACAAAAAGGGGGAAATGTGGGAAACAAAGGCATGTTGTTTTCATAGTAGCAAGTTACTTTCTGACCACTGGGTCATGCTGTCCCTAGAGATATACATGCAGGTGGCTAATCTCTCAGGGAAACATAACATTCCAGCAGAACCCAGACTTGATAGTATGAGTAACCTGGGCAACAAGATTTATGAGTATATTTGTTTCAATAACATAATAGAACATCTTGAGCTTTAGTTACTGTCTTATCCACTGTACATTGTGTTTTCAAGAATGAGGTAATGGGAATAGTTAGCTAGAATAGTTGCTGGTTCTCACGATTGCTTGGGGTATATAAAGAAGCCCCTGATATTAATGAACTTGTCTGATGAGCTTGAGGCTTCAATGCTCTCAGATTCCCTGATCCCAATCTCTCTTTATCTTTCATTCCCGATACCCTTCGGGTCCGTGACTCCGACAATTTTATTTATTTTTTAATTGTATTTTTTGAAGATACATAGATCACAAAAAAAATATAAGAGGTTTCCATATACCCCCCTCACCCCCCACTCCTCCCACATCAACAACCTCTTTCATCATTGTGGCACATTCATTGCATTTGGTGAATATTTCTTAGAACACTGCTGTACTGCATGGATTAGAGTTTACATTGTAGTTTACACTCTCCCCCAGTACTTTCAGGGGATTACGGTGGGATATATAATGTCCAGCATCTGTCCCTGCATTATCATTTAGGACAACTCCAAGTCCTGAAAATGTCCCCACATCACTTCTCTTCTTCCCTCTGCCTGCCTTCAGCAACTCCCATGGCCACTATCTCCACATCAATGCTACAGTTTCTTCCATTACTAGTCACAATAGTTCTATAGTAGAATACCCGTAAGTCCACTCTAATCCATATTTTATTCCTCTATCCTCTGGACCCTTTGATGGTGATGTCCACTCCACCTCTGTATCAAAAGGGAGCATCTCCTGGTTGATGGATGTGCTTCTCCTCCATGCAGTTGTAGGCACTCTTGGTTCCCTGGTATGGCGGTTGACCATCTTCACCTCCCTGTTAGCTGACCTGGGTAGGCCCAACAAACCAGAGAGTAGGAGCTGCAACTCTGCTGAGGCTCAGAGACCAGTTGGCACATAGACAGACCAGAGATTGAAGTCTCCATTTGTATCAAAAAGCACATAGCTTTCAAATGTGCTTTTTTTTTTTTTTTTTTACAAATAATTTAAGTATAGTATTATTTGTTACTAGAGTCAAAGATGACATTTAGATCTTTCTGTTTTGGGGCATTTAGTAACATTAAAATGATTGTCTATTCTACTATAAACTTATTCTAGCAATGGAGGAACTTTAATCATTGATGTGGAGGCATTGCCACCAGAGATTCTGAGGGGAGGCTGAGGGAAAAACAGGAGTAATATGTGTAATATGGGGGCATTTTTGGTACATTGGAATTGTCTTGTATGACATTGCAATGATGGATACAGGTCATTATATATTTTGTCATAACTTTCAAAATTGTGTGGGACAGAGTGTAAACTGTAAACTATCCACGCTTAATGGCAGTGATCCAATATGTGTTCATCAATTTTAACAAATGTACCACACTAATGAAGGATGTTGCTAATGTGGGAAAGTGTGTGGGGGCTAGGGAGTGGGACATATGGGAATTTCCTACTTTTTATGTAAAATTTATGTAATCTAAAGTATTTTTTAAAAAATAAAGTATTAAAACAATAAATAAAATGATTGGCTGGGCAGAGTTAAGAAATTCAAAGGCAGTTTCTTTTTCTTCTGCCAGTTCCTCTGCAGTAAGATCCATCTTCCCACATGAAAAATCATTAATAGGGAGACTCAGCAAACTCCCAGGTCTTATTCTTGCTCACGATTGTGAACACCTGGAGCAGATAATCAGGAATGCCATAGGAGTTGCCACCGGAGATAATGCCCATGGACTCAAATACCCCCTCTGTGGTTCCAAGCCAGGTATCTCTAAGGTGCTCACAGATGACTTTCGCAGCAGATATTGCATGGAGAGTTCCAGAGCCTTGGTGACAGCAGTACCATGTTGCTGCACCGTCATGAGGAAGCCTCCCTGAGTCAGCTGCCTTCTTTTATTCTTCTTTTTTTTTTTTTTTTTAATTTTTTTATTTTTTATTGACTTTGTAATAATATTACATTAAAAATATATATGTGAGGTCCCATTCACCCCCACCCCCCCACCCCCCCTCTCCCCCCCCCCCCAACAACACTCGTTCCCATCATCATGACACATCCATTGGATTTGGTAAGTACATCTTTGGGCACCTCTGCACCTCATATACATTGGTTCACATCATGGCCCATACTCTCCTTTATTCCATCATGTAGGCCCTGTGAGGATTTACAATGTCCGGTGATTACCTCTGAAGCACCATCCAGGGCAGCTCCATGTCCCGAAGACGCCTCCACCTCTCATCTCTTCCTGCCTTTCCCCATACCCTTTGTCCATTATGTCCACTTTTCCCAATCCAATGCCACCTCTTCTATGTGGACACTGGATTGGGTGTGTCCATTGCACCTTTATGTCAAGAGGAGGCTCAGATTCCACCTGGATGCTGGATGCAATCCTCCCATTTTCAGTTGTAATCACTCTAGGCTCCATGGTGTGGTGGTTGTCCTTCTTCACCTCCATCTTAGCTGAGTGTGGTAAGTCCAATAAATCAGATTGTAGGTGCTGGAGTCTGTTGAGGCTCAGGATCTGGCTATCACATTGTCAGTCCAGAGATTCAAATCCCCTAAATATATCTTAAACCCCAACATTAACTGCACCTCCAGCACATTAGCATGAAAGTCTTATGAAGGGAGATCCCATCTGAGTCCAGATTCATCACACATAAACACCATTTCCAAAGAGGGGCCATCTGCCCTGGTAGTTAACCCCATCGGCCATGACCATAACTCCCATGGGTCTCTTTAGCCCTCAAAGGAACCAATATCTGGGGGTTGTATCTGCTTTATCTGTCTCTCTGACTCTGCTCAGTTGTGCATGAGGGCAAACCTTCTGCCAGCCTCCAGACTCTTTTTTAGAAACTCGTAGCCATATAAACTCATTTCTCCTTTCCATTTCCCCCTTACTTTAGGTCAAACAGCATTTTAAAGTCATGGTATTTTATGTAGACATGGATATTCTGCTGATCCGCATTGAACCTTCCGTATAAGGTCATTTTCCAGTTGCATCATCAGTTGGTAGTTGATAGTGGTCCCTCGTTGCCAGGGAGGCTCATCCCCGGGTGTCATGTCCCACGCTGGGGGGAAGGATTGCATTTACATGCTGAGTTTAGCTGCCTTCTTTTAGAGCTCCATAAACACCAACTACCTTTCCTTGCAATTTCACCTTGGCATGGTTGGCATCTGGATACCGAGTTGGGGAATTATTTCCCCAACATTCTTTATGTTATCAGCAGTTATACCAGGTTTAAGAGCAGTTTGAGATTTAGCTCAGTTTTGATCCAAAGGTTCTAGTAACTGAAGTTTTCTTTGGGGATGGATGAAGCCAACTTTGAGGTAGTCAGTATTGGCTGGGTTTCCCATGAAAATAACCCTGACTGACTTCTTGGCATATTTTTCCAAGGCTGCACCTTGGACTTGGAAGATTTTCACATTTGCTTTCAGGGCACATCCAAGTCTTTGAAGGCAACCTCTTCTTCATCTGTTTTGATGACATCTTTCAGTAGAGGAAGTGCACAGTCTTGCAATTCCATAAGGACCCTGTCCAGGATCCCCACCATGGTGAAGGGGATATCCAACAGCATGAAAACCAAAGCCTGGTCTTTATGAAAGACAGAGCCATTTCCAATACTACACAGCAGTGAGTATGCAATTTGACCAACTGCTGTTGACACAAGGACTCTGATCTGCTCAGACATGGTTGAGCACCTTCAGAATCAACCTCATGTGGTCAGGTCATCTCTACTATGGAACTGACTCCTTTTTAATATCCTTGAATAGAGACTTTATGTGTTCACCTCAACAATGAAATGCATCCTTTGTTAACTGCTAGGCTATTCATAAAATGTGTCGCTAAGCTGGGTGGTACCAGGTTCTAACCCATTTTATTTGCTCATCATAGAATCCACATAGTGAGTCATAACCTGGATCTTAAAAAAAAGAAATAGAAGACAGTGGAAGAGGACAGAATAGAACATTTCAAAGTGCTTGTGTGCAATTGTAGTGATTTTGTAAACACTTTGTTCCCTTTGGTATTTCTTTCCATGGTTGGTCAGAAGAGTTTGGGAGCCTTCAGCAAAGCCAAGTGCAGCAACCTCTTCCTCTGATTCATTCTGTGAGTTCATGGATGTTTTTGGGCTTTCTATACAGAAACTGTGGACAAATACTGACAGGGTTAGCTCTTCCCTTGCAACACTCAACACCTCATTTCCTGTTCTTATCTTATAGCCTTGGTCATGACCTCCAGTGGAAGATGAACTATGGGAGCCCCTATCTCTAGGGAGATGAACTGTGATCCTTGTTTTATAGATAGGGAACTTGACTTGGAACCAATCCTGGGCCCAGGACCTGGCCCAGGCAGAGCCAGCCAGGAGGGACAGGCTTGTCCACAGTCCCTGTGTGCTGGGGCAGCTGGAGGGTGATGTCTGGAGACAGGGAGCCATGTGTAGCTAGTTGCAGGGTCAAGGTGCTTCCACCATGAGGTCAGAGGTAGGGAGAGATCAGGGGGCCCAGTTCACTGAGCTCAGTCCTGGGGAGGCAGCAGGTGCCCTCCACAAAACGACATGCCAGAGTCTACTGTCATCAGTCTTTTTCATAGATGGGGAAACTGAGTTACCTCCCAAGGCCACAGTGTAAGTGCAGGGCTGAAGTGCAGCCCCGACCCACAATGACTCCCATCTCTGGGAGAAGGCAGGTGCCTTTGGCACCGTAGTCACCCCTCCTCCACCCCTCTCCCCGCTCCCCACCTCCAGCGTCCAGTCTGCTGTGTCTGCAGCCACCTGTGACTGGGGGCCGAGGTGTCGGGTACAGTGAGGCAAGGCTCCTTGCAGAGCAGCCAGGGGTCTGTGCTGGGGTGGGGGGCAGGACACGGACCTGGGAGAGGCCGCCCACTGCAGCAGAGGCAGCCCACTGGGTGTCACCACTCCAGACTGGGCCAGGGCTCTCACAGCCTTTGGGGGTGCAGGGGGTACCTGGGTCACAGCTGCAGGGCCGTGTCCAAGGCTCTAGGTGGGGAATGAAGTCTTGGGGAGGGGGTTCACACCGAGGGGGCGGGGTCAGCGGTGAGGAAGTCCCTTCATCGTGGAGCTGCTGTTAGGGGGCCAGGGGGAGGTTTCACTTTCAAGACCAGGACCCTCTGACTGTTTCTGGCGGTTAGATGGGTGGAGAGGGGGCAGCAACCAGAGGTTCCGAGTGCGGCAGCACTGAGGAAGGGTCCAAGGGACTGGACAGAGCCGGGATCCCCATGGGGACTCCTACCCCGGAGAACACCCTGTCCACCTCCCCACAACCTCATGGTCCTTCCCAGCTCATGCACGTGTCTGAGCCTGCGCTCCCCAGGGGAGCTTCTGGTAGAGATTGCCCCCACCCCAGGGTACAGCCCTCTGGCCCCACTGTGGACACAGGAGACCCTCAAGGAAAAACCATCTCAGCAGCAGCCTCAACAGGTAGAGAGTCTCAGTGGGAAGAGAACCTCGGGGATGGGAAGGGAGACCCTGAGAGCCTTCTGGGACAGCCACCCAGCCAGGTGGGCTTCTCCACCCATCAATCAAGTGTGCCTGGGAAAGGGACCATTTCAGACGTGTTAGGTTTCACAAAGTTATCTCCTCTGCCCCATTCTCCAGAAGCTACTGGAGGAAGCACTTCAGCAAAATGAAGGCACAAATGAGAAAAGAGGAAGAGGTGGAATCAGAAAATGAGCCACTCAACACAGAGAAGTCCCAGGGTGAAGCTGTGCTGCAGACCCACCAGCTTCATTCATCCATTTACTCATTCATTCAGCAACTGTGACTCATTCAGCAGTGAATATAACAAAGCTGTTGCCTCCTGAAGCATACGTTTTAGTGAATTAGACTAAAAAATACTTTCATATAAAAATACCAGTTATGTTTCTAGTTAAGACATTTAAAGAGCTGGAAAGCCATCACTCTAGCCACATAACAAAACAAAGCAAAACCTGAAGATCAATGGCTTTTCTTGGACCCATCAGAGAATTGAGGTCACAGGGCAAACGACCAACCTGAAATCTGGAGAGACAGGCAGATCCTGAGAATCACAGCTGAGATCAACTCACTTGGAGAAGCTGCTGGAGCTGAGAATGGGCAGGAAACTCAAACGCTGAGGTGGAGTGGATACTATTGTGAGTGAGAAACTCCCAGATGTTGCAGTCTAATGGGGGATCCCCTCACTTTCATAGGTTTTAACATTGGTACTCATCACTAATCAGGTTCACAAATTAAATCCAACAATATACAAAAAGAATTATATATCACAAACAATAGAATTTATTCCAGGTTTGCAACGTGGTTCAACATTCAAAAATCAATTAATGTAGTCCATCACATCATGGTAAAGAAGAAAAGTCATATGATCATGTAAATTGATGCAGAGAAAGTGTTGACAAAATCCAACACCCATTCATGTTATTTTAAATAAAATCTCAGTAAAATTTCTTGGGAGCAGGTGTAGGTCAAGTGGTTGAGCGCCTTCTTCCCATGTACGAGGTCCCAGATTCAATCCCCAGTACCTCCTAAAAAACAAACCAACAAACAAAATAAAACAAAACTAAAACTCCTAATGGTGAGAAACTGGATGCCTTCCCCTAAGATTGGGAACAAAGCAAGAATGCTTCCTCTTACCACTCCATTCAACATCTTACTGGAAGTCTAGCTAACAATAAGAAAAGGAAATAAAAGGTATACAGATTGGGAAAGAAGAAATAAACTCTTTTTGCTCACAGATTACATGGTTTAGCTATGTAGCAATACAAAAGAATCTATAAAATAAAAAAATAAAAGAAAAGAGTCCTAGAACTAACAAGTGATTAAAGTAAATTCACCTTCGCCTTCTGTAAGGTTAGTATACAGAAAGCAATTTCTTTCCAACAAACCATCAGTGAACAACTGGAATTTGAAATTAGAAACAAAATACCATTTACAATAGCATCAAAAAAGAAATACCTGGGTATAGATCAAACCAAATATGTATAGGAGCTATATGCAGAAAATATAAAACTCCAATGCAAGAAATAAAAGATTGAAATAAGAGAGATATTCCATATTCAGGAAAAGTTGTTAGACATCATTAAAATAAAAAACTCTTGTTCTGCAAAAGACATATTAAAAAAATGAAGACATTAGCCATATATTGGGAGAAAGTATTTGTATATTTGTATCCAAAGCATACAAAGAAGTCTCAAAACTCTAGAATAAGAAAACAGGGGAAAGTGGACTTGGCCCAGTGGTTAGGGTGTCTGCCTACCATATGGGAGGTCCATGGCTCAAACCCCGGGCCTCCTTGACCCATGTGCAGCTGGTCCATGCACAGTTCTGATGCACGCAAGGAGTGCCGTGCTACACAGGGGTGTCCCCCGCATAGGGGAGCCCCACGTGCAAGGAGTGCACCCCATAAGGAGAGCCACCTAGCCTGAAAGAAAGTGCAGCCTGCCTAAGAATGGCACCACCCACACAGAGAGCTGATGCAACAAGAAGACGCAACAAAAAGAAACACAGATTCCCATGCCGCTGACAACAACAGTAGTGGACAAAGAAGAAGACACAGCAAGTAGACACAGAGAACAGACAAACCAGGGCGGGGGGAGGGGGAAAGAAAGAAATAACTAATAAATCTTTAAAAAAAAATAAGAAAACAAGCAACCCATTTCCAAATTGGCCAAAGATATGAATAGACATCTCATCAAAGTGGATATACAGGTGTTAGATAAGCACATGAAAAGATGCTCAACATCATTTGTCATTACAGAACTGCAAATTTAAACAATGAAATGTCACTATGCACCCATTAGAATAGCTAAAGTCCCCCAAACTGACAACAAAAACAGGAATGCTCATTGCTGGTGGAATGCAAAAAGGCAATTTGTAAGGCAGTTGACAGCTAAATAGAGGTTTACCATGTAATCCAGCTTTCACACTTCTAGATCAAATTGATCTGAAAATACACATCCTTACAGAAACCTGCATGTGAGGTTTATAGAAGCTTTATTCATAATTGTCATAAAATTATTTTCTTATTTGTAAAAAACTGGAAGCAACCAGGATGCCATTTAATAAGTGAATGGATAAATAAATTATGATACAGCAATAAAATGGAATATTAGTTGGTGTAGAAAGAAATGATCTGTGAAGAGGGCTTTCAGGTGAGTGGGTTCCTTGTGTACTCTGAGTGGTAATCTGCAATGTCTTTGGTTGAACATGGTGTCCAATGTGGAAACCTTGGATGGAGGGATTTCTGGTGAGTAGGTACAATGTACATTAAGTGGGATTCTGTGATTGAATTTGGCTGAACATGGAATTCACTGGAGATAATGCTGGAAGATGGAGGGCCAAAGGGCCCTGAATTTGGGTCCTGAATTTGGGTTCTCTGATTGTAACTGGCTAAGAGCAGGGTCCATGGCAGAGTGCTTGGATGGAGAGCTCACTGGGAGATAAGGGACCATGGCATGCTGAGTGGAGATGAGCAGTGGCCCTTGGTTGAGTGTAGAGTTGAACTGGGCAACCTTGGACTGGGGATGTGCCAGTTGTCTGGGGTCAATTGAAATCTGAGAATCTGAGGTTGTAATTGTTTGAGTATGGTATCCTCCGCAGACACCATGGAGGGCACTGTGTAGCCATTGGGTGGAGGGATTGCTAGCAGGTAGAGGTTCATGAACTTCTGAATGTAGGTCTGAGATTGTCCTTCGCTGAGGGTGGAATTCAATGCAGAAAGTTTAGGTTGAGGTTTACCAGTATGGAGGAATCACTGAACTTTGCATGGGGGTGGGGAGGGTTCCACAGTTACCCTTGGTTGATTGTGGAGCACAATATCGAGACCTTGAGTGGAGTTCCACAGCACTCTGTATTTGAATCTGCATTTATGTTTATCTGAAGGTGGAGTCCAGAGTGGAGATGTATGGAGAGTTTTCCAACAGACAGAACTCCATAGCATTCTTAATACGGGTGAGTGGTTGCCTTTGGCTGACTGTAGAAGCTAATGAGAACTCAGATGGAGGATTTGCTCATGGGCAGGTGCCCTATGAACTTTGATGGGGGGTTCTCAGATGCCCTAGGCTCATCATGGAGTATGCAGTGACTACTTGTGGTGATGTGTTTGCTGGCAGGTGAGGGTCCACAGCGCTGAAGGTGGGGTTCTTCGGTTGCCCTTGGATAAGCATAGAGTCCAATGAGAGAAAGTGGAGGGAGCATCGGCTGAATGGTGGTGTAAAGTGCCACCATTGGTCCTCAGATAGCCTTGGCTGTGCATAGAGTCCAAAGTTGAGAACTTGGATAAAGGGACTGCCACTGTATGGGTATCCTGGGTATTCTGAGTTAGTCTATATTTGCCTTGGTTGATCATGGCGCCTCATGGTAGATGAGATGGGTGGATGGGGTTTCCACAGTATTATGTGTTTTGTTCTGTCTGTGATTGGGTAAGTGTGAAATCCAATGTGGAGAATTCGACTGAGGGCTTGCTAGTGAATAAGCATCTTGTGTATTTTGAGTGAGAGTCCATGGTGGTTCTAAGCATTGAGTCCAATGTGGAGACCATGTATGGAGATGCTTAGAAATGCAGTGCACTCAGAGTTGGAGTCTGTGATTGTGATTAGATGAATATGGAGGGCACTGTGGAGACCTTGAATGGAGGGGTTGTTGGCAGGTGGATGGCCACAGTACTCTGTATTAAAGTGTGCAGTTGTGATTGACTGAGCACAGAGTCCATAATAGAGACCTTGAATGGAGGGTACACTGACTTGCAGGAGAATTGTGCACTTTGGGTGGGTGTCCACAGTTGCCCTTGGCTGAATGTAGAGTTCAACAAGGAGACCATTGGTGGGGATTTCAACCTACAATGTACTTTGACTAGGTGTCTTTGGATGCTCTTGGCTGAGCAAGGAATCACCCACAGATACCTTGTGTTGAGGTCAAGATGTTGGACTGGTGTCCTGAGTATAATGAGTGGTAGTCTGTGGTTGCAAAATTGTTCCGAAGTTGAGACCTTGGATTGATGACTCACCATTTGTTCAGCATCCTGTGTATTATTAGTGGCTCTCCATGTTTGCCCTTGTTTGATCAGGGTGTCCAATGTAGAAGCTTTGCATGAAGGATTTTTGGTGGTTGTGAGTCCAATTCACCCAGAGTTGCCATCTACAATTGTGATTCACTGAGCATGTATATCAGTGCAGAGACATTGGATGAGGGGTTTCATGGAGGGCTGGAATCCATAGCATTCTGTGTTGGGATCTTATGTTGTACTTGATTTAGCATAGAGTCTGAAGAAGACACTTTGAGTAGAGGGTTCATTGATGGAAAGGCATCTAGTGTATTCGACAGGGTTCTTGGAACCCTGTCATCCCTTTGATGAGTCCAGAATCCATTATGGAAATCTTAGATGTAATGTTCCATGCCATGAGGGCCTCCACCACACTCTGTGTTGGACTCAGTAATGTGATTGGATGACCGTGGAGTCTACTGCAGAGACCTTGATTGTAGAGTTCTATGCCTGGCAGGAATCCCCAGCACTCTGAGTGGTTGCTCATGGATGCCTTTGTATGCATGTAGACCTTTGTGAAGCAGTCATCCAGTGTACTCTGGTGAACTTTGGATGCCTTTGGCTGAGTTTGGGATCCACTATGGGGACCTTGGATGGAGGGCTTGTAGGTGGATGCTGGACCACAGTACACTCTTGGGGACCTGTGGTCGTTCTTGTTTGAGTATAAATTCCAATGAGAAGAACTTGGGTGGAGGGTGTACTGGTGGGCTGGCCTTCTGTGTATACTGGATTGCTATCTGTGGTTTCCATGGTGTTTATGTGGAGTCTAATGAAGAAATGTTGGAAGAAAGTTTTGCCAAGGGCAGGGGTCTATGTACTCTGAGTGTGTGTGTGGGGTGATATTTCACTTTTGGCTGAGTGTGGAGGTTACTTGGAGAACTTAGATGGAGGATTTGCCTTTGGATGAACCCCACTCTGAGTGGGGCTTATCACAGGCCTTTGGCTGATTGTAGAGTCTAATATGGAGATCTTTGGTTGAGGACTCACTAGTGGTTGGGCATCCAGTGTACTCTAACTAGAGTCCAAATATGAGACATTTGGATGGTTCACTAGTGTTCATGCATCCAGTGTATTCTGACTTCAGATTTTTGGATGCAATTGGCTGAATATGGAACCCAATGAGTAGACCATGGATGGAGAGATTGCCAAGGGGCTGGTTGTTAATGCATGTTCATGAGAAGTGTAGAGTGGTGATAAGCACAGCATACAGTCCACAGTACTGACATTGGATGGAGGGTTCAAGTGATGCTGAACAGTGCTTTGAAATTAAGTACAAATTGGCAATAGTGTAACTTTCCCCACTAATTCAGGACCATTTTCATCATCCTAAGCCCAATTCATACTCATTCCTATTTCCTACCACCTCTTGTAATCATTCTGCTCTCTGTCACTATGTATTTCCTTATTATAATTATTTCATATTGTATTTGCCCTTTTATTCTGGATAATTTTAGAATAAATTCTGCATAATTTCTGGATAATTTCACTGAACACAATGTCTTCAAGTCTCCTTTCTTTTTATGGCTGAATAATGTTCCAGTGTATGGATATACCACATCTTGTTTATTCCTTCATCTGATGAGGGACACTTGGTTTGCATATTATTTTGAAGCTGTATGTACCCCAGAAAAATATGTCTTTAAATGTAATCCATTCCTGTGGGTGTGAACCCATTTTAAGTAGGACCTTTTGATGAGGTTAAGGTGTGGCCTAAATTAATCAGGATGAGTGTTAATCCTAATTCTGGAGTCCTTTATAAGTGGAATGAAATTCAGACACAGAGAGAGGGTCAGAGGGAGCAGCCAGAAGCTAGACATCAATGGGACCCAGAAGAGATGGGAGGGACCAGGAGATGATGCCATGTCCTTGCCATGTGACAAGCTAAGAATCTAGGATTGCTAGCAGTTAGCCCCAGAACACCACAGGCTTCAGATAGAAAGTATCACCTTGATGATACCTAGATTTGGACTTCTTCCTAACCTCGAAATCATGAGCAAGTAAATTCCCATTGTTGAACTTGAGTTATTTCCTGGTATTTGTTTGAGCAGCCTAGGAAACTAAAACAGATTGCTTCCACCTTTTTGCTATTATGAATAAAGTTGCTGTGAACACTAGTGTACAAATATCTGTTTGAGACCGCTTTTGATTCTTTTCAGTGTATACTTACAAGTGGAATTTCTGCGTCATATATTAATTATATGGATAATTTTCTGAGACCACCAAACTCTTTTCTACAATGGCTGCACCATTTTGCGATTCCACCAACAATGTATGAAGGTTGTTATTTGTCCACAGTGTTCCCAACACTTGCTATTATTAGGTTTTTTTCAAAACAGTAACCATCCTAGTGGATGTGCAATGGTATCTCACTGTAGGTTTTTTCTTTTTTTCATATTGCCTTTATTTCATAGAAAATGCTTTCTTCTGATAGTCTTTGGCTACTTTGTCAGAAGAAAAATATGACCAGTGCTAGGTTTACCAATACAAGGAAATAACTCTACTCAAAGTGACACAATTTCTAGTAGACAGAGCAAATATACATTTCAACTAAAATCTGTTGTATTCAGATTAGTTCCGTTCATAAGAGCTAACCTGTAACTATGGCAATTGTCACAAAATGGTCCTGAAAACTACTTCAAAGCAAGGCGAGAATTAAAAGTGTGCTTTTTATATTTCTGAAATAAGACCAGCAGAGTTTATAAATTCTATTGTACCAAAGTGATCTTTATGCTGTATGATACAAAAATTAAGTTTCTGGACCCTAGCGAGTAATTTATTTTATTATGAATAATGGTGATTTAGGCAAAAAATATGTTGTTTTCAAACTTACCTTCACCTGTAGCATATAAACTGCTACAGGACTAAACTGCTGTTGCAGATAATGGAAAAATAGATGGTGGTGGCATTAGTGCTAGTTTGTTTTGTTCTGGTGTGTTTGTTAAATAGAATGTGCATTCCTCCTCTTAATTTACAATGAAGTTAAAATGCTTTATTTCCTTCCCTTGCCCCATGTTATACCTCTCTAGTAGACAAGTAAATCAACCCTCGGTTGCCACAGCAAAAAAATCAGTGTATCTTTCAAGAAAAAGTCTGTAATCCACATAGAAGGTGGCAACATGGTGTTCATAAGGCTATGAGTCAAACTTCTGCTGAGTTATCATACTGGCTGTCAAGAATGTCTGTGTCCATGGCACCCTCTTCATACAGCAGGGAAGAAGCTGAGAAAGAAGCTGAGATCATGAGGGTGACTGATGCACAGCGTGCAGTGGAGCCTGAAAAGAACTGGGCTCCCAGCCCATTGCACATCCCTAGTGTCTGGTAGCCAGGTGTGCTGGAGCCATTACTTACAGACCACAGGTTGTGGTTCTGGCTAGAACCAGTAGGTGGATCCATGTTCTCATGGTGCTCATGGGTATCATGCTGGTATGGGCAGGCATCCCAAGGCTGGACCACTTGTCATGAGGTTGGAACATGGATAGACTTGCAGATGACTTGTCAGGATAGGTTGGAGAGTATTCCTATGAATATCAGGACTGGGGTGGTGGGTTGAGTGGTGGCTCCTCAGGGCAGAGTATCTTCCACAGCCATGCATGGAGGAGAGTGAGAGAGGACCTCCAACCTGAGACTGGGGGCTGGCAGGTGGACAGATGGCACTGGATTCATTGAGAACACCCAGTTTGATGAATCCAGGTCCTTCTGGTACATCTTTGATTGCTTCTTTTCTTTGCATCAAGGAAAGCTTTTGCCACTGTATTACATTGAATTTTAAGAGTTATGTTCTCTTCATTCTGGTAAGCTGTCACCTCTATGAACTGAGTCTTTGGAAAGCAATGGTTGGTGATCATCCACTGGGGTCCCTCAACCCTCACTATGTGAATGCAGGGCTCATATTTATGTAAGGAGTCCAACATGATCTGGCCCCTGCTGTTGAGCTTGCTGGTGAGTTTGACTTTGATGAAAGAGATGGGCACCTTCACCCGGTGTGTCCAGAAGATGGGTGGGCTATGGCGAATGGAGACACAGCAACAACCTGCAGCTCAAACTTGCCCCTGGCACCCACTTCCCGATCATGTATCTCTGGTGGTAGTTGTTGGTCGTCAAGTCCTGGAGGAAGTAACACGGTGTCCAGGAGAGACACATTCACCTTCAGCACCAGGAACGTCCTTTGGCCATCCTTAGTGATGTTTATCTGGTTGGGGAATTCTTTGAGTACAGCCACAGGTTGCTCTGTTCCAGGTAGATAACCAGCTCATGCTCAGTGGGGACCCTTTCTCACTGCCTCCTCTGCAGCTTGCTCTCTATGGCTCTCAGCAAATGGTCCACTCAATACTGCAGGCTTTTTCCCAAACTTTCTGCCCTGAAAAGCTCGTCCTCTCACCAGAGCCCTCCCTACCATGCCCAGAAGCCCCAACTCCTAGGAGTGGAAGCCCCAAGCTTTCACTCCTGGTGGCCACTGTTGCAAGTAAGCAGGCCACTCCAGCCAAGAACCACAAAGGCTCTCAGATCCTGGGCACAGATCAAGGAGAAGGGTGAAGATGAAGACTTGGGGGAAGGGGGTGGGAGAATTCAAATGGTTCCACTTGAACTCCTGTAAGGCATGACTAGAGGAGGGCATTGGGACTCTCACAGTTTTAATTTGATTATGTTAATGATGTTTATCTTTTCATATACTTACTGACCATTTGAATATCATCTTTGTAGAAATGTCTATTCCAATCCTTGCCTCATTTTTAAATTGGGTTGTTTGTCTTTTGTTGTTGAATTGTAGAATCTCTTCCTATATTGTGGATATTAAATTCTTATCTGATACACAGTTTCCATTTTTTTCTCCCATTCTGTAGGTTGTCTTTCACTTTCTTGCTAATGTATTTGATGCACAGAATTTTAAAATTTTGATGAAGTCCCTTTGATCTATTTTTACTTTGGTATGTGTGATTTTGGTATAAAATCTGAAAATCCATTGTCTCCTTCTAGATCCTGAAGACATTTCCTTGTGTTTTCATGTAAGAGTTTTATAGTATTTGCTCTTACACTTAGATATTTGATACATTTTAAAATTAATTTTTAAATTTGGTAAGAGATAGGGTTCCACAATCATTCTTTTGTATGTAGATTTTCAGTTGTCCCAACACCATTTATGGAAGAGACAATTATTTCCCATTGAATGAACATTGGCTCCTTCTTTGAAAATCAACTGGCAATAGAGGTGTGGATTTAATTTTGGGCTCTCAATTATATTCCAAAGGTTTATAAATCTATCTTTAGGCGGTTACCACACTCTTAATTACTTTAACTCTGTAGTAAGGTTTAAAATCTGGCATGTGAGACCTCCACCTTTGTTCTTTTTCAAGGTTGTTTTGACAATAAGGATCAGAGTGGACTTAATGATATCCTATTCATGAACTATTGTGGTTAATAATCGAGAAAATGTAGCATTGGTGTGGAAAAGTGGCCATGGTGGCTGCTGGGTGCTGGGAATGGGAGGAAGAGAAGAGATATGGAGGCATTCTCGGGACTTGGAGTTGTCCTGGGTGGTGCCCCAGGGACAATTGCTGGATGTTATATGTCCTCCCATGGCCCACTGGATGGAACGTGGGAAAGTGTGGGCTATGGTGTGGAACACGGGACATGGGGTGCAGTGATGCCCGGAGATGTACTCACCAGATGCAATGGATGTGACATGATGATGGGGGAGAGTGTTACTGTGGGGGGAGTGGTGGGGTGGGGGCGGTGGGGGTGAATGGGGACCTCATATCTTTTTTTTTAAAATAAAAAATAAATCTTTAATAAAAAAACCACATCATATGCTTCATGATGATGAAGAAGTAACACCAGTGCGGTTTTAAAAGGGACAAGTAACGGAGTAGAAATGTTAGGACTTGCGGAGTGGACAGGCTGAGCGTGTCCTGTCTGTGCCGCGAGCCAAGCAGTGGGAAAGCAGCTGTTCCAAGGCAGCACCCCCTGCAGCCCTTCTGAAGGGGCAGCAGCCACAGAAACCCCAGGCCAGCCACATGCATCTCAGGACACAGGCTCGGAGGGAGTTAGGCAAAGGCGAGGCTAAAATGAGGCAAGTCGTGTTCGCACCCCACCGTGGGATGAGGGCCCCTGGACTCACCCCTGCAAAGTGAGGCTGCAGGTCTGCTTGGTCCCACCTTGCCAATAGCACACCCATGGTCCAAGAGAAGTCCTGGGCACCTGGCACAGTCCCTGGGGGCTGCTTGGGGTCACAGGGCGCCCTTGGGTGTAGAGCTTCACCTTATTACTGTGGAGAAAGTCCTGGGCCCTCCTGGGCAGACGGCCCTGCCGGCAGGCACCCTGTGTAGCCCCCGACCCAGTCTCACTCAGGTACATGCTCTGGGACTAAATTAGAAGGGATGGTGCACAGCTGGATTGTGGAAGGGCACCAGGGCTCCTTGGAGAGATGGGCAGGGAACATAAAAGGGGAGCCTCAAGCACCCCTTAGTGCCAGGAAGTAAGGAGGTGCCCCATCATATCTTTTTAATGTAATGTCTTTTAAAAAAATGAATAAATTGAGTAGAATTTGAAAAAAAAAGAGATTGTTTTGGCTATTTGGGGCTCCTTGTGATTTAATATGAATTTGAGGATCAACTTTTCCATTTCTACCAAAAATGCTGCTGGAGTTTTCATAGAGATGCATCATGTCTTCCTTGGAATTTATTATGTATCAGAACATGTCATCCGAGAATGGGATAATTTGACTTCAACCTTTCCATTTTGGGCATCTTTTATTTCTCTCTCTTATCTGATTGCTTTGGCTGGAATGGCCAGTATAATACTGAATAACAGTGGTGACAGCAGGCATCCTTGTCTTCTTCCTGGTCTTAGGGGAAACTTCAGTCTTTCACCACTGTTTATGGTATTTGCTGTAAGTTTTTCATAAATTTCCTTTATGATATTGAGGATGTTCTCTTCTATTCCTGGTTTTCTGAGTTTGTTTTTTTCATGAACTGATGTTATATTTTGTCAAATGCCTTTTCTGCATCAATTGAGATAATCATGTGGTTTTTTTCTTCATTCTATTGATGTAGTCTATTACATTGAGTGATTTTCTTATGTTTAACCATCCTTATATTCCTGGAAAAAATATCACTTAGACTTGTAGTATAATTATTTAAAAATATTTTATTTTAATCAGATGTATACAACCTAAATTTTCCCTTTAATCATATTTAAATATATAATTCAGCAAATATATAATTCACAATGTTGTTCTACCATCACTATTTTCCTTTTGGTAATTGTGAATAATGCTGCTATGAACATCAGTATGCAAATATCTGTCAGAGTCCCTGCTTTCAAGTCTTTTGAGCATAACCCTAGAAGTGGAATTGCCAGGTCATATGGTACTTAATATTCTGATGAACTGCCAAACTGTTTTCCACAGTGGCTGTACCATTTTACAATTCCACCAAAAATGAGTGTTCCTGTGTCTCCACATCATCTCCAGTAGTTGGTATCTTTTTTAGTATTAGCTATTCTAGTGTGTGTGAAGTGGTATCTCATGTTGTTGATTTCCATCTTTCTGGTATACAATGATGAGCATCTTGTCATGTGCTTTTTTGGCCTTTTGTATATCACCTTTGGAGAAATGTCTTTTCAAATCTTTTGCCCATTCTTTTTCAGGTAGTAATCTCTTTGTTGTTGAGTAGTAGGATTTCTTTACAAATTCTGGACAGTAAACCCTTATAATATATGTGGCTTTCAAATTCTTTGATGTACAAAGTTTTAAATTTTGATGACATCTCATTTGTCTATTTTTTATTTTGTTGAATGTGGTTTTGGTGTAAGGTCTAAGAAACCATTGCTTATACAAGGTACTGAAGGTGGTTCCCTACATTTTCTTCTAGGAATTTTACAGTCCTGATTCTTTTTTTTTTTTTTTTTTAAAGATTTATTTATTTATTTAATTTCCCCCCCTCCCCTGGTTGTCTGTTCTTGGTGTCTATTTGCTGCGTCTTGTTTCTTTGTCCGCTTCTGTTGTCGTCAGCAGCACGGGAAATGTGGGCGGTGCCATTCCTGGGCAGGCTGCTCCCTCTTTTCATGCTGGGCGGCTTTCCTCACGGGCGCACTCCTTGTGCGTGGGGCTCCCCCACGCGGGGGACACCCTTGCGTGGCACGGCACTCCTTGTGCGCATCAGCACTGCAAGTGGGCCAGCTCCACACGGGTCAAGGAGGCCCAGGGTTTGAACCGCGAACCTCCCATATGGTAGACGGACGCCCTAACCACTGGGCCAAAGTCCGTTTCCCAGTCCTGATTCTTGTTACTATATTTAGGTCTTTGATCCATTTGAGTTAATTTTTATATATGGTGTAAGATAAGAGTCCCCCTTCATTCTTTTGCATATGGATATCCGGTTTTCCCAGAATTATTTGTTGAAGAGACTGTTCTTTCCTACTTGAGTGTACTTGGCACCCTTGTCAAAAATCATTTGGCTGTAGATGCATGGGGTCTATTTTTGAGTTCTATTAGATTCCAATGATAATTTGACACTTTGTGCCATTACCATGCTGTTTGAGCACTGCAGCTTCATAATAAATTTTAAAATAAGGAAGTATCATTCCTCTGACTTCATTTTTTTTTTTTTTACTTCATTCTTTTTAAAGATGGTTTTGTAACCTTGGGACCACTTACACTTCCAAATGAGTTTGGTGATTGGCTTTTCCATTTCTGCAAAGAAGGCTGTTGGAATTTTGAATGGCATTACATTGAATCTATAAATTGCTTTGGATAAAATTGACATCTTGACAATATTTAGTCTTCCAATCCATAAACATGGAATGTCCTTCCATTTATTCAGGTGTTTTTAGTAATGTTCTGTGTTATTTTTTTTGTATGTGTGTATAAATCCTTTACACCCTTGGTTAAATTTATTCCTAGATATTTGATTCTAGAGTTTCTCCCCTACAAGGTTTTTTATAATGATTAACTGATCACAAGGTTTACAGTTGTTAACAGTGATTTGTATTTCTGTGACATAGAACAGCCCCCATCCAAAGCCTGCATGTTCAGATACAGTTCATTTCCTCACAACAATAGACCAAGGAGCCACATGACACCACCAACCCCTCCTGCTTCTCTGGCCCACCACTCCCTAGCCATCCCTATTGGCCCTCAGGTCTTACCCAAGTCCCAAGCCCAAACTGCTTCCCACTAAGCTTTGTCCTACCTATAGATGTACTGTATAAATTCATGACCACCTCTGTGAGAGGTAGGCTGAAGTCTCTCTTCAGACCCCCACCATGCTGGTGGGGAGGCTGAGATCTATTCTTCAGACACATTCCATTGGGGGTGGGGAGGCTGAGATCTATTCTTCAGACACATTCCATTGGGGGAGCTTCCCCAAAAACTTTCTGCCTGCAATCATCAGTCTCTGTTTCCTCTAACAATTCTTTTAGTTGCTATGTAAATGGAATTTTCTTAATTTCCTCTTCGGAATTTTCATTACCAGTGTATAGTAGAAGCACTATTCATTTTGCATATTGCTCTTGTACCCTCCCACTTGGCTGAATTCATTTATTGGTGCTAGGAGGTTTGTTCTGGATTTTTCAGGATTTCTGTATATAGGATCATGCCATCTGCAAATAGTGAAAGTTTTACCTCTTCCTTTCCAATTAGTATGACTTTTATTTCTTTCTCTTGTTTAATTGCTCTGGCTAGAATTTTTGTACAATGTTGAATAACAGTGGTGACAGTGGGTATCTTTGTCTTGTTCCTGATCTTAAAAGGAAAGTTTTTAGCCTTTTATCATTGAGTATGATGTTAGCAGTGAGTTATTCATATATACCCTTTATCATGTTGAGGAAGATTCCTTCTATTCCTAGTTTTCTAAGGGTTTTATCAAGAAGCAGTGCTGGATTTTGTTAAATACTTTTTCTTCATCTACTGAGATGATTTTGTGGTATTTTCTGTACTGCAATAAAGTATAGTGATTTGGAGCTGTATATACATTAGAAAAACATGTTCTTAAGGTTAATCCATTCCTGTGAGTGTGAACTCATTGTGAGTAGGACCTTTTGCTAAGGCCTCACCTCATTCAGGATGGGTCTTAATCCTATTAGTAGAGTCCTTTATAAACAGAAGCAAGACAAAGAGAGAAAACCATGGAAGCAAGAAGCTGAAAGAAACAAAACTGGTAGAGAAGAGAGAGAGAAGCCGTTGCCTCCACATGCCTTGCCATGTGGCAGAGGAGTCAAGGATCACTGGCAGCCAGTCTTTGGGAAGAATGCATTGCCTTGATGATGCCTTGATTTGGACATTTTTGTAGCCTGAAACTGTTAGTTAATAAATTTCCATCACTTAAGCCAACCCATTTCATGGTATCTGCTTTGAGCAGTCTAGGAAACAAAAACATGCAGTGTATTACATTAATGGATTATCTTAAGTTGAATCACTTTTGCATACCTAAGATAAATCCTGCTTGGTCATGGGAGGATTTTGTTGAGGATTTTTGCATCTATATTTATAAAGGAACTTGATTTGAATTTTTTTTTCTTGTGTTGTCTTTACCAGGCTTTGATATCAGAGTAGTGCTGTGCTCTTATAATGTGTTAGGAAGTAAACCCACAACCAACATCATACTCAATGGGGAAAGGTTGAAAGATTTCCAAGATTGGGAAAAAGGATGCCCACTGTCACCACTATTATTCAGCATTGTCCTATAAGTTCTAGGTAGAGAAATTAGGCAAGAAAAAGAAATAAAAAGCATCCAAATTGGAAAAGAGGAAGTAAAACTCTCATTATTTGCAGATGACATGATCTAATATTTAGAAAATTCTGAAATACCTACAACAAGGCTAGAGCTAATAAATGAATTCAACAAAGTGGCAGGATATAATATCAACACTCTAAAATCAGTAGTGTTTCTATAAACTATTAATGAACAAGCTGAGAAGGAAATCAAGGGAAAAAATCCGTTTACCATAGTAACAAAAGGCCCCAAATATTTAGGATTTAACTTGACCTGGGATGTAAAAGACCTGTATTCAGAAAACTATAAAACATTGCAAAAATAAATCAGAAAAGACCTACACAAATGGAAGGACATTCCATGTTCATGGACTGGAAGACTAAATAATATGAAGATGTCAATTCTACCCAAGCTGACTTACAGACTCAACACAACCCACCCCCCCAAAATTCCAACGGCTTACTTTAGAGAAGTAGAAAGCCAAATTTATTTAGAATGGAAAGGGGCCCCCCAAAGCCAAAAATATCCTAAAGAATCCTAAGAAAATGCAAAGTCAGGGGACTCATGCTTTCTAACTTGAGGCATATTACAAAGCCCCAGTGGTCAGACAGCATGTTATTGGCATAAAAGTAGACACATTGATCAATGGAATTGGAGTGATAGTTAATACACCCTCACATGTATGATCAACTGGTTTTTTAAATAATCCTACTGTGATGGATAATCTAATGTGAGATATGCCATATATCACCACTGGATACTACTATTTCCAGGCTTATAAGAGACAGGGATGTTTTTAACACCATAAGAGGTTTGTGGCATTAAAAGGTACAATGATGTTAGATGACTGTTCCTAAATATGCTGGATACAGTTATGAAAGAAAGGGATGAATTGAAGATCTCAGATTTGCAACTCAAGCAATGATGTTGAATGATGTTAAAATTTCTATGTGTGCTCTAAAAGAAAATCTTGTTTTACACAGCTGCACATTTGATACCTCTGAAAAAGTGTATGAGTAGCAGATTTACAACAGGAACTAAAATATCAAACTTGTAGGGTGTCAGCTGTTAACGTGAGGGCATTGTTTGGAAAAGAGAGGAGCCCTGAGGATTGGGGATGGACATAGAGGTTGATAATGATATTGGTGGGGACATGGAAACCCTAAATTCTGCTGAGACTTTGCCAGAAAACTTGTAATGGTCTGCCCTGTGGGGTACCACAATATGTCAAGCTTGTATCACCCAGCCTCCAGCCTGACCCAGGGAGTCCGGACCTGCTCCCTGCCCTGAAAAAATCATCACCTATCTCCATCCTGCCCTAAGGAGATGGTCATCTACCCACTGCCTGAACAGATTAATCCTATCTCACCAGTTGAAACTACAAAGGAATTGCCTGAGATCAGTAGCTTGCAAGACATTTCTAATTCCTCTCCTTACCTATCCCCATCATCCCTCTTCTCTTCCAGACCTATAACTAGAATAAAATCACAAAGACTCCCAAAGCTGAAGTACAGAGAGTGACCCATGAAGAAGTACACTATACTCTAAAAGAACTACATGAGTTTTTCAATTTATATAGACTGGAATCATGGGAATATGTGTGGAAATGCATACTAAGGGTAGGGGATAATACTGGAAGAAATATAAAGTTGGATCAGGCTAAATTTATTGTATGGGCCCACGAAGCAGAGATTCTGGATTCAAGGTTATAACCCAAGGGGTTTGAGAGGGCTTTAACAGTTTGGGTAACTGGCTGAAACATGGATCAAAAGATGGCCTAGAATGTATGAGGTCAAGTTTCCTGATTTATCCTGGTATACTGTAGATGAGGAGATCCAGAGGCTTAGAGAGATTGGAATGCTAGAATGGATTCACCATTTAAGACATGCCCACCCACCCCAGGAAAGTCCAGAGGACACACTTTTAACCAGCACCGTGAGGTCTATATCTAACTTCCATCTTCTTAACCCTCACCCAGCACATGACTTCACTATGAGATCTATAGCTAACTCCATCTTCCCTGAGACCATTGTGACTGATCTTCTCTGTAGGCCAGATACCATTGTGGTGGCTGCCATCACGGAATGAGAATCCTTAAACACTACGGGGAGGATCAGGTCCCAGGATGGAAGAAGCCTTGCATCACCACTTAATCCCCCAAACAAGGTGGATGTGGCTGCCACGATGAAAGGCAGACTCAAAGCATCAATCAAGTTTGAGTGCCATAGACCTATGGTGTTAGTTAATAGATCACAGGATATCTAAAAGTAAAATAGATGGGAAGTCTACTAAATTCCTACTTTATCCGTATAAACAGAAGAGTTCTAGGTCGAGTGCACAAAACCTTAACTTGAACTACAGAAACAGAGAATGGTCTCTTAATCAATTCCCAGACTTGAGGCAGTTTACAGACCCAGAGCCCCTTGAATAAGGAGATCATCTGCCCTTCGGGAAGGATCCTGTGACACTGCTAAAAATTTATACTGTTAACCTTCCTCCCAGCTTTCCCCAAAATGACTATTAGTCAGCCAAAGGGGTTCTGATGCAAAATACCAGAAATTGGTTGTTTTTTATAAAGTGTTTATTTGGGGTAGGAACTTACAGATACCAGGCCATAAAGCATAAGTTACTTCCCTCATCAAAGTCTATTTTCACGTGTTGGAGCAAGATGGCTGTTCATGTCTGCAAGGGTTCAGGTTTCCTCGGTTCCTCTGGGCTCAGCGCCTCTGTTTTCTCAACAGGTCAGCTGTAGACTATCAGGCAAATGGCTCTGTCTCTCTCCCCAGATCTCCAGCTTCAGCATCAAGCTCCAACATCAAAACTCCATTAAAAGTTCTTAACTCTGTCCATTTCCATGAGTTTTATCTGTGAGTCCCCACTCACCAAGAAGTAGGAACTTAACACCTTAATGACATGGCCCAATCAAAGCCCTAATCATAACTTAATCATGCCCAGGTACAGACAAGATTACAAGCATAATCCAATGCCTACTTTTGGAATTCATAACCATATCAAACTGCTATAATGACCTACATCCTTTTACCAGGGTAACTGTGCATTGAGGAAAAGGAAATGATTAGACATTTTGGGCATTATTAGACACTGGTTCATAAGTAACATTGTCACTGTAGCCCACCAGAGTAGGGGCTTATGGAGGCCAAGTGATCAATGGAGCTTTAGCTCAGGTCCATCTCACAGTGAATAGCATGGGTCATCATTCTGTGTGGTATTTCCCCAGTTTCAGAATGCATAATTAGAATAGATATACTCAGTAAGTGAGAGAATCCTCACATTGGATACCTGACTTGCAGAGTGAGGGTTATTAGGAAAGGCCCAAGTGGAAGCCACTAAAACTGCTCCTACCTAGCAAAATATTAAATCAAAAGCAATACCGGATTCCTGGAGGGATTGCAGAAATGAGGGCTACCATGAAAGATTATAGGATGCAGGGGTGGTGATTCCCGCCACACCCCATTCAAAATCTCTTGTTTGGACTGTGCAGAAAACAGATGGATCTTAGAGAATGACAGTAGATTATTGTAAACTTAACCAGGTGATGACTCCAATTGTAGCCACTGTCAGAGATGTGGTATCACTGTTTGAGAAAATCCTACAAGATCCATCTGTTTTGTCCATGGATGCAGGCCAAATAGGAGAGTAGGGAGTGGAACAAGAGAAGGCTTTTTGACAAGCCCAGGCTGCTGTACAAGATGCATTGACATTTGGACCATATGCTCCAGCAGATCCAATGGTGCTGGAGGTGTCAGTGACAAATACAGATGCTGTCTGGAACATTTGGCAGGCCCCTGCAGGAGAATCACAATGCAGACCCTTAGGATTTTGGAGCAAAACTCTGCCATCCTCTGCAGATAAATACTCTCATTTTGAGAAATGGTTTTTGGCTTGCTACTGGACCTTAGTAGAGACTGAATATGTAACTATGGGCCACCAAGTTACTATGAGACCTGAGTTTCCTATCATGAGCTGGGTATTGTCTGACACACCAAACCATAAAGTTGGGCATGCATAGCAGCACCCCATAACAAAGTGGAAGTGGTATAAATGAGATAGGGCTTGAGCAGGCCCTGAAGGCACAAATAGGTTACACAAGGAAGTGACCCAAATGCCCATGGTCACCACTCCTGTCATGTTGCTTTCTTTTTCCCAGTCCATAGTTTTGGCCTCCTGGGGCATTCCTCACAATCAACTGACTGAGGGAGAGAAAACTCAGTCCTGGTTTGCCGATGGTTCTGCATGATATGCTGGTACCACCTAAAGTGGACAACTGTAGCATTGCAGCCCCTTTCTGTTATGTCCCTGAAGGACAGTGGTGTGGGCAAATCCTCCCAGTTGGCAGAAATTTGAGCAGTGCAACTGGTAGTTCATTTTGCTTGGAAGGAGAAATGGCTGGAGGTGCATTTGTGCAGTGATTCATGGGTTGTCACCAATGGTTTGACTGGATGGTCAGGGACTTGGAAGTTAACATGATTGGAAAATTGGTAACAAAGAGGTCTGGGGAAGAGATATGTGGATAGACATTTCTGAGTGGGCAAAAACACAAAAATACTTGTGTCCCACATGAATACTCACCAGATGGTGACTTCAGCAGAGGAAGATTTTAATAATCAAGTGGATAAGATGACCCACTCTGTGGCTAGCATTTAGCCTCTTTCCCTAGCCACTCCTGTCATTGCCCATTGGGCTCATGCATAATGTGGCCCTGTGGTATGGATGGGAGTTATGCACAGGCTCAGCAACATGGACTTCCCCTCACCAAGGCTGACCTGACTAGAACCACTGCTGAGTGCCCAATCTGCCAGCAGCAGAGACACACACAGCCCCCAATATGGTAACATTCCCCGAGGTGATCAGCCTGCTACCTGGCGGTAGGCTGATTAAATTGGACCACTTCCACCATGGAAGAGGCAGCTATTTGTTCTAACTGGAATAGTCACATCATGTGGACATTGGGCTGCCTTTCCTGCACTCAACAAATATTAACATATGTGGGTTTACTGAATATCTTATCCCCCACTATTATATCCCACACAGCATTGCTTTTGATCAAGGAATGCACTTCACAGCAAGTAGTGTGTGTGAATGGGCACATGCTCATGGAATTCACTGGTCTTACCACGTTGCCCATCATCCTGAAGCAGCTGGGTTGATAGAATGGTGGAATGGCCTTATAAAGACTCACAGTGCCAACTAGGTGGGAAAACCTTGAAGGGCTGGGGCAATGTTCTCTAGGATCTGTGTGTGCTCTAAATCAGTATCCACTCAATGGTGCTCTTTCTCCCATAGCCAGGATTCATGGGTCCAATAATCAAGGGGTGGAAATGGAAGTGGCACCACTCACTATTGCGCTTAGTGATCCCCTAGGGAAATTTTTGCTTCTTGTCCCTGCAACCTTAAGCTCTGCTGGTCTACAAGTCTTTTTTTTTTTAAGTTTTATTTTTTTACTTATTTCTCTCCCCTTTCCCCCCATTGTCTACCCTCTGTGTCCATTTGCTGTGTGTTCTTCTGTGTCTGCTTAAATTATCTGGTGGTAGTGGGAAACTGCATCTCTTTTTTTGTTGTATTATCTTGCTGTGGCAGCTCTCCATGTGTTCAGTGCCTCTCCTGGGTGTGCTGCACTTCTTGCACATGGGGTGGCTCTCCTTGCAGGGTGTACCCCTTGCATGTGGGGCACCCCTACAAGGGGACACCCCTGTGTAGCATGGCACTCCTTGCATGCAGCAGCACTGTGCATGGGCCAGCTTACCACACAGATCAGGAGGTCCTGGGGATTGAACCCTGGACCCTCCATATGGTAGACAGATGCTCTATCAGTTGAGCCACATCTGCTTCCCATGGTCTACAGGTCTTAGTTCAAAAAGGAGGAGTGCTTCATCCAGGGAACAGAACAATGATTCCTTTGAACTGGAAGTTAAGACTGCCACTTTGGGCTTCTTGTGCTTTTGAATTAATAGACGAAGAAGGGAATTACCATACTGGCTAGGATGATTGATCCTGACTATCAAGAGGAAATGGGGGAAATGGATGTGGTTCAAGTGGGTGAGCACCTGCTTCTCATGTACAAAGTCCTGTGTTCATTCCCCAATACCTCTTAAAAAAAAAGAGGAATTAGGACTGTACCTACACAGTGGAGGTAAAGAAACATTTGCCTGGAATACTGTAGATCTACTAGGGCATCTCTTAGTACTACCATGTCCTATGATTAAAGTCAGTAGTAATTTGCAACAACCCTATTCAAGCAGGACTCACAATGGCTCCGAATCTTCAAAAAAATTTTAGGTCACCTCACCAGGCAAAGAATTTGAACTTGTGCATTACTATGGTTGTGTGAGACAATTTTATAAATTCTCATACTATTTACAGATATTTCCTGTCCTGTTTCCTTAGAGAATCCTGACTAATACAGCTACCAAGTCTCTTCAACAAATGGTGCTGGGAGAACTGCATGTCCACAGCCGAAAGAATGAAAGAGGACCCTGATCTTACTCCCTCTACAGGGAAAAATTCAAAATGGATCAAAGACCTAAACATAAAAGCCAGGACTCTAAGACTCCTAGAAGATAATGTAGGGAAACTTCTTTAATATCTTGTGGTAGGTGGGGCCTCTTAAACCTTATATCCAAAGCATGAGCAACAAAAGAAAAAATAGATAAATGGGGCTTCCTCAAAATTAAAGACTTTTACACCTCAAAGGACTTTAAGAAGTGTGTAAAAAGGCAGCCTGAGGAAATACAAAAAAAAAAAAAAAAAAAAAAGAAAGAAAAAGGAAAAAAGGCAGCCTGCTTAATGTCAGAAAATAATTGGAAAACACACCTCTGATAAGGGTTTTATATGCATGAGTTATAAAGAGATCCCACAACTCAACAATAAAAAGACACATTTAAAAATGGGCAAAGGACTTGAACAGATATTTTGCTAAAGGATAAGTGCCAATGGTGAAAAAACACACAAAAATGCTCAACATCACTATCTATTAGGGAAATGCAAATCACAGATACAATGAGATATCATTTCACACCTATTACGAGTGACCAGTATTTAAAACAACAACAGCAATGAGAACCACAAGTGTGGGAGAGGATGTGGAGAGATAGCAGTGCTTATTCCCCGTTGCTGAGGATGTAGAATGGTACAGCCACTGGGGAGTCCATTTGGTGGTTCTGAAAGAAGTTAGGTATAGATCTGTCATGTGCTGGGTTCAGGTTAG